>NC_089738.1:3291537-3609297 GCF_035083965.1 Branchiostoma lanceolatum | reverse complement strand
CTATACATAGTGATGTTGATCTCGTTCTATCTCGTTCGAACTGTGACGTAAAGGAACGTCGAGTCCGGTCGGGCCCAATCACGGTAAATAGCCTGAGACCACTGGTTGCCGCAGGCATCACTTTTGATTTCTTGTCTGAGGCCGAAATACCAATTTTAATTTTTTTTCCAAAAGCATGCTATAAGTATATTGGCCGTAGGCGATAGATGCTACGGCCTATGTACTTATAGCATGCTTTTGGGAAAAAAATTAAAATTGGTATTTCGGCCTCAGACAAGAAATCAAAAGTAATGCCTACGGCAACCGGTGGTCCAAGGCTGTTTGCCGTGATTGGGCCCGACCGGACTCGACGTTCCTTTACGTCACAGTTCGAACGAGATAGAACGAGATTCAACCTGATTTGGCCGTACAATGTCCTTGTTTGGACCTACAGGTATGGCAAATCTCGTTCTATCGCGTTCGAACTGTGACGTAAAGGAACGTCGAGTCCGGTCGGGCCCAAATCACGGTAAATAGCCTGAGACCACTGGTTGCCGCAGGCATCACTTTTGATTTCTTGTCTGAGGCCGAAATACCAATTTTAATTTTTTTTCCAAAAGCATGCTATAAGTATATTGGCCGTAGGCGATAGATGCTACGGCCTATGTACTTATAGCATGCTTTTGGGAAAAAAATTAAAATTGGTATTTCGGCCTCAGACAAGAAATCAAAAGTAATGCCTACGGCAACCGGTGGTCCAAGGCTGTTTGCCGTGATTGGGCCCGACCGGACTCGACGTTCCTTTACGTCACAGTTCGAACGAGATAGAACGAGATTCAACCTGATTTGGCCGTACAATGTCCTTGTTTGGACCCCTACGGTATGGCCAAATCTCGTTCTATCGCGTTCGAACTGTGACGTAAAGGAACGTCGAGTCCGGTCGGGTCCCAATCACGGTAAATAGCCTGAGACCACTGGTTGCCGCAGGCATCACTTTTGATTTCTTGTCTGAGGCCGAAATACCAATTTTAATTTTTTTTCCAAAAGCATGCTATAAGTATATTGGCCGTAGGCGATAGATGCTACGGCCTATGTACTTATAGCATGCTTTTGGGAAAAAAATTAAAATTGGTATTTTCGGCCTCAGACAAGAAATCAAAAGTAATGCCTACGGCAACCGGTGGTCCAAGGCTGTTTGCCGTGATTGGGCCCGACCGGACTCGACGTTCCTTTACGTCACAGTTCGAACGAGATAGAACGAGATTCAACCTGATTTGGCCGTACAATGTCCTTGTTTGGACTACGGTATGGCCAAATCTCGTTCTATCGCGTTCGAACTGTGACGTAAAGGAACGTCGAGTCCGGTCGGGCCCAATCACGGTAAATAGCCTGAGACCACTGGTTGCCGCAGGCATCACTTTTGATTTCTTGTCTGAGGCCGAAATACCAATTTTAATTTTTTTTCCAAAAGCATGCTATAAGTATATTGGCCGTAGGCGATAGATGCTACGGCCTATGTACTTATAGCATGCTTTTGGGAAAAAAATTAAAATTGGTATTTCGGCCTCAGACAAGAAATCAAAAGTAATGCCTACGGCAACCGGTGGTCCAAGGCTGTTTGCCGTGATTGGGCCCGACCGGACTCGACGTTCCTTTACGTCACAGTTCGAACGAGATAGAACGAGATTCAACCTGATTTGGCCGTACAATGTCCTTGTTTGGACTACGGTATGGCCAAATCTCGTTCTATCGCGTTCGAACTGTGACGTAAAGGAACGTCGAGTCCGGTCGGGCCCAATCACGGTAAATAGCCTGAGACCACTGGTTGCCGCAGGCATCACTTTTGATTTCTTGTCTGAGGCCGAAATACCAATTTTAATTTTTTTTCCAAAAGCATGCTATAAGTATATTGGCCGTAGGCGATAGATGCTACGGCCTATGTACTTATAGCATGCTTTTGGGAAAAAAATTAAAATTGGTATTTCGGCCCTCAGACAAGAAATCAAAAGTAATGCCTACGGCAACCGGTGGTCCAAGGCTGTTTGCCGTGATTGGGCCCGACCGGACTCGACGTTCCTTTACGTCACAGTTCGAACGAGATAGAACGAGATTCAACCTGATTTGGCCGTACAATGTCCTTGTTTGGACTACGGTATGGCCAAATCTCGTTCTATCGCGTTCGAACTGTGACGTAAAGGAACGTCGAGTCCGGTCGGGCCCAATCACGGTAAATAGCCTGAGACCACTGGTTGCCGCAGGCATCACTTTTGATTTCTTGTCTGAGGCCGAAATACCAATTTTAATTTTTTTTCCAAAGCATGCTATAAGTATATTGGCCGTAGGCGATAGATGCTACGGCCTATGTACTTATAGCATGCTTTTGGGAAAAAAATTAAAATTGGTATTTCGGCCTCAGACAAGAAATCAAAAGTAATGCCTACGGCAACCGGTGGTCCAAGGCTGTTTGCCGTGATTGGGCCCGACCGGACTCGACGTTCCTTTACGTCACAGTTCGAACGAGATAGAACGAGATTCAACCTGATTTGGCCGTACAATGTCCTTGTTTGGACTACGGTATGGCCAAATCTCGTTCTATCGCGTTCGAACTGTGACGTAAAGGAACGTCGAGTCCGGTCGGGCCCAATCACGGTAAATAGCCTGAGACCACTGGTTGCCGCAGGCATCACTTTTGATTTCTTGTCTGAGGCCGAAATACCAATTTTAATTTTTTTTCCAAAAGCATGCTATAAGTATATTGGCCGTAGGCGATAGATGCTACGGCCTATGTACTTATAGCATGCTTTTGGGAAAAAAATTAAAATTGGTATTTCGGCCTCAGACAAGAAATCAAAAGTAATGCCTACGGCAACCGGTGGTCCAAGGCTGTTTGCCGTGATTGGGCCCGACCGGACTCGACGTTCCTTTACGTCACAGTTCGAACGAGATAGAACGAGATTCAACCTGATTTGGCCGTACAATGTCCTTGTTTGGACTACGGTATGGCCAAATCTCGTTCTATCGCGTTCGAACTGTGACGTAAAGGAACGTCGAGTCCGGTCGGGCCCAATCACGGTAAATAGCCTGAGACCACTGGTTGCCGCAGGCATCACTTTTGATTTCTTGTCTGAGGCCGAAATACCAATTTTAATTTTTTTTCCAAAAGCATGCTATAAGTATATTGGCCGTAGGCGATAGATGCTACGGCCTATGTACTTATAGCATGCTTTTGGGAAAAAAATTAAAATTGGTATTTCGGCCTCAGACAAGAAATCAAAAGTAATGCCTACGGCAACCGGTGGTCCAAGGCTGTTTGCCGTGATTGGGCCCGACCGGACTCGACGTTCCTTTACGTCACAGTTCGAACGAGATAGAACGAGATTCAACCTGATTTGGCCGTACAATGTCCTTGTTTGGACTACGGTATGGCCAAATCTCGTTCTATCGCGTTCGAACTGTGACGTAAAGGAACGTCGAGTCCGGTCGGGCCCAATCACGGTAAATAGCCTGAGACCACTGGTTGCCGCAGGCATCACTTTTGATTTCTTGTCTGAGGCCGAAATACCAATTTTAATTTTTTTTCCAAAAGCATGCTATAAGTATATTGGCCGTAGGCGATAGATGCTACGGCCTATGTACTTATAGCATGCTTTTGGGAAAAAAATTAAAATTGGTATTTCGGCCTCAGACAAGAAATCAAAAGTAATGCCTACGGCAACCGGTGGTCCAAGGCTGTTTGCCGTGATTGGGCCCGACCGGACTCGACGTTCCTTTACGTCACAGTTCGAACGAGATAGAACGAGATTCAACCTGATTTGGCCGTACAATGTCCTTGTTTGGACTACGGTATGGCCAAATCTCGTTCTATCGCGTTCGAACTGTGACGTAAAGGAACGTCGAGTCCGGTCGGGCCCAATCACGGTAAATAGCCTGAGACCACTGGTTGCCGCAGGCATCACTTTTGATTTCTTGTCTGAGGCCGAAATACCAATTTTAATTTTTTTTCCAAAAGCATGCTATAAGTATATTGGCCGTAGGCGATAGATGCTACGGCCTATGTACTTATAGCATGCTTTTGGGAAAAAAATTAAAATTGGTATTTCGGCCTCAGACAAGAAATCAAAAGTAATGCCTACGGCAACCGGTGGTCCAAGGCTGTTTGCCGTGATTGGGCCCGACCGGACTCGACGTTCCTTGACGTCACAGTTCGAACGAGATAGAACGAGATTCAACCTGATTTGGCCGTACAATGTCCTTGTTTGGACTACGGTATGGCCAAATCTCGTTCTATCGCGTTCGAACTGTGACGTAAAGGAACGTCGAGTCCGGTCGGGCCCAATCACGGTAAATAGCCTGAGACCACTGGTTGCCGCAGGCATCACTTTTGATTTCTTGTCTGAGGCCGAAATACCAATTTTAATTTTTTTTCCAAAAGCATGCTATAAGTATATTGGCCGTAGGCGATAGATGCTACGGCCTATGTACTTATAGCATGCTTTTGGGAAAAAAATTAAAATTGGTATTTCGGCCTCAGACAAGAAATCAAAAGTAATGCCTACGGCAACCGGTGGTCCAAGGCTGTTTGCCGTGATTGGGCCCGACCGGACTCGACGTTCCTTTACGTCACAGTTCGAACGAGATAGAACGAGATTCAACCTGATTTGGCCGTACAATGTCCTTGTTTGGACTACGGTATGGCCAAATCTCGTTCTATCGCGTTCGAACTGTGACGTAAAGGAACGTCGAGTCCGGTCGGGCCCAATCACGGTAAATAGCCTGAGACCACTGGTTGCCGCAGGCATCACTTTTGATTTCTTGTCTGAGGCCGAAATACCAATTTTAATTTTTTTTCCAAAAGCATGCTATAAGTATAATGGCCGTAGGCGATAGATGCTACGGCCTATGTACTTATAGCATGCTTTTGGGAAAAAAATTAAAATTGGTATTTCGGCCTCAGACAAGAAATCAAAAGTAATGCCTACGGCAACCGGTGGTCCAAGGCTGTTTGCCGTGATTGGGCCCGACCGGACTCGACGTTCCTTTACGTCACAGTTCGAACGAGATAGAACGAGATTCAACCTGATTTGGCCGTACAATGTCCTTGTTTGGACTACGGTATGGCCAAATCTCGTTCTATCGCGTTCGAACTGTGACGTAAAGGAACGTCGAGTCCGGTCGGGCCCAATCACGGTAAATAGCCTGAGACCACTGGTTGCCGCAGGCATCACTTTTGATTTCTTGTCTGAGGCCGAAATACCAATTTTAATTTTTTTTCCAAAAGCATGCTATAAGTATAATGGCCGTAGGCGATAGATGCTACGGCCTATGTACTTATAGCATGCTTTTGGGAAAAAAATTAAAATTGGTATTTCGGCCTCAGACAAGAAATCAAAAGTAATGCCTACGGCAACCGGTGGTCCAAGGCTGTTTGCCGTGATTGGGCCCGACCGGACTCGACGTTCCTTTACGTCACAGTTCGAACGAGATAGAACGAGATTCAACCTGATTTGGCCGTACAATGTCCTTGTTTGGACTACGGTATGGCCAAATCTCGTTCTATCGCGTTCGAACTGTGACGTAAAGGAACGTCGAGTCCGGTCGGGCCCAATCACGGTAAATAGCCTGAGACCACTGGTTGCCGCAGGCATCACTTTTGATTTCTTGTCTGAGGCCGAAATACCAATTTTAATTTTTTTTCCAAAAGCATGCTATAAGTATATTGGCCGTAGGCGATAGATGCTACGGCCTATGTACTTATAGCATGCTTTTGGGAAAAAAATTAAAATTGGTATTTCGGCCTCAGACAAGAAATCAAAAGTAATGCCTACGGCAACCGGTGGTCCAAGGCTGTTTGCCGTGATTGGGCCCGACCGGACTCGACGTTCCTTTACGTCACAGTTCGAACGAGATAGAACGAGATTCAACCTGATTTGGCCGTACAATGTCCTTGTTTGGACTACGGTATGGCCAAATCTCGTTCTATCGCGTTCGAACTGTGACGTAAAGGAACGTCGAGTCCGGTCGGGCCCAATCACGGTAAATAGCCTGAGACCACTGGTTGCCGCAGGCATCACTTTTGATTTCTTGTCTGAGGCCGAAATACCAATTTTAATTTTTTTTCCAAAAGCATGCTATAAGTATATTGGCCGTAGGCGATAGATGCTACGGCCTATGTACTTATAGCATGCTTTTGGGAAAAAAATTAAAATTGGTATTTCGGCCTCAGACAAGAAATCAAAAGTAATGCCTACGGCAACCGGTGGTCCAAGGCTGTTTGCCGTGATTGGGCCCGACCGGACTCGACGTTCCTTTACGTCACAGTTCGAACGAGATAGAACGAGATTCAACCTGATTTGGCCGTACAATGTCCTTGTTTGGACTACGGTATGGCCAAATCTCGTTCTATCGCGTTCGAACTGTGACGTAAAGGAACGTCGAGTCCGGTCGGGCCCAATCACGGTAAATAGCCTGAGACCACTGGTTGCCGCAGGCATCACTTTTGATTTCTTGTCTGAGGCCGAAATACCAATTTTAATTTTTTTTCCAAAAGCATGCTATAAGTATAATGGCCGTAGGCGATAGATGCTACGGCCTATGTACTTATAGCATGCTTTTGGGAAAAAAATTAAAATTGGTATTTCGGCCTCAGACAAGAAATCAAAAGTAATGCCTACGGCAACCGGTGGTCCAAGGCTGTTTGCCGTGATTGGGCCCGACCGGACTCGACGTTCCTTTACGTCACAGTTCGAACGAGATAGAACGAGATTCAACCTGATTTGGCCGTACAATGTCCTTGTTTGGACTACGGTATGGCCAAATCTCGTTCTATCGCGTTCGAACTGTGACGTAAAGGAACGTCGAGTCCGGTCGGGCCCAATCACGGTAAATAGCCTGAGACCACTGGTTGCCGCAGGCATCACTTTTGATTTCTTGTCTGAGGCCGAAATACCAATTTTAATTTTTTTTCCAAAAGCATGCTATAAGTATATTGGCCGTAGGCGATAGATGCTACGGCCTATGTACTTATAGCATGCTTTTGGGAAAAAAATTAAAATTGGTATTTCGGCCTCAGACAAGAAATCAAAAGTAATGCCTACGGCAACCGGTGGTCCAAGGCTGTTTGCCGTGATTGGGCCCGACCGGACTCGACGTTCCTTTACGTCACAGTTCGAACGAGATAGAACGAGATTCAACCTGATTTGGCCGTACAATGTCCTTGTTTGGACTACGGTATGGCCAAATCTCGTTCTATCGCGTTCGAACTGTGACGTAAAGGAACGTCGAGTCCGGTCGGGCCCAATCACGGTAAATAGCCTGAGACCACTGGTTGCCGCAGGCATCACTTTTGATTTCTTGTCTGAGGCCGAAATACCAATTTTAATTTTTTTTTCCAAAAGCATGCTATAAGTATATTGGCCGTAGGCGATAGATGCTACGGCCTATGTACTTATAGCATGCTTTTGGGAAAAAAATTAAAATTGGTATTTCGGCCTCAGACAAGAAATCAAAAGTAATGCCTACGGCAACCGGTGGTCCAAGGCTGTTTGCCGTGATTGGGCCCGACCGGACTCGACGTTCCTTTACGTCACAGTTCGAACGAGATAGAACGAGATTCAACCTGATTTGGCCGTACAATGTCCTTGTTTGGACTACGGTATGGCCAAATCTCGTTCTATCGCGTTCGAACTGTGACGTAAAGGAACGTCGAGTCCGGTCGGGCCCAATCACGGTAAATAGCCTGAGACCACTGGTTGCCGCAGGCATCACTTTTGATTTCTTGTCTGAGGCCGAAATACCAATTTTAATTTTTTTTCCAAAAGCATGCTATAAGTATAATGGCCGTAGGCGATAGATGCTACGGCCTATGTACTTATAGCATGCTTTTGGGAAAAAAATTAAAATTGGTATTTCGGCCTCAGACAAGAAATCAAAAGTAATGCCTACGGCAACCGGTGGTCCAAGGCTGTTTGCCGTGATTGGGCCCGACCGGACTCGACGTTCCTTTACGTCACAGTTCGAACGAGATAGAACGAGATTCAACCTGATTTGGCCGTACAATGTCCTTGTTTGGACTACGGTATGGCCAAATCTCGTTCTATCGCGTTCGAACTGTGACGTAAAGGAACGTCGAGTCCGGTCGGGCCCAATCACGGTAAATAGCCTGAGACCACTGGTTGCCGCAGGCATCACTTTTGATTTCTTGTCTGAGGCCGAAATACCAATTTTAATTTTTTTTCCAAAAGCATGCTATAAGTATATTGGCCGTAGGCGATAGATGCTACGGCCTATGTACTTATAGCATGCTTTTGGGAAAAAAATTAAAATTGGTATTTCGGCCTCAGACAAGAAATCAAAAGTAATGCCTACGGCAACCGGTGGTCCAAGGCTGTTTGCCGTGATTGGGCCCGACCGGACTCGACGTTCCTTTACGTCACAGTTCGAACGAGATAGAACGAGATTCAACCTGATTTGGCCGTACAATGTCCTTGTTTGGACTACGGTATGGCCAAATCTCGTTCTATCGCGTTCGAACTGTGACGTAAAGGAACGTCGAGTCCGGTCGGGCCCAATCACGGTAAATAGCCTGAGACCACTGGTTGCCGCAGGCATCACTTTTGATTTCTTGTCTGAGGCCGAAATACCAATTTTAATTTTTTTTCCAAAAGCATGCTATAAGTATATTGGCCGTAGGCGATAGATGCTACGGCCTATGTACTTATAGCATGCTTTTGGGAAAAAAATTAAAATTGGTATTTCGGCCTCAGACAAGAAATCAAAAGTAATGCCTACGGCAACCGGTGGTCCAAGGCTGTTTGCCGTGATTGGGCCCGACCGGACTCGACGTTCCTTTACGTCACAGTTCGAACGAGATAGAACGAGATTCAACCTGATTTGGCCGTACAATGTCCTTGTTTGGACTACGGTATGGCCAAATCTCGTTCTATCGCGTTCGAACTGTGACGTAAAGGGACGTCGAGTCCGGTCGGGCCCAATCACGGTAAATAGCCTGA
This sequence comes from Branchiostoma lanceolatum, assembly GCF_035083965.1. Lineage (NCBI taxonomy): Eukaryota > Metazoa > Chordata > Leptocardii > Amphioxiformes > Branchiostomatidae > Branchiostoma > Branchiostoma lanceolatum. The sequence goes on along the minus strand of NC_089738.1, from coordinate 3,600,310 downwards.
GACCACTGGTTGCCGCAGGCATCACTTTTGATTTCTTGTCTGAGGCCGAAATACCAATTTCAATTTTTTTTCCAAAAGCATGCTATAAGTATAATGGCCGTAGGCGATAGATGCAACGGCCTATGTACTTATATCATGCTTTTGGGAAAAAAATTAAAATTGGTATTTCGGCCTCAGACAAGAAATCAAAAGTAATGCCTACGGCAACCGGTGGTCCAAGGCTGTTTGCCGTGATTGGGCCCGACCGGACTCGACGTTCCTTTACGTCACAGTTCGAACGAGATAGAACGAGATTCAACCTGATTTGGCCGTACAATGTCCTTGTTTGGACTACGGTATGGCCAAATCTCGTTCTATCGCGTTCGAACTGTGACGTAAAGGAACGTCGAGTCCGGTCGGGCCCAATCACGGTAAATAGCCTGAGACCACTGGTTGCCGCAGGCATCACTTTTGATTTCTTGTCTGAGGCCGAAATACCAATTTTAATTTTTTTTCCAAAAGCATGCTATAAGTATATTGGCCGTAGGCGATAGATGCTACGGCCTATGTACTTATAGCATGCTTTTGGGAAAAAAATTAAAATTGGTATTTCGGCCTCAGACAAGAAATCAAAAGTAATGCCTACGGCAACCGGTGGTCCAATGCTGTTTGCCGTGATTGGGCCCGACCGGACTCGACGTTCCTTTACGTCACAGTTCGAACGAGATAGAACGAGATTCAACCTGATTTGGCCGTACAATGTCCTTGTTTGGACTACGGTATGGCCAAATCTCGTTCTATCGCGTTCGAACTGTGACGTAAAGGAACGTCGAGTCCGGTCGGGCCCAATCACGGTAAATAGCCTGAGACCACTGGTTGCCGCAGGCATCACTTTTGATTTCTTGTCTGAGGCCGAAATACCAATTTTAATTTTTTTTCCAAAAGCATGCTATAAGTATAATGGCCGTAGGCGATAGATGCTACGGCCTATGTACTTATAGCATGCTTTTGGGAAAAAAATTAAAATTGGTATTTCGGCCTCAGACAAGAAATCAAAAGTAATGCCTACGGCAACCGGTGGTCCAAGGCTGTTTGCCGTGATTGGGCCCGACCGGACTCGACGTTCCTTGACGTCACAGTTCGAACGAGATAGAACGAGATTCAACCTGATTTGGCCGTACAATGTCCTTGTTTGGACTACGGTATGGCCAAATCTCGTTCTATCGCGTTCGAACTGTGACGTAAAGGAACGTCGAGTCCGGTCGGGCCCAATCACGGTAAATAGCCTGAGACCACTGGTTGCCGCAGGCATCACTTTTGATTTCTTGTCTGAGGCCGAAATACCAATTTTAATTTTTTTTCCAAAAGCATGCTATAAGTATATTGGCCGTAGGCGATAGATGCTACGGCCTATGTACTTATAGCATGCTTTTGGGAAAAAAATTAAAATTGGTATTTCGGCCTCAGACAAGAAATCAAAAGTAATGCCTACGGCAACCGGTGGTCCAAGGCTGTTTGCCGTGATTGGGCCCGACCGGACTCGACGTTCCTTTACGTCACAGTTCGAACGAGATAGAACGAGATTCAACCTGATTTGGCCGTACAATGTCCTTGTTTGGACTACGGTATGGCCAAATCTCGTTCTATCGCGTTCGAACTGTGACGTAAAGGAACGTCGAGTCCGGTCGGGCCCAATCACGGTAAATAGCCTGAGACCACTGGTTGCCGCAGGCATCACTTTTGATTTCTTGTCTGAGGCCGAAATACCAATTTTAATTTTTTTTCCAAAAGCATGCTATAAGTATAATGGCCGTAGGCGATAGATGCTACGGCCTATGTACTTATAGCATGCTTTTGGGAAAAAAATTAAAATTGGTATTTCGGCCTCAGACAAGAAATCAAAAGTAATGCCTACGGCAACCGGTGGTCCAAGGCTGTTTGCCGTGATTGGGCCCGACCGGACTCGACGTTCCTTTACGTCACAGTTCGAACGAGATAGAACGAGATTCAACCTGATTTGGCCGTACAATGTCCTTGTTTGGACTACGGTATGGCCAAATCTCGTTCTATCGCGTTCGAACTGTGACGTAAAGGAACGTCGAGTCCGGTCGGGCCCAATCACGGTAAATAGCCTGAGACCACTGGTTGCCGCAGGCATCACTTTTGATTTCTTGTCTGAGGCCGAAATACCAATTTTAATTTTTTTTCCAAAAGCATGCTATAAGTATATTGGCCGTAGGCGATAGATGCTACGGCCTATGTACTTATAGCATGCTTTTGGGAAAAAAATTAAAATTGGTATTTCGGCCTCAGACAAGAAATCAAAAGTAATGCCTACGGCAACCGGTGGTCCAAGGCTGTTTGCCGTGATTGGGCCCGACCGGACTCGACGTTCCTTTACGTCACAGTTCGAACGAGATAGAACGAGATTCAACCTGATTTGGCCGTACAATGTCCTTGTTTGGACTACGGTATGGCCAAATCTCGTTCTATCGCGTTCGAACTGTGACGTAAAGGAACGTCGAGTCCGGTCGGGCCCAATCACGGTAAATAGCCTGAGACCACTGGTTGCCGCAGGCATCACTTTTGATTTCTTGTCTGAGGCCGAAATACCAATTTTAATCTTTTTCCAAAAGCATGCTATAAGTATATTGGCCGTAGGCGACAGATGCTACGGCCTATGTACTTATAGCATGCTTTTGGGAAAAAAAATTAAAATTGGTATTTCGGCCTCAGACAAGAAATCAAAAGTAATGCCTACGGCAACCGGTGGTCCAAGGCTGTTTGCCGTGATTGGGCCCGACCGGACTCGACGTTCCTTTACGTCACAGTTCGAACGAGATAGAACGAGATTCAACCTGATTTGGCCGTACAATGTGCTTGTTTGGACTACGGTATGGCCAAATCTCGTTCTATCGCGTTCGAACTGTGACGTAAAGGAACGTCGAGTCCGGTCGGGCCCAATCACGGTAAATAGCCTGAGACCACTGGTTGCCGCAGGCATCACTTTTGATTTCTTGTCTGAGGCCGAAATACCAATTTTAATTTTTTTTCCAAAAGCATGCTATAAGTATATTGGCCGTAGGCGATAGATGCTACGGCCTATGTACTTATAGCATGCTTTTGGGATAAAAATTAAAATTGGTATTTCGGCCTCAGACAAGAAATCAAAAGTAATGCCTACGGCAACCGGTGGTCCAATGCTGTTTGCCGTGATTGGGCCCGACCGGACTCGACGTTCCTTTACGTCACAGTTCGAACGAGATAGAACGAGATTCAACCTGATTTGGCCGTACAATGTCCTTGTTTGGACTACGGTATGGCCAAATCTCGTTCTATCGCGTTCGAACTGTGACGTAAAGGAACGTCGAGTCCGGTCGGGCCCAATCACGGTAAATAGCCTGAGACCACTGGTTGCCGCAGGCATCACTTTTGATTTCTTGTCTGAGGCCGAAATACCAATTTTAATTTTTTTTCCAAAAGCATGCTATAAGTATAATGGCCGTAGGCGATAGATGCTACGGCCTATGTACTTATAGCATGCTTTTGGGAAAAAAATTAAAATTGGTATTTCGGCCTCAGACAAGAAATCAAAAGTAATGCCTACGGCAACCGGTGGTCCAAGGCTGTTTGCCGTGATTGGGCCCGACCGGACTCGACGTTCCTTTACGTCACAGTTCGAACGAGATAGAACGAGATTCAACCTGATTTGGCCGTACAATGTCCTTGTTTGGACTACGGTATGGCCAAATCTCGTTCTATCGCGTTCGAACTGTGACGTAAAGGAACGTCGAGTCCGGTCGGGCCCAATCACGGTAAATAGCCTGAGACCACTGGTTGCCGCAGGCATCACTTTTGATTTCTTGTCTGAGGCCGAAATACCAATTTTAATTTTTTTTCCAAAAGCATGCTATAAGTATATTGGCCGTAGGCGATAGATGCTACGGCCTATGTACTTATAGCATGCTTTTGGGAAAAAAATTAAAATTGGTATTTCGGCCTCAGACAAGAAATCAAAAGTAATGCCTACGGCAACCGGTGGTCCAAGGCTGTTTGCCGTGATTGGGCCCGACCGGACTCGACGTTCCTTTACGTCACAGTTCGAACGAGATAGAACGAGATTCAACCTGATTTGGCCGTACAATGTCCTTGTTTGGACTACGGTATGGCCAAATCTCGTTCTATCGCGTTCGAACTGTGACGTAAAGGAACGTCGAGTCCGGTCGGGCCCAATCACGGTAAATAGCCTGAGACCACTGGTTGCCGCAGGCATCACTTTTGATTTCTTGTCTGAGGCCGAAATACCAATTTTAATTTTTTTTCCAAAAGCATGCTATAAGTATATTGGCCGTAGGCGATAGATGCTACGGCCTATGTACTTATAGCATGCTTTTGGGAAAAAAATTAAAATTGGTATTTCGGCCTCAGACAAGAAATCAAAAGTAATGCCTACGGCAACCGGTGGTCCAAGGCTGTTTGCCGTGATTGGGCCCGACCGGACTCGACGTTCCTTTACGTCACAGTTCGAACGAGATAGAACGAGATTCAACCTGATTTGGCCGTACAATGTCCTTGTTTGGACTACGGTATGGCCAAATCTCGTTCTATCGCGTTCGAACTGTGACGTAAAGGAACGTCGAGTCCGGTCGGGCCCAATCACGGTAAATAGCCTGAGACCACTGGTTGCCGCAGGCATCACTTTTGATTTCTTGTCTGAGGCCGAAATACCAATTTTAATTTTTTTTCCAAAAGCATGCTATAAGTATAATGGCCGTAGGCGATAGATGCTACGGCCTATGTACTTATAGCATGCTTTTGGGAAAAAAATTAAAATTGGTATTTCGGCCTCAGACAAGAAATCAAAAGTAATGCCTACGGCAACCGGTGGTCCAAGGCTGTTTGCCGTGATTGGGCCCGACCGGACTCGACGTTCCTTTACGTCACAGTTCGAACGAGATAGAACGAGATTCAACCTGATTTGGCCGTACAATGTCCTTGTTTGGACTACGGTATGGCCAAATCTCGTTCTATCGCGTTCGAACTGTGACGTAAAGGAACGTCGAGTCCGGTCGGGCCCAATCACGGTAAATAGCCTGAGACCACTGGTTGCCGCAGGCATCACTTTTGATTTCTTGTCTGAGGCCGAAATACCAATTTTAATTTTTTTTCCAAAAGCATGCTATAAGTATATTGGCCGTAGGCGATAGATGCTACGGCCTATGTACTTATAGCATGCTTTTGGGAAAAAAATTAAAATTGGTATTTCGGCCTCAGACAAGAAATCAAAAGTAATGCCTACGGCAACCGGTGGTCCAAGGCTGTTTGCCGTGATTGGGCCCGACCGGACTCGACGTTCCTTTACGTCACAGTTCGAACGAGATAGAACGAGATTCAACCTGATTTGGCCGTACAATGTCCTTGTTTGGACTACGGTATGGCCAAATCTCGTTCTATCGCGTTCGAACTGTGACGTAAAGGGACGTCGAGTCCGGTCGGGCCCAATCACGGTAAATAGCCTGAGACCACTGGTTGCCGCAGGCATCACTTTTGATTTCTTGTCTGAGGCCGAAATACCAATTTTAATTTTTTTTCCAAAAGCATGCTATAAGTATAATGGCCGTAGGCGATAGATGCTGCGGCCTATGTACTTATAGCATGCTTTTGGGAAAAAAATTAAAATTGGTATTTCGGCCTCAGACAAGAAATCAAAAGTAATGCCTACGGCAACCGGTGGTCCAAGGCTGTTTGCCGTGATTGGGCCCGACCGGACTCGACGTTCCTTTACGTCACAGTTCGAACGAGATAGAACGAGATTCAACCTGATTTGGCCGTACAATGTCCTTGTTTGGACTACGGTATGGCCAAATCTCGTTTTATCGCGTTCGAACTGTGACGTAAAGGAACGTCGAGTCCGGTCGGGCCCAATCACGGTAAATAGCCTGAGACCACTGGTTGCCGCAGGCATCACTTTTGATTTCTTGTCTGAGGCCGAAATACCAATTTTAATTTTTTTTCCAAAAGCATGCTATAAGTATATTGGCCGTAGGCGATAGATGCTACGGCCTATGTACTTATAGCATGCTTTTGGGAAAAAAATTAAAATTGGTATTTCGGCCTCAGACAAGAAATCAAAAGTAATGCCTACGGCAACCGGTGGTCCAAGGCTGTTTGCCGTGATTGGGCCCGACCGGACTCGACGTTCCTTTACGTCACAGTTCGAACGAGATAGAACGAGATTCAACCTGATTTGGCCGTACAATGTCCTTGTTTGGACTACGGTATGGCCAAATCTCGTTCTATCGCGTTCGAACTGTGACGTAAAGGAACGTCGAGTCCGGTCGGGCCCAATCACGGTAAATAGCCTGAGACCACTGGTTGCCGCAGGCATCACTTTTGATTTCTTGTCTGAGGCCGAAATACCAATTTTAATTTTTTTTCCAAAAGCATGCTATAAGTATATTGGCCGTAGGCGATAGATGCTACGGCCTATGTACTTATAGCATGCTTTTGGGAAAAAAATTAAAATTGGTATTTCGGCCTCAGACAAGAAATCAAAAGTAATGCCTACGGCAACCGGTGGTCCAATGCTGTTTGCCATGATTGGGCCCGACCGGACTCGACGTTCCTTTACGTCACAGTTCGAACGAGATAGAACGAGATTCAACCTGATTTGGCCGTACAATGTCCTTGTTTGGACTACGGTTTGGCCAAATCTCGTTCTATCGCGTTCGAACTGTGACGTAAAGGAACGTCGAGTCCGGTCGGGCCCAATCACGGTAAATAGCTTGAGACCACTGGTTGCCGCAGGCATCACTTTTGATTTCTTGTCTGAGGCCGAAATACCAATTTTAATTCTTTTTCCAAAAGCATGCTATAAGTATATTGGCCGTAGGCGACAGATGCTACGGCCTATGTACTTATAGCATGCTTTTGGGAAAAAAATTAAAATTGGTATTTCGGCCTCAGACAAGAAATCAAAAGTAATGCCTACGGCAACCGGTGGTCCAAGGCTGTTTGCCGTGATTGGGCCCGACCGGACTCGACGTTCCTTTACGTCACAGTTCGAACGAGATAGAACGAGATTCAACCTGATTTGGCCGTACAATGTCCTTGTTTGGACTACGGTATGTCCAAATCTCATTCTATCGCGTTCGAACTGTGTCGTAAAGGAACGTCGGGTCCGGTCGGGCCCAATCACGGTAAATAGCCTGAGACCACTGGTTGCCGCAGGCATCACTTTTGATTTCTTGTCTGAGGCCGAAATACCAATTTTAATTTTTTTTCCAAAAGCATGCTATAAGTATATTGGCCGTAGGCGATAGATGCTACGGCCTATGTACTTATAGCATGCTTTTGGGAAAAAAATTAAAATTGGTATTTCGGCCTCAGACAAGAAATCAAAAGTAATGCCTACGGCAACCGGTGGTCCAAGGCTGTTTGCCGTGATTGGGCCCGACCGGACTCGACGTTCCTTTACGTCACAGTTCGAACGAGATAGAACGAGATTCAACCTGATTTGGCCGTACAATGTCCTTGTTTGGACTACGGTATGGCCAAATCTCGTTCTATCGCGTTCGAACTGTGACGTAAAGGAACGTCGAGTCCGGTCGGGCCCAATCACGGTAAATAGCCTGAGACCACTGGTTGCCGCAGGCATCACTTTTGATTTCTTGTCTGAGGCCGAAATACCAATTTTAATTTTTTTTCCAAAAGCATGCTATAAGTATATTGGCCGTAGGCGATAGATGCTACGGCCTATGTACTTATAGCATGCTTTTGGGAAAAAAATTAAAATTGGTATTTCGGCCTCAGACAAGAAATCAAAAGTAATGCCTACGGCAACCGGTGGTCCAAGGCTGTTTGCCGTGATTGGGCCCGACCGGACTCGACGTTCCTTTACGTCACAGTTCGAACGAGATAGAACGAGATTCAACCTGATTTGGCCGTACAATGTCCTTGTTTGGACTACGGTATGGCCAAATCTCGTTCTATCGCGTTCGAACTGTGACGTAAAGGAACGTCGAGTCCGGTCGGGCCCAATCACGGTAAATAGCCTGAGACCACTGGTTGCCGCAGGCATCACTTTTGATTTCTTGTCTGAGGCCGAAATACCAATTTTAATTTTTTTTCCAAAAGCATGCTATAAGTATATTGGCCGTAGGCGATAGATGCTACGGCCTATGTACTTATAGCATGCTTTTGGGAAAAAAATTAAAATTGGTATTTCGGCCTCAGACAAGAAATCAAAAGTAATGCCTACGGCAACCGGTGGTCCAATGCTGTTTGCCGTGATTGGGCCCGACCGGACTCGACGTTCCTTTACGTCACAGTTCGAACGAGATAGAACGAGATTCAACCTGATTTGGCCGTACAATGTCCTTGTTTGGACTACGGTATGGCCAAATCTCGTTCTATCGCGTTCGAACTGTGACGTAAAGGAACGTCGAGTCCGGTCGGGCCCAATCACGGTAAATAGCCTGAGACCACTGGTTGCCGCAGGCATCACTTTTGATTTCTTGTCTGAGGCCGAAATACCAATTTTAATTTTTTTTCCAGAAGCATGCTATAAGTATATTGGCCGTAGGCGACAGATGCTACGGCCTATGTACTTATAGCATGCTTTTGGGAAAAAAAATTAAAATTGGTATTTCGGCCTCAGACAAGAAATCAAAAGTAATGCCTACGGCAACCGGCGGTCCAAGGCTGTTTGCCGTGATTGGGCCCGACCGGACTCGACGTTCCTTTACGTCACGGTTCGAACGAGATAGAACGAGATTCAACGTGATTTGGCCGTACAATGTCCTTGTTTGGACTACGGTATGGCCAAATCTCGTTCTATCGCGTTCGAACTGTGACGTAAAGGAACGTCGAGTCCGGTCGGGCCCAATCACGGTAAATAGCCTGAGACCACTGGTTGCCACAGGCATCACTTTTGATTTCTTGTCTGAGGCCGAAATACCAATTTTAATTTTTTTTCCAAAAGCATGCTATAAGTATATTGGCCGTAGGCGATAGATGCTACGGCCTATGTACTTATAGCATGCTTTTGGGAAAAAAATTAAAATTGGTATTTCGGCCTCAGACAAGAAATCAAAAGTAATGCCTACGGCAACCGGTGGTCCAAGGCTGTTTGCCGTGATTGGGCCCGACCGGACTCGACGTTCCTTTACGTCACAGTTCGAACGAGATAGAACGAGATTCAACCTGATTTGGCCGTACAATGTCCTTGTTTGGACTACGGTATGGCCAAATCTCGTTCTATTTCGTTCGAACTGTGACGTAAAGGAACGTCGAGTCCGGTCGGGCCCAATCACGGTAAATAGCCTGAGACCACTGGTTGCCGCAGGCATCACTTTTGATTTCTTGTCTGAGGCCGAAATACCAATTTTAATTCTTTTTCCAAAAGCATGCTATAAGTATATTGGCGGTAGGCGATAGATGCTACGGCCTATGTACTTATAGCATGCTTTTGGGAAAAAAATTAAAATTGGTATTTCGGCCTCAGACAAGAAATCAAAAGTAATGCCTACGGCAACCGGTGGTCCAAGGCTGTTTGCCGTTAATGGGCCCGACCGGACTCGACGTTCCTTTACGTCACAGTTCGAACGAGATAGAACGAGATTCAACCTGATTTGGCCGTACAATGTCCTTGTTTGGACTACGGTATGGCCAAATCTCGTTCTATCGCGTTCGAACTGTGACGTAAAGGAACGTCGAGTCCGGTCGATACCAATCACGGTAAATAGCCTGAGACCACTGGTTGCCGCAGGCATCACTTTTGATTTCTTGTTTGAGGCCGAAATACCAATTTTAATTTTTTTCCAAAAGCATGCTATAAGTATATTGGTCGTAGGCGATAGATGCTACGGCCTATGTACTTATAGCATGCTTTTGGGAAAAAAATTAAAATTGGTATTTCGGCCTCAGACAAGAAATCAAAAGTAATGCCTACGGCAACCGGTGGTCCAAGGCTGTTTGCCGTGATTGGGCCCGACCGGACTCGACGTTCCTTTACGTCACACTTCGAACGAAATAGAACGAGATTCAACCTGATTTGGCCCTACAATGTCCTTGTTTGGACTACGGTATGGCCAAATCTCGTTCTATCGCGTTCGAACTGTGAGAGTAAAGGAACGTCGAGTCCGGTCGGATCCAATCACGGTAAATAGCATGAGACCACTGGTTGCCGCAGGCATCACTTTTGATTTCTTGTCTGAGGCCGAAATACCAATTTTAATTCTTTTTCCAAAAGCATGCTATAAGTACATTGGCCGTAGCATCTGTCGCATACGACCAATATACTTATAGCATGCTTTTAGAAAAAAAATTAAAATTGGTATTTCGGCCTCAGACAAGAAATCAAAAGTAATGCCTACGGCAACCGGTGGTCCAAGGCTGTTTGCCGTGATTGGGCCCGACCGGACTCGACGTTCCTTTACGTCACAGTTCGAACGAGATAGAACGAGATTCAACCTGATTTGGCCGTACAATGTCCTTGTTTGGACTACGGTATGGCCAAATCTCGTTCTATCGCGTTCGAACTGTGACGTAAAGGAACGTCCAGTCCGGTCGGGCCCAATCACGGTAAATAGCCTGAGACAAACTGGTTGCCGCAGGCATCACTTTTGATTTCTTGTCTGAGGCCGAAATACCAATTTTAATTTTTCTTCCAAAAGCATGCTATAAGTATATTGGCCGTATGCGACAGATGCTACGGCCTATGTACTTATAGCATGCTTTTGGGAAAAAAATTAAAATTGGTATTTCGGCCTCAGACAAGAAATCAAAAGTAATGCCTACGGCAACCGGTGGTCCAAGGCTGTTTAACGTGATTGGGCCCGACCGGACTCGACGTTCCTTTACGTCACAGTTCGAACGAGATAGAACGAGATTCAACCTGATTTGGCCGTACAATGTCCTTGTTTGGACTACGGTATGGCCAAATCTCGTTCTATCGCGTTCGAACTGTGACGTAAAGGAACGTCGTGTCCGGTCGGGCCCAATCACGGTAAATAGCCTGAGACAAACTGGTTGCCGCAGGCATCACTTTTGATTTCTTGTCTGAGGCCGAAATACCAATTTTAATTTTTCTTCCAAAAGCATGCTATAAGTATATTGGCCGTAGGCGACAGATGCTACGGCCTATGTACTTATAGCATGCTTTTGGGAAAAAAATTAAAATTGGTATTTCGGCCTCAGACAAGAAATCAAAAGTAATGCCTACGGCAACCGGTGGTCCAAGGCTGTTTGCCGTGATTGGGCCCGACCGGACTCGACGTTCCTTTACGTCACAGTTCGAACGATATAGAACGAGATGCAACCTGATTTGGCCGTACAATGTCCTTGTTTGGACTACGGTATGGCCAAATCTCGTTCTATCGCGTTCGAACTGTGACGTAAAGGAACGTCGAGTCCGGTTGGGCCCAATCACGGTAAATAGCCTGAGACAAACTGGTTGCCGCAGGCATCACTTTTGATTTCTTGTCTGAGGCCGAAATACCAATTTTAATTTTTTTTCCAAAAGCATGCTATAAGTATATTGGCCGTAGGCGACAGATGCTACGGCCTATGTACTTATAGCATGCATGCTTTTGGGAAAAAAATTAAAATTGGTATTTCGGCCTCAGACAAGAAATCAAAAGTAATGCCTACGGCAACCGGTGGTCCAAGGCTGTTTGCCGTGATTGGGCCCGACCGGACTCGACGTTCCTTTACGTCACAGTTCGAACGAGATAGAACGAGATTCAACCTGATTTGGCCGTACAATGTCCTTGTTTGGACTACGGTATGGCCAAATCTCGTTCTATCGCGTTCGAACTGTGACGTAAAGGAACGTCGAGTCCGGTCGGGCCCAATCACGGTAAATAGCCTGAGACAAACTGGTTGCCGCAGGCATCACTTTTGATTTCTTGTCTGAGGCCGAAATACCAATTTTAATTTTTTTTCCAAAAGCATGCTATAAGTATATTGGCCGTAGGCGACAGATGCTACGGCCTATGTACTTATAGCATGCTTTTGGGAAAAAAATTAAAATTGGTATTTCGGCCTCAGACAAGAAATCAAAAGTAATGCCTACGGCAACCGGTGGTCCAAGGCTGTTTGCCGTGATTGGGCCCGACCGGACTCGACGTTCCTTTACGTCACAGTTCGAACGAGATAGAACGAGATTCAACCTGATTTGGCCGTACAATGTCCTTGTTTGGACTACGGTATGGCCAAATCTCGATCGATCGCGTTCGAACTGTGACGTAAAGGAACGTCGAGTCCGGTCGGGCCCAATAACGGTAAATAGCCTGAGACAAACTGATTGCCGCAGGCATCACTTTTGATTTCTTGTCTGAGGCCGAAATACCAATTTTAATTTTTTTTCCAAAAGCATGCTATAAGTATATTGGCCGTAGGCGACAGATGCTACGGCCTATGTACTTATAGCATGCTTTTGGGAAAAAAATCAAAATTGGTATTTCGGCCTCAGACAAGAAATCAAAAGTAATGCCTACGGCAACCGGTGGTCCAAGGCTGTTTGCCGTGATTGGGCCCGACCGGACTCGAAGTTCCTTTACGTCACAGTTCGAACGAGATAGAACGAGATTCAACCTGATTTGGCCGTACAATGTCCTTGTTTGGACTACGGTATGGCCAAATCTCGTTCTATCGCGTTCGAACTGTGACGTAAAGGAACGTCGAGTCCGGTCGGGCCCAATCACGGTAAATAGCCTGAGACAAACTGGTTGCCGCAGGCATCACTTTTGATTTCTTGTCTGAGGCCGAAATACCAATTTTCATTTTTTTTCCAAAAGCATGCTATAAGTATATTGGCCGTAGGCGACAGATGCTACGGCCTATGTACTTATAGCATGCTTTTGGGAAAAAAATTAAAATTGGTATTTCGGCCTCAGACAAGAAATCAAAAGTAATGCCTACGGCAACCGGTGGTCCAAGGCTGTTTGCCGTGATTGGGCCCGACCGGACTCGACGTTCCTTTACGTCACAGTTCGAACGAGATAGAACGAGATTCAACCTGATTTGGCCGTACAATGTCCTTGTTTGGACTACGGTATGGCCAAATCTCGTTCTATCGCGTTCGAACTGTGACGTAAAGGAATGTCGAGTCCGGTCGGGCCCAATCACGGTAAATAGCCTGAGACAAACTGGTTGCCGCAGGCATCACTTTTGATTTCTTGTCTGAGGCCGAAATACCAATTTTGATTTTTTTTCCAAAAGCATACTATAAGTATATTGGCCGTAGGCGACAGATGCTACGGCCTATGTACTTATAGCATGCTTTTGGGAAAAAAATTAAAATTGGTATTTCGGCCTCAGACAAGAAATCAAAAGTAATGCCTACGGCAACCGGTGGTCCAAGGCTGTTTGCCGTGATTGGGCCCGACCGGACTCGACGTTCCTTTACGTCACAGTTCGAACGAGATAGAACGAGATTCAACCTGATTTGGCCGTACAATGTCCTTGTTTGGACTACGGTATGGCCAAATCTCGTTCTATCGCGTTCGAACTGTGACGTAAAGGAACGTCGAGTCCGGTCGGGCCCAATCACGGTAAATAGCCTGAGACAAACTGGTTGCCGCAAGCATCACTTTTGATTTCTTGTCTGAGGCCGAAATACCAATTTTAATTTTTTTCCAAAAGCATGCTATAAGTATATTGGCCGTAGGCGACAGATGCTACGGCCTATGTACTTATAGCATGCTTTTGGGAAAAAAATTAAAATTGGTATTTCGGCCTCAGACAAGAAATCAAAAGTAATGCCTACGGCAACCGGTGGTCCAAGGCTGTTTGCCGTGATTGGGCCCGACCGGACTCGACGTTCCTTTACGTCACAGTTCGAACGAGATAGAACGAGATTCAACCTGATTTGGCCGTACAATGTCCTTGTTTGGACTACGGTATGGCCAAATCTCGTTCTATCGCGTTCGAACTGTGACGTAAAGGAATGTCGAGTCCGGTCGGGCCCAATCACGGTAAATAGCCTGAGACAAACTGGTTGCCGCAGGCATCACTTTTGATTTCTTGTCTGAGGCCGAAATATCAATTTTAATTTTTTTTCCAAAAGCATGCTATAAGTATATTGGCCGTAGGCGACAGATGCTACGGCCTATGTACTTATAGCATGCATGCTTTTGGGAAAAAAATTAAAATTGGTATTTCGGCCTCAGACAAGAAATCAAAAGTAATGCCTACGGCAACCGGTGGTCCAAGGCTGTTTGCCGTGATTGGGCCCGACCGGACTCGACGTTCCTTTACGTCACAGTTCGAACGAGATAGAACGAGATTCAACCTGATTTGGCCGTACAATGTCCTTGTTTGGACTACGGTATGGCCAAATCTCGTTCTATCGCGTTCGAACTGTGACGTAAAGGAACGTCGAGTCCGGTCGGGCCCAATCACGGTAAATAGCCTGAGACCACTGGTTGCCGCAGGCATCACTTTTGATTTCTTGTCTGAGGCCGAAATACCAATTTCAATTTTTTTTCCAAAAGCATGCTATAAGTATATTGGCCGTAGGCGACAGATGCTACGGCCTATGTACTTATAGCATGCTTTTGGGAAAAAAAATCAAAATTGGTATTTCGGCCTCAGACAAGAAATCAAAAGTAATGCCTACGGCAACCGGTGGTCCAAGGCTGTTTGCCGTGATTGGGCCCGACCGGACTCGACGTTCCTTTACGTCACAGTTCGAACGAGATAGAACGAGATTCAACCTGATTTGGCCGTACAATGTCCTTGTTTGGACTATCGGTATGGCCAAATCTCGTTCTATCGCGTTCGAACTGTGACGTAAAGGAACGTCGAGTCCGGTCGGGCCCAATCACGGTAAATAGCCTGAGACCACTGGTTGCCGCAGGCATCACTTTTGATTTATTGTCTGAGGCCGAAATACCAATTTCAATTTTTTTTCCAAAAGCATGCTATAAGTATATTGGCCGTAGGCGACAGATGCTACGGCCTATGTACTTATAGCATGCTTTTGGGAAAAAAACTAAAATTGGTATTTCGGCCTCAGACAAGAAATCAAAAGTAATGCCTACGGCAACCGGTGGTCCAAGGCTGTTTGCCGTGATTGGGCCCGACCGGACTCGACGTTCCTTTACGTCACAGTTCGAACGAGATAGAACGAGATTCAACCTGATTTGGCCGTAAAATGTCCTTGTTTGGACTACGGTATGGCCAAATCTCGTTCTATCGCGTTCGAACTGTGACGTAAAGGAACGTCGAGTCCGGTCGGGCCCAATCACGGTAAATAGCCTGAGACCACTGGTTGCCGCAGGCATCACTTTTGATTTCTTGTCTGAGGCCGAAATACCAATTTCAATTTTTTTTCCAAAAGCATGCTATAAGTATATTGGCCGTAGGCGACCAATGCTACGGCCTATGTACTTATAGCATGCATGCTTTTGGGAAAAAAATTAAAATTGGTATTTCGGCCTCAGACAAGAAATCAAAAGTAATGCCTACGGCAACCGGTGGTCCAAGGCTGTTTGCCGTGATTGGGCCCGACCGGACTCGACGTTCCTTTACGTCACAGTTCGAACGAGATAGAACGAGATTCAACCTGATTTGGCCGTACAATGTCCTTGCTCGGACTACGGTATGGCCAAATCTCGTTCTATCGCGTTCGAACTGTGACGTAAAGGAACGTCGAGTCCGGTCGGGCCCAATCACGGTAAATAGCCTGAGACCACTGGTTGCCGCAGGCATCACTTTTGATTTCTTGTCTGAGGCCGAAATACCAATTTCAATTTTTTTTCCAAAAGCATGCTATAAGTATATTGGCCGTAGGCGACAGATGCTACGGCCTATGTACTTATAGCATGCTTTTGGGAAAAAAAATCAAAATTGGTATATCGGCCACAGACAAAGAAACCAAAAGTAATGCCTACGGCAACCGGTGGTCCAAGGCTGTTTGCCGTGATTGGGCCCGACCGGACTCGACGTTCCTTTACGTCACAGTTCGAACGAGATAGAACGAGATTCAACCTGATTTGGCCGTACAATGTCCTTGTTTGGACTACGGTATGGCCAAATCTCGTTCTATCGCGTTCGAACTGTGACGTAAAGGAACGTCGAGTCCGGTCGGGCCCAATCACGGTAAATAGCCTGAGACCACTGGTTGCCGCAGGCATCACTTTTGATTTATTGTCTGAGGCCGAAATACCAATTCTAATTTTTTTTCCAAAAGCATGCTATAAGTATATTGGCCGTAGGCGACAGATGCTACGGCCTATGTACTTATAGCATGCTTTTGGGAAAAAAATTAAAATTGGTATTTCGGCCTCAGACAAGAAATCAAAAGTAATGCCTACGGCAACCGGTGGTCCAAGGCTGTTTGCCGTGATTGGGCCCGACCGGACTCGACGTTCCTTTACGTCACAGTTCGAACGAGATAGAACGAGATTCAACCTGATTTGGCCGTACAATGTCCTTGTTTGGACTACGGTATGGCCAAATCTCGTTCTATCGCGTTCGAACTGTGACGTAAAGGAACGTCGAGTCCGGTCGGGCCCAATCACGGTAAATAGCCTGAGACAAACTGGTTGCCGCAGGCATCACTTTTGATTTCTTGTCTGAGGCCGAAATACCAATCTTAATCTTTTTTCCAAAAGCATGCTATAAGTATATTGGCCGTAGGCGACAGATGCTACGGCCTATGTACTTATAGCATGCATGCTTTTGGGAAAAAAATTAAAATTGGTATTTCGGCCTCAGACAAGAAATCAAAAGTAATGCCTACGGCAACCGGTGGTCCAAGGCTGTTTGCCGTGATTGGGCCCGACCGGACTCGACGTTCCTTTACGTCACAGTTCGAACGAGATAGAACGAGATTCAACCTGATTTGGCCGTACAATGTCCTTGTTTGGACTACGGTATGGCCAAATCTCGTTCTATCGCGTTCGAACTGTGACGTAAAGGAACGTCGAGTCCGGTCGGGCCCAATCACGGTAAATAGCCTGAGACAAACTGGTTGCCGCAGGCATCACTTTTGATTTATTGTCTGAGGCCGAAATACCAATTCTAATTTTTTTTCCAAAAGCATGCTATAAGTATATTGGCCGTAGGCGACAGATGCTACGGCCTATGTACTTATAGCATGCTTTTGGGAAAAAAATTAAAATTGGTATTTCGGCCTCAGACAAGAAATCAAAAGTAATGCCTACGGCAACCGGTGGTCCAAGGCTGTTTGCCGTGATTGGGCCCGACCGGACTCGACGTTCCTTTACGTCACAGTTCGAACGAGATAGAACGAGATTCAACCTGATTTGGCCGTACAATGCCCTTGCTTGGACTACGGTATGGCCAAATCTCGTTCTATCGCGTTCGAACTGCGACGTAAAGGAACGTCGAGTCCGGTCGGGCCCAATCACGGTAAATAGCCTGAGACCACTGGTTGCCGCAGGCAACATTTTTGATTTCTTGTCTGAGGCCGAAATACCAATTTCAATTTTTTTTCCAAAAGCATGCTATAAGTATATTGGCCGTATGCGACAGATGCTACGGCCTATGTACTTATGGCTAGCATTTGGAAAAAAAAATTGAAATTGGTATTTCGGCCTCAGACAAGAAATCAAAAGTAATGCCTACGGTAACCGGTGGTCCAAGGCTGTTTGCCGTGATTGGGCCCGACCGGACTGGACGTTCCTTTACGTCACGGTTCGAACGAGATAGAACGAGATTCAACGTGATTTGGCCGTACAATGTCCTTGTTTGGACTACGGTATGGCGAAATCTCGCTCTATCTCGTTCGAACTGTGACGTAAAGGAACGTCGAGTCCGGTCGGGCCCAATCACGGTAAATAGCCTGAGACTACTGGTTGCCGTAGGCATCACTTTTGATTTCTAGTCTGAGGCCGAAATACCAATTTCAACTTTTTTCCAAAAGCATGCTATAAATATATTGGCCGTAGGCGACAGATGCTACGGCCTATGTACTTATAGCATGCTTTTGGAAAAAGAAAAAAAAAGGTATTTCGGCCTCAGACAAGAAATCAAAAGTAATACCTACGGCAACCGGTGGTCCAAGGCTGTTTCCCGTGATTGGGCCCGACCGGACTGGACGTTCCTTTACGTCACGGTTCGAACGAGATAGAACGAGATTCAACCTGATTTGGCCGCACAATATCCTTGTTTGGACTACGGTATGGCCAAATCTCGTTCTATCTCGTTCGAACTGTGACGTAAAGGAACGTCGAGTCCGGTCGGGCCCAATCACGGTAAATAGCCTGAGACCACTGGTTGCCGCAGGCATCACTTTTGATTTCTTGTCTGAGGCCGAAAAACCAATTTCAATTTTTTTTCCAAAAGCATGCTATAAGTATATTGGCCGTAGGCGACAGATGCTACGGCCTATGTACTTATAGCATGCTTTTGGGAAAAAAAATCAAAATTGGTATTTCGGCCTCAGACAAGAAATCAAAAGTAATGCCTACGGCAACCGGTGGTCCAAGGCTGTTTGCCGTGATTGGGCCCGACCGGACTCGACGTTCCTTTACGTCACAGTTCGAACGAGATAGAACGAGATTCAACCTGATTTGGCCGTACAATGTCCTTGTTTGGACTATCGGTATGGCCAAATCTCGTTCTATCGCGTTCGAACTGTGACGTAAAGGAACGTCGAGTCCGGTCGGGCCCAATCACGGTAAATAGCCTAAGACCACTGGTTGCCGCAGGCATCACTTTTGATTTATTGTCTGAGGCCGAAATACCAATTTCAATTTTTTTTCCAAAAGCATGCTATAAGTATATTGGCCGTAGGCGACAGATGCTACGGCCTATGTACTTATAGCATGCTTTTGGGAAAAAAATTAAAATTGGTATTTCGGCCTCAGACAAGAAATCAAAAGTAATGCCTACGGCAACCGGTGGTCCAAGGCTGTTTGCCGTGATTGGGCCCGACCGGACTCGACGTTCCTTTACGTCACAGTTCGAACGAGATAGAACGAGATTCAACCTGATTTGGCCGTACAATGTCCTTGTTTGGACTACGGTATGGCTAAATCTCGTTCTATCGCGTTCGAACTGTGACGTAAAGGAACGTCGAGTCCGGTCGGGCCCAATCACGGTAAATAGCCTGAGACCACTGGTTGCCGCAGGCATCACTTTTGATTTCTTGTCTGAGGCCGAAATACCAATTTCAATTTTTTTTCCAAAAGCATGCTATAAGTATATTGGCCGTAGGCGACCAATGCTACGGCCTATGTACTTATAGCATGCATGCTTTTGGGAAAAAAATTAAAATTGGTATTTCGGCCTCAGACAAGAAATCAAAAGTAATGCCTACGGCAACCGGTGGTCCAAGGCTGTTTGCCGTGATTGGGCCCGACCGGACTGGACGTTCCTTTACGTCACAGTTCGAACGAGATAGAACGAGATTCAACCTGATTTGGCCGTACAATGTCCTTGCTTGGACTACGGTATGGCCAAATCTCGTTCTATCGCGTTCGAACTGTGACGTAAAGGAACGTCGAGTCCGGTCGGGCCCAATCACGGTAAATAGCCTGAGACCACTGGTTGCCGCAGGCATCACTTTTGATTTCTTGTCTGAGGCCGAAATACCAATTTCAATTTTTTTTCCAAAAGCATGCTATAAGTATATTGGCCGTAGGCGACAGATGCTACGGCCTATGTACTTATAGCATGCTTTTGGGAAAAAAAATCAAAATTGGTATATCGGCCACAGACAAAGAAACCAAAAGTAATGCCTACGGCAACCGGTGGTCCAAGGCTGTTTGCCGTGATTGGGCCCGACCGGACTCGACGTTCCTTTACGTCACAGTTCGAACGAGATAGAACGAGATTCAACCTGATTTGGCCGTACAATGTCCTTGTTTGGACTACGGTATGGCCAAATCTCGTTCTATCGCGTTCGAACTGTGACGTAAAGGAACGTCGAGTCCGGTCGGGCCCAATCACGGTAAATAGCCTGAGACCACTGGTTGCCGCAGGCATCACTTTTGATTTATTGTCTGAGGCCGAAATACCAATTCTAATTTTTTTTCCAAAAGCATGCTATAAGTATATTGGCCGTAGGCGACAGATGCTACGGCCTATGTACTTATAGCATGCTTTTGGGAAAAAAATTAAAATTGGTATTTCGGCCTCAGACAAGAAATCAAAAGTAATGCCTACGGCAACCGGTGGTCCAAGGCTGTTTGCCGTGATTGGGCCCGACCGGACTCGACGTTCCTTTACGTCACAGTTCGAACGAGATAGAACGAGATTCAACCTGATTTGGCCGTACAATGTCCTTGTTTGGACTACGGTATGGCCAAATCTCGTTCTATCGCGTTCGAACTGTGACGTAAAGGAACGTCGAGTCCGGTCGGGCCCAATCACGGTAAATAGCCTGAGACAAACTGGTTGCCGCAGGCATCACTTTTGATTTCTTGTCTGAGGCCGAAATACCAATCTTAATCTTTTTTCCAAAAGCATGCTATAAGTATATTGGCCGTAGGCGACAGATGCTACGGACTATATACTTATAGCATGCATGCTTTTGGGAAAAAAATTAAAATTGGTATTTCGGCCTCAGACAAGAAATCAAAAGTAATGCCTACGGCAACCGGTGGTCCAAGGCTGTTTGCCGTGATTGGGCCCGACCGGACTCGACGTTCCTTTACGTCACAGTTCGAACGAGATAGAACGAGATTCAACCTGATTTGGCCGTACAATGTCCTTGTTTGGACTACGGTATGGCCAAATCTCGTTCTATCGCGTTCGAACTGTGACGTAAAGGAACGTCGAGTCCGGTCGGGCCCAATCACGGTAAATAGCCTGAGACAAACTGGTTGCCGCAGGCATCACTTTTGATTTATTGTCTGAGGCCGAAATACCAATTCTAATTTTTTTTCCAAAAGCATGCTATAAGTATATTGGCCGTAGGCGACAGATGCTACGGCCTATGTACTTATAGCATGCTTTTGGGAAAAAAATTAAAATTGGTATTTCGGCCTCAGACAAGAAATCAAAAGTAATGCCTACGGTAACCGGTGGTCCAAGGCTGTTTGCCGTGATTGGGCCCGACCGGACTGGACGTTCCTTTACGTCACGGTTCGAACGAGATAGAACGAGATTCAACGTGATTTGGCCGTACAATGTCCTTGTTTGGACTACGGTATGGCGAAATCTCGCTCTATCTCGTTCGAACTGTGACGTAAAGGAACGTCGAGTCCGGTCGGGCCCAATCACGGTAAATAGCCTGAGACTACTGGTTGCCGTAGGCATCACTTTTGATTTCTTGTCTGAGGCCGAAATACCAATTTCAACTTTTTTCCAAAAGCATGCTATAAATATATTGGCCGTAGGCGACAGATGCTACGGCCTATGTACTTATAGCATGCTTTTGGAAAAAGAAAAAAAAAGGTATTTCGGCCTCAGACAAGAAATCAAAAGTAATACCTACGGCAACCGGTGGTCCAAGGCTGTTTCCCGTGATTGGGCCCGACCGGACTGGACGTTCCTTTACGTCACGGTTCGAACGAGATAGAACGAGATTCAACCTGATTTGGCCGCACAATATCCTTGTTTGGACTACGGTATGGCCAAATCTCGTTCTATCTCGTTCGAACTGTGACGTAAAGGAACGTCGAGTCCGGTCGGGCCCAATCACGGTAAATAGCCTGAGACCACTGGTTGCCGCAGGCATCACTTTTGATTTCTTGTCTGAGGCCGAAAAACCAATTTCAATTTTTTTTCCAAAAGCATGCTATAAGTATATTGGCCGTAGGCGACAGATGTTACGGCCTATGTACTTATAGCATGCATGCTTTTGGGAAAAAAATTAAAATTGGTATTTCGGCCTCAGACAAGAAATCAAAAGTAATGCCTACGGCAACCGGTGGTCCAAGGCTGTTTGCCGTGATTGGGCCCGACCGGACTCGACGTTCCTTTACGTCACGGTTCGAACGAGATAGAACGAGATTCAACGTGATTTGGCCGTACAATGTCCTTGTTTGGACTACGATATGGCCAAATCTCGTTCTATCTCGTTCGAACTGTGACGTAAAGGAACGTCTAGTCCGGTCGGGCCCAATCACGGTAAATAGCCTGAGACCACTGGTTGCCGTAGGCATCACTTTTGATTTCTTGTCTGAGGCCGAAATACCAATTTCAACTTTTTTCCAAAAGCATGCTATAAGTATATTGGCCGTATGCGACAGATGCTACGGCCTATGTACTTATAGCATGCTTTTGGGAAAAAAATTAAAATTGGTATTTTCGCCTCAGACAAGAAATCAAAAGTAATGCCTACGGCAACCGGTGGTCCAAGGCTGTTTGCCGTGATTGGGCCCGACCGGACTCGACGTTCCTTTACGTCACAGTTCGAACGAGATAGAACGAGATTCAACCTGATTTGGCCGTACAATGTCCTTGTTTGGACTACGGTATGGCCAAATCTCGTTCTATCGCGTTCGAACTGTGACGTAAAGGAACGTCGAGTCCGGTCGGGCCCAATCACGGTAAATAGCCCGAGACCACTGGTTGCCGCAGGCATCACTTTTGATTTCTTGTCTGAGGCCGAAATACCAATTTCAATTTTTTTTCCAAAAGCATGCTATAAGTATATTGGCCGTAGGCGACAGATGCTACGGCCTATGTACTTATGGCTAGCATTTCGAAAAAAAAATTAAAATTGGTATTTCGGCCTCAGACAAGAAATCAAAAGTAATGCCTACGGCAACCGGTGGTCCAAAGGCTGTTTGCTGTGATTGAGCCCGACCGGACTCGACGTTCCTTTACGTCACGGTTCGAACGAGATAGAACGAGATTCAACCTGATTTGGCCGTACAATGTCCTTGTTTGGACTACGGTATGGCCAAATCTCGTTCTATCGCGTTCGAACTGTGACGTAAAGGAACGTCGAGTCCAGTCGGGCCCAATCACGGTAAATAGCCTGAGACCACTGGTTGCCGCAGGCATCACTTTTGATTTCTTGTCTGAGGCCGAAGTACCAATTTCAATTTTTTTTCCAAAAGCATGCTATAAGTATATTGGCCGTTGGCGACAGATGCTACGGCCTATGTACTTATAGCATGCTTTTGGAAAAAAAATTAAAATTGGTATTTAGAACTTTAGAACTTTAGAACTTTATTGTAAATCAAAATTGCAGTCCATAGGACTGAATTGCATTGATTTTACATAGTAATAATAGTATACAAACAATTTAATACAGTAGCATATTACAGTTAAAAAAACACCATTATTTATCAATTATTCAGATTAAAATTATTTTACAAAAATGACAACGTGGGCATAGAGTAATTGGCGGGCATCACATCATAGATAACAGTGTTCTCGGAATGAAAGAGTTTTTGTGTCTGTTCGTCCTGCTGATTGGTGGTTTCAGCCCCACATGTCTACGGAGGCTGTAGGTTGTCTCAACTACCGGGGGCAGGAACTGTCTGCAGGGATGTGTGGGGTCGTCCAGGATCCGCCGCAGCTCGCGTACAGAGGCTTCGTGTCGTCTGGATTGTAGGGTGGGGAGTTTGTGGTGTTCAATGCCAATGAGTTTGCAGCAGAGTTTTTGAATTTTCTCTAGCTCACTCGATAGAGTTTTGGGGAGCCCACCCCACACAGGCGATGCATACTCCATAATAGGCCGGATGAATGAGACGTACACATTCAGCAGTAAGTCGGAGGGAAGCCCGGCCCTCTTAGCAAGGCGTAGGTAGTGAATACGTGGTTGTACCTTAGAGATTATGCCTTTAACGTGCTCGTCCCATGAGAGATCGCTGGTAACAGTGACACCCAGAAGCTTGAATTTTGTTACTCTTTCAACTGCATGACCAGCTAACGTGAGTGGTGGGGGATTAACCGGGACTTTTTTGCAACTAATTATCATGTCTTTTGTTTTTTTCGCGTTTGCCTCCATGCTGTACGACGTTGCCCATGATTGTACAGCAGTCATGGACGACTGCATCAGGCCAGGGAGAGATCCCATCAGACACTCTGTGTTAGTTAAGTCATCAGCGTACTTAACTGGGATGACACTAGGATGGATGTTTTCATCCAGGTTGTTCATGGCAATCACAAATAATGTTGGCGACACTATACCGCCCTGGGGTGTGCCAGCCAGAACAGGCCGCGACTCCGAGACACTTCCTCCCCATTTCACGCGCTGCTTCCGGTCACTCAGGTAGCTGCAGATACATGACCAGAGATTCCGCCTTATGCCCATCCTTGCCAGGCTACACAAGAGCTTCCCATGGTCGATGGTATCGAAGGCGCGTGAAAAGTCTATAAAGGCCACATGAACGTCCATCTTAGGATTGGCGTTCAGGGCGTCATGCCATGCTTGTGTTGTCTGAATAAGGGCTGAGACGGTGGATCTGCCCCGTCTAAAACCGTGTTGTGAGTCAAGAATTTTGTCACCAGCGTCCCGCAGCAGTAGCTCCTGGACAAAGACCTCCAACACCTTACCAAAGCAACTAGTCAGGGAGATCCGACGAAACTCTTCAGGACCTTTCGGTTTGGATGTTTTTGGTACGGGGACAACCATCTCCTCTTTCCATTTCCGTGGGAAGGTTCCTTCCTGAAGACAGCTGTTATAAATGTGGCACAGGATGGGAGCGAGCTCCTCGTGGAAGGTTGTCAGCAGCCAAGGGGGTACATTATCCCCCCCAGTCGCTTTGCGGGGGTTGACACGTTTCAACTGAAGCTTCACCTGACCAATGCTCAGCTCAGGTATCGTCGCATCCGAGAGCTGGTCAGCGACGTCTGCAACATCGGGGATGACACGCTGTACCTTAGACCAGACTGAGGAGAAGTGTTCACTCAAAGACTCACACATGCCCTCCTCCTCGGAAGTTGAAGTTTCAGGATTCCCCCCTCTCGGTACCGAGGCTCCTATTAGGGACTTGACCATACTGTACCATTTATTGGAGTCAGTGTTCTTAAGGTGTTCCACTTTTCGGCCTTAGACAAGAAATCAAAAGTAATGCCTACGGTAACCGGTGGTCCAATGCTGTTTCCCGTGATTGGGCCCGACCGGACTGGACGTTCCTTTACGTCACGGTTCGAACGAGATAGAACGAGATTCAACGTGATTTGGCCGTACAATGTCCTTGTTTGGACTACGGTATGGCCAAATCTCGCTCTATCTCGTTCGAACTGTGACGTAAAGGAACGTCCAGTCCGGTCGGGCCCAATCACGGTAAATAGCCCGAGACTACTGGTTGCCGTAGGCATCACTTTTGATTTCTTGTCTGAGGCCGAAATACCAATTTCAACTTTTTTCCAAAAGCATGCTATAAATATATTGGCCGTAGGCGACAGATGCTACGGCCTATGTACTTATAGCATGCTTTTGGAAAAAGAAAAAAAAAGGTATTTCGGCCTCAGACAAGAAATCAAAAGTAATACCTACGGCAACCGGTGGTCCAAGGCTGTTTCCCGTGATTGGGCCCGACCGGACTGGACGTTCCTTTACGTCACGGTTCGAACGAGATAGAACGAGATTCAACCTGATTTGGCCGCACAATACCCTTGTTTGGACTACGGTATGGCCAAATCTCGTTCTATCTCGTTCGAACTGTGACGTAAAGGAACGTCGAGTCCGGTCGGGCCCAATCACGGTAAATAGCCTGAGACCACTGGTTGCCGCAGGCATCACTTTTGATTTCTTGTCTGAGGCCGAAATACCAATTTCAATTTTTTTTCCAAAAGCATGCTATAAGTATATTGGCCGTAGGCGACAGATGCTACGGCCTATGTACTTATAGCATGCATGCTTTTGGGAAAAAAATTAAAATTGGTATTTCGGCCTCAGACAAGAAATCAAAAGTAATACCTACGGCAACCGGTGGTCAAAGGCTGTTTGCCGTGATTGGGCCCGACCGGACTGGACGTTCCTTTACGTCACGGTTCGAACGAGATAGAACGAGATTCAACGTGATTTGGCCGTACAATGTCCTTTTTTGGACTACGATATGGCCAAATCTCGTTCTATCTCGTTCGAACTGTGACGTAAAGGAACGTCTAGTCCGGTCGGGCCCAATCACGGTAAATAGCCTGAGACCACTGGTTGCCGTAGGCATCACTTTTGATTTCTTGTCTGAGGCCGAAATACCAATTTCAACTTTTTTCCAAAAGCATGCTATAAGTATATTGGCCGTATGCGACAGATGCTACGGCCTATGTACTTATAGCATGCTTTTGGGAAAAAAATTAAAATTGGTATTTTGGCCTCAGACAAGAAATCAAAAGTAATGCCTACGGCAACCGGTGGTCCAAGGCTGTTTGCCGTGATTGGGCCCGACCGGACTCGACGTTCCTTTACGTCACAGTTCGAACGAGATAGAACGAGATTCAACCTGATTTGGCCGTACAATGTCCTTGTTTGGACTACGGTATGGCCAAATCTCGTTCTATCGCGTTCGAACTGTGACGTAAAGGAACGTCGAGTCCGGTCGGGCCCAATCACGGTAAATAGCCTGAGACCACTGGTTGCCGCAGGCATCACTTTTGATTTCTTGTCTGAGGCCGAAATACCAATTTTGATTTTTTTTCAAAAAGCATGCTATAAGTATATTGGCCGTAGGCGACAGATGCTACGGCCCATGTACTTATGGCATGCTTTTGGGAAAAAAAATTAAAATTGGTATATCGGCCTCAGACAAGAAATCAAAAGTAATGCCTACGGCAACCGGTGGTCCAAAGGCTGTTTGCTGTGATTGGGCCCGACCGGACTCGACGTTCCTTTACGTCACAGTTCGAACGAGATAGAACGAGATTCAACCTGATTTGGCCGTACAATGTCCTTGTTTGGACTACGGTATGGCCAAATCTCGTTCTATCTCGTTCGAACTGTGACGTAAAGGAACGTCGAGTCCGGTCGGGCCCAATCACGGTAAATAGCCTGAGACCACTGGTTGCCGCAGGCATCACTTTTGATTTCTTGTCTGAGGCCGAAATATCAATTTCAATTTTTTTTCCAAAAGCATGCTATAAGTATATTGGCCGTAGGCGACAGATGCTACGGCCTATGTACTTATAGCATGCTTTTGGGAAAAAAATTAAAATTAGTATTTCGGCCTCAGACAAGAAATCAAAAGTAATGCCTACGGCAACCGGTGGTCCAAGGTTGTTTGCCGTGATTGGGCCCGACCGGACTCGACGTTCCTTTACGTCACAGTTCGAACGAGATAGAACGAGATTCAACGTGATTTGGCCTTACAATGTCCTTGTTTGGACTACGGTATGGCCAAATCTCGTTCTATCTCGTTCGAACTATGACGTAAAGGAACGTCGAGTCCGGTCGGGCCCAATCACGGTAAATAGCCTGAGACCACTGGTTGCCGTAGGCATCACTTTTGATTTCTTGTCTGAGGCCGAAATACCAATTTTAATTTTTTTTCCAAAAGCATGCTGTAAGTATATTGGCCGTAGGCGACAGATGCTACGGCCTATGTACTTATGGCATGCTTTTGGAAAAAAAAATTAAAATTGGTATTTCGGCCTCAGACAAGAAATCAAAAGTAATGCCTACGGCAACCGGTGGTCCAAAGGCTGTTTGTTGTGATTGGGCCCGACCGGACTCGACGTTCCTTTACGTCACGGTTCGAACGAGATAGAACGAGATTCAACCTGATTTGGCCGTACAATGTCCTTGTTTAGACTACGGTATGGCCAAATCTCGTTCTATCTCGTTCGAACTGTGACGTAAAGGAACGTCGAGTCCAGTCGGGCCCAATCACGGTAAATAGCCTGAGACCACTGGTTGCCGCAGGCATCACTTTTGATTTCTTGTCTGGGCCCGAAGTACCAATTTCAACTTTTTTTTCCAAAAGCATGCTATAAGTATATTGGCCGTTGGCGACAAATGCTACGGCCTATGTACTTATAGCATGCTTTTGGAAAAAAATTAAAATTGGTATTTCGGCCTTAGACAAGAAATCAAAAGTAATGCCTACGGTAACCGGTGGTCCAAGGCTGTTTCCCGTGATTGGGCCCGACCGGACTGGACGTTCCTTTACGTCACGGTTCGAACGAGATAGAACGAGATTCAACGTGATTTGGCCGTACAATGTCCTTGTTTGGACTACGGTATGGCCAAATCTCGCTTTATCTCGTTCTAACTGTGACGTAAAGGAACGTCGAGTCCGGTCGGGTCCAATCACGGTAAATAGCCTGAGACCACTGGTTGCCGCAGGCATCACTTTTGATTTCTTGTCTGAGGCCGAAATACTAATTTCAACTTTTTTCCAAAAGCATGCTATAAATATATTGGCCGTAGGCGACAGATGCTACGGCCTATGTACTTATAGCATGCTTTTGGAAAAAGAAAAAAAAGGTATTTCGGCCTCAGACAAGAAATCAAAAGTAATACCTACGGCAACCGGTGGTCCAAGGCTGTTTCCCGTGATTGGGCCCGACCGGACTGGACGTTCCTTTACGTCACGGTTCGAACGAGATAGAACGAGATTCAACGTGATTTGGCCGCACAATATCCTTGTTTGGACTACGGTATGGCCAAATCTCGTTCTATCTCGTTCGAACTGTGACGTAAAGGAACGTCGAGTCCGGTCGGGCCCAATCACGGTAAATAGCCTGAGACCACTGGTTGCCGCAGGCATCACTTTTGATTTCTTGTCTGAGGCCGAAATACCAATTTCAATTTTTTTTCCAAAAGCATGCTATAAGTATATTGGCCGTAGGCGACAGATGCTACGGCCTATGTACTTATAGCATGCATGCTTTTGGGAAAAAAATTAAAATTGGTATTTCGGCCTCAGACAAGAAATCAAAAGTAATACCTACGGCAACCGGTGGTCAAAGGCTGTTTGCCGTGATTGGGCCCGACCGGACTGGACGTTCCTTTACGTCACGGTTCGAACGAGATAGAACGAGATTCAACGTGATTTGGCCGTACAATGTCCTTGTTTGGACTACGATATGGCCAAATCTCGTTCTATCTCGTTCGAACTGTGACGTAAAGGAACGTCGAGTCCGGTCGGGCCCAATCACGGTAAATAGCCTGAGACCACTGGTTGCCGTAGGCATCACTTTTGATTTCTTGTCTGAGGCCGAAATACCAATTTCAACTTTTTTCCAAAAGCATGCTATAAGTATATTGGCCGTATGCGACAGATGCTACGGCCTATGTACTTATAGCATGCTTTCGGGAAAAAAATTAAAATTGGTATTTTGGCCTCAGACAAGAAATCAAAAGTAATGCCTACGGCAACCGGTGGTCCAAGGCTGTTTGCCGTGATTGGGCCCGACCGGACTCGACGTTCCTTTACGTCACAGTTCGAACGAGATAGAACGAGATTCAACCTGATTTGGCCGTACAATGTCCTTGTTTGGACTACGGTATGGCCAAATCTCGTTCTATCGCGTTCGAACTGTGACGTAAAGGAACGTCGAGTCCGGTCGGGCCCAATCACGGTAAATAGCCTGAGACCACTGGTTGCCGTAGGCATCACTTTTGATTTCTTGTCTGAGGCCGAAATACCAATTTCAACTTTTTTCCAAAAGCATGCTATAAGTATATTGGCCGTAGGCGACAGATGCTACGGCCTATGTACTTATAGCATGCTTTTGGAAAAAGGAATTAAAATTGGTATTTCGGCCTCAGACAAGAAATCAAAAGTAATACCTACGGCAACCGGTGGTCCAAAGGCTGTTTGCCGTGATTGGGCCCGACCGGACTCGACGTTCCTTTACGTCACAGTTCGAACGAGATAGAACGAGATTCAACCTGATTTGGCCGTACAATGTCCTTGTTTGGACTACGGTATGGCCAAATCTCGTTCTATCGCGTTCGAACTGTGACGTAAAGGAACGTCGAGTCCGGTCGGGCCCAATCACGGTAAATAGCCTGAGACCACTGGTTGCCGCAGGCATCACTTTTGATTTCTTGTCTGAGGCCGAAATACCAATTTCAATTTTTTTTCCAAAAGCATGCTATAAGTATATTGGCCGTAGGCGACAGATGCTACGGCCCATGTACTTATGGCATGCTTTTGGGAAAAAAAATTAAAATTGGTATTTCGGCCTCAGACAAGAAATCAAAAGTAATGCCTACGGCAACCGGTGGTCCAAAGGCTGTTTGCTGTGATTGGGCCCGACCGGACTCGACGTTCCTTTACGTCACAGTTCGAACGAGATAGAACGAGATTCAACCTGATTTGGCCGTACAATGTCCTTTTTTGGACTACGGTATGGCCAAATCTCGTTCTATCTCGTTCGAACTGTGACGTAAAGGAACGTCGAGTCCGGTCGGGCCCAATCACGGTAAATAGCCTGAGACCACTGGTTGCCGCAGGCATCACTTTTGATTTCTTGTCTGAGGCCGAAATATCAATTTCAATTTTTTTTCCAAAAGCATGCTATAAGTATATTGGCCGTAGGCGACAGATGCTACGGCCTATGTACTTATAGCATGCTTTTGGGAAAAAAATTAAAATTGGTATTTCGGCCTCAGACAAGAAATCAAAAGTAATGCCTACGGCAACCGGTGGTCCAAGGTTGTTTGCCGTGATTGGGCCCGACCGGACTCGACGTTCCTTTACGTCACAGTTCGAACGAGATAGAACGAGATTCAACCTGATTTGGCCTTACAATGTCCTTGTTTGGACTACGGTATGGCCAAATCTCGTTCTATCTCGTTCGAACTGTGACGTAAAGGAACGTCGAGTCCAGTCGGGCCCAATCACGGTAAATAGCCTGAGACCACTGGTTGCCGCAGGCATCACTTTTGATTTCTTGTCTGGGCCCGAAGTACCAATTTCAATTTTTTTTCCAAAAGCATGCTATAAGTATATTGGCCGTTGGCGACAGATGCTACGGCCTATGTACTTATAGCATGCTTTTGGAAAAAAAATTAAAATTGGTATTTCGGCCTTAGACAAGAAATCAAAAGTAATGCCTACGGTAACCGGTGGTCCAAGGCTGTTTCCCGTGATTGGGCCCGACCGGACTGGACGTTCCTTTACGTCACGGTTCGAACGAGATAGAACGAGATTCAACGTGATTTGGCCGTACAATGTCCTTGTTTGGACTACGGTATGGCCAAATCTCGCTTTATCTCGTTCGAACTGTGACGTAAAGGAACGTCGAGTCCGGTCGGGCCCAATCACGGTAAATAGCCTGAGACTACTGGTTGCCGTAGGCATCACTTTTGATTTCTTGTCTGAGGCCGAAATACTAATTTCAACTTTTTTCCAAAAGCATGCTATAAATATATTGGCCGTAGGCGACAGATGCTACGGCCTATGTACTTATAGCATGCTTTTGGAAAAAGAAAAAAAAAGGTATTTCGGCCTCAGACAAGAAATCAAAAGTAATACCTACGGCAACCGGTGGTCCAAGGCTGTTTCCCGTGATTGGGCCCGACCGGACTGGACGTTCCTTTACGTCACGGTTCGAACGAGATAGAACGAGATTCAACGTGATTTGGCCGCACAATATCCTTGTTTGGACTACGGTATGGCCAAATCTCGTTCTATCTCGTTCGAACTGTGACGTAAAGGAACGTCGAGTCCGGTCGGGCCCAATCACGGTAAATAGCCTGAGACCACTGGTTGCCGCAGGCATCACTCTTGATTTCTTGTCTGAGGCCGAAATACCAATTTCAATTTTTTTTCCAAAAGCATGCTATAAGTATATTGGCCGTAGGCGACAGATGCTACGGCCTATGTAAACTACGCACAAAAAGTTCAGAAACTCTGCTTTGGTTGATTATATTTCCGTTGTTTCTTGATCAATTTCAATGCATTATATATCGTTGGAAAGCCTGTGTAATTTCTTTCCCATGATATCCAACTCATTTTAATTGCAATCTCATGGAGCGAGCAACAGGCCTGCTTACCCGAGTGCGTTATAGAAAAAAAGTGCCCAAATTTCCATGCTAGTGTCAAACACTCAGCGCAGCGCCAAACACATTTGTGGTGGTGTTGTCCACATCGTGAATGGAACAGGGTGTGGAGGAATGTTATGTTCACAGCTACAGTTAAGAGTAGATTTATTTAAATGAAAGTGTGGGCAACAAGGAGAACCCTACGCCTACTGTTGCACAGATAGACTGACTGTTTTGTTGGAGTCAGTGTCATGGTGTGGGGCAGTACAACGTTAACTGCCAGAGGAAAAACCAGGCTAATCATCCTAAGCAACCTCGATGTGTCAAGACATAGAGACACCTTTCTCAATCCAGTCATATTTCCAAGATCCTTACCTCTGCAATATGCAAGATCTACAAGGTGATGGTGCACGTCCATACAGAATGAGTGTCATTTCAGACCACCTCCAGGATGCAGGAATACAGAGGATAGAATGGCCCTCCTGCAGCCCAGATCTCAACACAATTGAACACAGTCTCAGACTCTGTGATCACTGATCAGCTTGGGCGAGCTGTGCATGTAAGAATGATCAACAGAACAACACTGGTCGACCTGCGACGACTCCTTGTGGACGAATAGCCAGGGGCCGCGTAACAAAACTGATGACAAGCATGAGGAGGATGTGCCGGGCTGTGGTGACAGCGCATGGCTTTGTACTCAGTATCATAACTGAGGGTCCTTTACGCATTTTTTTGTTTGGATGAAGACTATCCTTGGCTTTCATATTAATGTGTTTTGTTGATTTAAGTTTCATATTACCCTCGTACAAAAGCATGTGCTACCAGCAGAAGAAAAAATACTGAATTGAGCGTTGACATTAGTAGGGAAATTTGGGCACTTTCTTAATGTGACCTGCTCGCATAAGCAGGTCTGGTGCTCGTTGCATTGATTTACAACCATATTAAATTTGGTATCATGGGAAAGAAAATCACAAACGCTTTGTAATGATATATAAATCATTGAAATTGATCAAGAAACAACGGAGATATGATCAACCAAAGTAAAGTTTCCAAACTTTTTGTGCGTAGTTTACTTATAGCATGCATGCTTTTGGGAAAAAAATTAAAATTGGTATTTTGGCCTCAGACAAGAAATCAAAAGTAATACCTACGGCAACCGGTGGTCAAAGGCTGTTTGCCGTGATTGGGCCCGACCGGACTCGACGTTCCTTTACGTCACGGTTCGAACGAGATAGAACGAGATTCAACGTGATTTGGCCGTACAATGTCCTTGTTTGGACTACGATATGGCCAAATCTCGTTCTATCTCGTTCGAACTGTGACGTAAAGGAACGTCGAGTCCGGTCGGGCCCAAT
The DNA here is from genome assembly GCF_035083965.1 of Branchiostoma lanceolatum. Taxonomy (NCBI): domain Eukaryota; kingdom Metazoa; phylum Chordata; class Leptocardii; order Amphioxiformes; family Branchiostomatidae; genus Branchiostoma; species Branchiostoma lanceolatum. Next base: position 3,567,163 of record NC_089738.1, on the reverse strand, counting down.
CACGGTAAATAGCCTGAGACCACTGGTTGCCGTATGCATCACTTTTGATTTCTTGTCTGAGGCCGAAATACCAATTTCAACTTTTTTCCAAAAGCATGCTATAAGTATATTGGCCGTAGGCGACAGATGCTACGGCCTATGTACTTATAGCATGCTTTTGGAAAAAGAAATTAAAATTGGTATTTCGGCCTCAGACAAGAAATCAAAAGTAATACCTACGGCAACCGGTGGTCCAAGGCTGTTTAACGTGATTGGGCCCGACCGGACTCGACGTTCCTTTACGTCACGGTTCGAACGAGATAGAACGAGATTCAACCTGATTTGGCCGTACAATGTCCTTGTTTGGACTACGGTATGGCCAAATCTCGTTCTATCTCGTTCGAACTGTGACGTAAAGGAACGTCGAGTCCGGTCGGGCCCAATCACGGTAAATAGCCTGAGACCACTGGTTGCCGCAGGCATCACTTTTGATTTCTTGTCTGAGGCCGAAATACCAATTTCAATTTCTTTTTCCAAAAGCATGCTATAAGTATATTGGCCGTTGGCGACAGATGCTACGGCCTATGTACTTATAGCATGCTTTTGGAAAAAAAATTAAAATTGGTATTTTGGCCTCAGACAAGAAATCAAAAGTAATACCTACGGCAACCGGTGGTCCAAGGCTGTTTGCCGTGATTGGGCCCGACCGGACTGGACGTTCCTTTACGTCACGGTTCGAACGAGATAGAACGAGATTCAACGTGATTTGGCCGTACAATGTCCTTGTTTGGACTACGGTATGGCCAAATCTCGTTCCTTCTCGTTCGAACTGTGACGTAAAGGAACGTCGAGTCCGGTCGGGCCCAATCACGGTAAATAGCCTGAGACCACTGGTTGTCGTAGGCATCACTTTTGATTTCTTGTCTGAGGCCGAAATACCAATTTCAATTTTTTTTCCAAAAGCATGCTATAAGTATACTGGCCGTAGGTGACAGATGCTACGGCCTATGTACTTGTAGCATGCTTTTGGAAAAAAAATTAAAATTGGTATTTCGGCCTCAGACAAGAAATCAAAAGTAATACCTACGGCAACCGGTGGTCCAAGGCTGTTTCCCGTGATTGGGCCCGACCGGACTGGACGTTCCTTTACGTCACGGTTCGAACGAGATAGAACGAGATTCAACGTGATTTGGCCGCACAATATCCTTGTTTGGACTACGGTATGGCCAAATCTCGTTCTATCTCGTTCGAACTGTGACGTAAAGGAACGTCGAGTCCGGTCGGGCCCAATCACGGTAAATAGCCTGAGACCACTGGTTGCCGCAGGCATCACTTTTGATTTCTTGTCTGAGGCCGAAATACCAATTTCAATTTTTTTTTCCAAAAGCATGCTATAAGTATATTGGCCGTAGGCGACAGATGCTACGGCCTATGTACTTATAGCATGCATGCTTTTGGGAAAAAAATTAAAATTGGTATTTCGGCCTCAGACAAGAAATCAAAAGTAATGCCTACGGCAACCGGTGGTCAAAGGCTGTTTGCCGTGATTAGGCCCGACCGGACTGGACGTTCCTTTACGTCACGGTTCGAACGAGATAGAACGAGATTCAACGTGATTTGGCCGTACAATGTCCTTGTTTGGACTACGATATGGCCAAATCTCGTTCTATCTCGTTCGAACTGTGACGTAAAGGAACGTCGAGTCCGGTCGGGCCCAATCACGGTAAATAGCCTGAGACCACTGGTTGCCGTAGGCATCACTTTTGATTTCTTGTCTGAGGCCGAAATACCAATTTCAACTTTTTTCCAAAAGCATGCTATAAGTATATTGGCCGTATGCGACAGATGCTACGGCCTATGTACTTATAGCATGCTTTCGGGAAAAAAATTAAAATTGGTATTTTGGCCTCAGACAAGAAATCAAAAGTAATGCCTACGGCAACCGGTGGTCCAAGGCTGTTTGCCGTGATTGGGCCCGACCGGACTCGACGTTCCTTTACGTCCCAGTTCGAACGAGATAGAACGAGATTCAACCTGATTTGGCCGTACAATGTCCTTGTTTGGACTACGGTTCGGCCAAATCTCGTTCTATCGCGTTCGAACTGTCACGTAAAGGGACGTCGAGTCCGGTCGGGCCCAATCACGGTAAATAGCCTGAGACCACTGGTTGCCGTAGGCATCACTTTTGATTTCTTGTCTGAGGCCGAAATACCAATTTCAACTTTTTTCCAAAAGCATGCTATAAGTATATTGGCCGTAGGCGACAGATGCTACGGCCTATGTACTTATAGCATGCTTTTGGGAAAAAAATTAAAATTGGTATTTCGGCCTCAGACAAGAAATCAAAAGTAATACCTACGGCAACCGGTGGTCCAAGGCTGTTTGCCGTGATTGGGCCCGACCGGACTCGACGTTCCTTTACGTCACAGTTCGAACGAGATAGAACGAGATTCAACCTGATTTGGCCGTACAATGTCCTTGTTTGGACTACGGTATGGCCAAATCTCGTTCTATCGCGTTCGAACTGTGACGTAAAGGAACGTCGAGTCCGGTCGGGCCCAATCACGGTAAATAGCCTGAGACCACTGGTTGCCGCAGGCATCACTTTTGATTTCTTGTCTGAGGCCGAAATACCAATTTCAATTTTTTTTCCAAAAGCATGCTATAAGTATATTGGCCGTAGGCGACAGATGCTACGGCCCATGTACTTATGGCATGCTTTTGGGAAAAAAAATTAAAATTGGTATTTCGGCCTCAGACAAGAAATCAAAAGTAATGCCTACGGCAACCGGTGGTCCAAAGGCTGTTTGCTGTGATTGGGCCCGACCGGACTCGACGTTCCTTTACGTCACAGTTCGAACGAGATAGAACGAGATTCAACCTGATTTGGCCGTACAATGTCCTTTTTTGGACTACGGTATGGCCAAATCTCGTTCTATCTCGTTCGAACTGTGACGTAAAGGAACGTCGAGTCCGGTCGGGCCCAATCACGGTAAATAGCCTGAGACCACTGGTTGCCGCAGGCATCACTTTTGATTTCTTGTCTGAGGCCGAAATATCAATTTCAATTTTTTTTCCAAAAGCATGCTATAAGTATATTGGCCGTAGGCGACAGATGCTACGGCCTATGTACTTATAGCATGCTTTTGGGAAAAAAATTAAAATTGGTATTTCGGCCTCAGACAAGAAATCAAAAGTAATGCCTACGGCAACCGGTGGTCCAAGGTTGTTTGCCGTGATTGGGCCCGACCGGACTCGACGTTCCTTTACGTCACAGTTCGAACGAGATAGAACGAGATTCAACCTGATTTGGCCTTACAATGTCCTTGTTTGGACTACGGTATGGCCAAATCTCGTTCTATCTCGTTCGAACTGTGACGTAAAGGAACGTCGAGTCCAGTCGGGCCCAATCACGGTAAATAGCCTGAGACCACTGGTTGCCGCAGGCATCACTTTTGATTTCTTGTCTGGGCCCGAAGTACCAATTTCAATTTTTTTTCCAAAAGCATGCTATAAGTATATTGGCCGTTGGCGACAGATGCTACGGCCTATGTACTTATAGCATGCTTTTGGAAAAAAAATTAAAATTGGTATTTCGGCCTTAGACAAGAAATCAAAAGTAATGCCTACGGTAACCGGTGGTCCAAGGCTGTTTCCCGTGATTGGGCCCGACCGGACTGGACGTTCCTTTACGTCACGGTTCGAACGAGATAGAACGAGATTCAACGTGATTTGGCCGTACAATGTCCTTGTTTGGACTACGGTATGGCCAAATCTCGCTTTATCTCGTTCGAACTGTGACGTAAAGGAACGTCGAGTCCGGTCGGGCCCAATCACGGTAAATAGCCTGAGACTACTGGTTGCCGCAGGCATCACTTTTGATTTCTTGTCTGAGGCCGAAATACTAATTTCAACTTTTTTCCAAAAGCATGCTATAAATATATTGGCCGTAGGCGACAGATGCTACGGCCTATGTACTTATAGCATGCTTTTGGAAAAAGAAAAAAAAAGGTATTTCGGCCTCAGACAAGAAATCAAAAGTAATACCTACGGCAACCGGTGGTCCAAGGCTGTTTCCCGTGATTGGGCCCGACCGGACTGGACGTTCCTTTACGTCACGGTTCGAACGAGATAGAACGAGATTCAACGTGATTTGGCCGCACAATATCCTTGTTTGGACTACGGTATGGCCAAATCTCGTTCTATCTCGTTCGAACTGTGACGTAAAGGAACGTCGAGTCCGGTCGGGCCCAATCACGGTAAATAGCCTGAGACCACTGGTTGCCGCAGGCATCACTCTTGATTTCTTGTCTGAGGCCGAAATACCAATTTCAATTTTTTTTCCAAAAGCATGCTATAAGTATATTGGCCGTAGGCGACAGATGCTACGGCCTATGTACTTATAGCATGCATGCTTTTGGGAAAAAAATTAAAATTGGTATTTTGGCCTCAGACAAGAAATCAAAAGTAATACCTACGGCAACCGGTGGTCAAAGGCTGTTTGCCGTGATTGGGCCCGACCGGACTCGACGTTCCTTTACGTCACGGTTCGAACGAGATAGAACGAGATTCAACGTGATTTGGCCGTACAATGTCCTTGTTTGGACTACGATATGGCAAAATCTCGTTCTATCTCGTTCGAACTGTGACGTAAAGGAACGTCGAGTCCGGTCGGGCCCAATCACGGTAAATAGCCTGAGACCACTGGTTGCCGTATGCATCACTTTTGATTTCTTGTCTGAGGCCGAAATACCAATTTCAACTTTTTTCCAAAAGCATGCTATAAGTATATTGGCCGTAGGCGACAGATGCTACGGCCTATGTACTTATAGCATGCTTTTGGAAAAAGAAATTAAAATTGGTATTTCGGCCTCAGACAAGAAATCAAAAGTAATACCTACGGCAACCGGTGGTCCAAGGCTGTTTAACGTGATTGGGCCCGACCGGACTCGACGTTCCTTTACGTCACGGTTCGAACGAGATAGAACGAGATTCAACCTGATTTGGCCGTACAATGTCCTTGTTTGGACTACGGTATGGCCAAATCTCGTTCTATCTCGTTCGAACTGTGACGTAAAGGAACGTCGAGTCCGGTCGGGCCCAATCACGGTAAATAGCCTGAGACCACTGGTTGCCGCAGGCATCACTTTTGATTTCTTGTCTGAGGCCGAAATACCAATTTCAATTTCTTTTTCCAAAAGCATGCTATAAGTATATTGGCCGTTGGCGACAGATGCTACGGCCTATGTACTTATAGCATGCTTTTGGAAAAAAAATTAAAATTGGTATTTTGGCCTCAGACAAGAAATCAAAAGTAATACCTACGGCAACCGGTGGTCCAAGGCTGTTTGCCGTGATTGGGCCCGACCGGACTGGACGTTCCTTTACGTCACGGTTCGAACGAGATAGAACGAGATTCAACGTGATTTGGCCGTACAATGTCCTTGTTTGGACTACGGTATGGCCAAATCTCGTTCCTTCTCGTTCGAACTGTGACGTAAAGGAACGTCGAGTCCGGTCGGGCCCAATCACGGTAAATAGCCTGAGACCACTGGTTGTCGTAGGCATCACTTTTGATTTCTTGTCTGAGGCCGAAATACCAATTTCAATTTTTTTTCCAAAAGCATGCTATAAGTATACTGGCCGTAGGTGACAGATGCTACGGCCTATGTACTTGTAGCATGCTTTTGGAAAAAAAATTAAAATTGGTATTTCGGCCTCAGACAAGAAATCAAAAGTAATACCTACGGCAACCGGTGGTCCAAGGCTGTTTGCCGTGATTGGGCCCGATCGGACTGGACGTTCCTTTACGTCACGGTTCGAACGAGATAGAACGAGATTCAACGTGATTTGGCCGTACAATGTCCTTGTTTGGACTACGGTATGGCCAAATCTCGTTCTATCTCGTTCGAACTGTGACGTAAAGGAACCGTCGAGTCCAGTCGGGCCCAATCACGGTAAATAGCCTGAGACCACTGTTTGCCGTATACTAAACATGCTGTATTTGCTCGCAAATGTTGCCTTTCTTGTTATAATTGTAACCTCAGGAAGTGAGCACCAGGCCTACTTACGCGATAGGGTTGTAGAAAAAAAGTGCCCAAATTTCCCTGCTAATGTCAAATACTTAGCTCAGCGCTTAACCCATTTGTGGTGGTGTTGTCCACATTGTGAATGGAACAGTGTGTGAAGGAATGTTATGTTCACAGCTACAGATAAGAGAAGATTTATTTCCACTGTTGGATGGGTAAATGAAAGTGTGAGGGCAGCGAGGAGAACCCCATGCTGACTGTTGCACAGATAGACTGACTGTTTGTTTGTTTGTTTGAGTCAGTGTCATAGTGTGGGGCAGTACAACGTTAACTGCCAGAGGATAAACCAGGCTAATCATCCTAAGCAACCTCGATGTGATATATACGGACACCTCTCTCCATCCAGTCATATTTCCTAGATCCTTACCTCTGGACTATTAGACTGGGTGCTATTCTGCAAGATGATAGTGCATGTCCATACAGAATGAGAGTAATTTCAGACCACCTCCAGTATGCAGGAATACAGAAGATAGAATGATGATTTGGTTTATTATTCAAATGGGAAATTTACACCATGAACACATATACAGTCTCGCAGCCAACAAGTATATATCATACATAGTTAGCTGAAATGCACTGTGTGTTATATACAAATGTCGACAATCAGACTACACGGAACCAATACACTAGGACGGTTACACATTCATTTTAAAATTATCTGTTATTACCGAGATGTCGTTAAAATTATTGCATATATCATTGTGATCTAAATTTGTAATTGCCGCTTGCCGAACCGGATATGGGACCCTGGGCGTGAATAATTACTGCTTGCGATCCTGACAATGACCATGATTTACTGCTGTACCAATGCTGTACTGCTGTATCTCTCTCTCTCTCTCTCTCTCTCTCTCTCTCTCTCTCTCTCTCTCTCTCTATATATATATATATATATATATATATATATATATATCAATATCCAAACATCTACCAAGTATAGATCTGAATAAATGTCTCAGAACATATTTCTAATAAAGCAACGCGTTTTATTTTTCTTCTGAGCAAGGCCTGTTCTGAGCTGTGTATATATGGAACTCGACAGTACAGTCAAAAGCCCCGTACACAGTCCCTGCAGACCTATTTACTTCGCTGGTACGCGTGTATCCTTCCCTATTTTTACCGTATTGGTTATCCGGCACAAATAAGTCCGTTCAACGATCATTTGAATCAATGTCCTCAAAATTGCTTAAATTCCGATCGGGCCCAATCACGGTAAATAGCCTGAGACCACTGGTTGCCGCAGGCATCACTTTTGATTTCTTGTCTGAGGCCGAAATACCAATTTTGATTTTTTTTCCAAAAGCATGCTATAAGTATATTGGCCATAGGCGACAGATGCTACGGCCTATGTACTTATAGCATGCTTTTGGGAAAAAAATTGAAATTGGTATTTCGGCCTCAGACATGAAATCAAAAGTAATGCCTACGGCAACCGGTGGTCCAAGGCTGTTTGCCGTGATTGGGCCCGACCGGACTGGACGTTCCTTGACGTCACAGTTCGAACGAGATAGAACGAGATTCAACCTGATTTGGCCGTACAATGTCCTTGTTTGGACTACGGTATGGCCAAATCTCGTTCTATCGCGTTCGAACTGTGACGTAAAGGAACGTCGAGTCCGGTCGGGCCCAATCACGGTAAATAGCCTGAGACCACTGGTTGCCGCAGGCATCACTTTTGATTTCTTGTCTGAGGCCGAAATACCAATTTTGATTTTTTTTCCAAAAGCATGCTATAAGTATATTGGCCATAGGCGACAGATGCTACGGCCTATGTACTTATAGCATGCTTTTGGGAAAAAAATTGAAATTGGTATTTCGGCCTCAGACATGAAATCAAAAGTAATGCCTACGGCAACCGGTGGTCCAAGGCTGTTTGCCGTGATTGGGCCCGACCGGACTGGACGTTCCTTGACGTCACAGTTCGAACGAGATAGAACGAGATTCAACCTGATTTGGCCGTACAATGTCCTTGTTTGGACTACGGTATGGCCAAATCTCGTTCTATCGCGTTCGAACTGTGACGTAAAGGAACGTCGAGTCCGGTCGGGCCCAATCACGGTAAATAGCCTGAGACCACTGGTTGCCGCAGGCATCACTTTTGATTTCTTGTCTGAGGCCGAAATACCAATTTTGATTTTTTTTCCAAAAGCATGCTATAAGTATATTGGCCATAGGCGACAGATGCTACGGCCTATGTACTTATAGCATGCTTTTGGGAAAAAAATTGAAATTGGTATTTCGGCCTCAGACATGAAATCAAAAGTAATGCCTACGGCAACCGGTGGTCCAAGGCTGTTTGCCGTGATTGGGCCCGACCGGACTGGACGTTCCTTGACGTCACAGTTCGAACGAGATAGAACGAGATTCAACCTGATTTGGCCGTACAATGTCCTTGTTTGGACTACGGTATGGCCAAATCTCGTTCTATCGCGTTCGAACTGTGACGTAAAGGAACGTCGAGTCCGGTCGGGCCCAATCACGGTAAATAGCCTGAGACCACTGGTTGCCGCAGGCATCACTTTTGATTTCTTGTCTGAGGCCGAAATACCAATTTTGATTTTTTTTCCAAAAGCATGCTATAAGTATATTGGCCATAGGCGACAGATGCTACGGCCTATGTACTTATAGCATGCTTTTGGGAAAAAAATTGAAATTGGTATTTCGGCCTCAGACATGAAATCAAAAGTAATGCCTACGGCAACCGGTGGTCCAAGGCTGTTTGCCGTGATTGGGCCCGACCGGACTGGACGTTCCTTGACGTCACAGTTCGAACGAGATAGAACGAGATTCAACCTGATTTGGCCGTACAATGTCCTTGTTTGGACTACGGTATGGCCAAATCTCGTTCTATCGCGTTCGAACTGTGACGTAAAGGAACGTCGAGTCCGGTCGGGCCCAATCACGGTAAATAGCCTGAGACCACTGGTTGCCGCAGGCATCACTTTTGATTTCTTGTCTGAGGCCGAAATACCAATTTTGATTTTTTTTCCAAAAGCATGCTATAAGTATATTGGCCATAGGCGACAGATGCTACGGCCTATGTACTTATAGCATGCTTTTGGGAAAAAAATTGAAATTGGTATTTCGGCCTCAGACATGAAATCAAAAGTAATGCCTACGGCAACCGGTGGTCCAAGGCTGTTTGCCGTGATTGGGCCCGACCGGACTGGACGTTCCTTGACGTCACAGTTCGAACGAGATAGAACGAGATTCAACCTGATTTGGCCGTACAATGTCCTTGTTTGGACTACGGTATGGCCAAATCTCGTTCTATCGCGTTCGAACTGTGACGTAAAGGAACGTCGAGTCCGGTCGGGCCCAATCACGGTAAATAGCCTGAGACCACTGGTTGCCGCAGGCATCACTTTTGATTTCTTGTCTGAGGCCGAAATACCAATTTTGATTTTTTTTCCAAAAGCATGCTATAAGTATATTGGCCATAGGCGACAGATGCTACGGCCTATGTACTTATAGCATGCTTTTGGGAAAAAAATTGAAATTGGTATTTCGGCCTCAGACATGAAATCAAAAGTAATGCCTACGGCAACCGGTGGTCCAAGGCTGTTTGCCGTGATTGGGCCCGACCGGACTGGACGTTCCTTGACGTCACAGTTCGAACGAGATAGAACGAGATTCAACCTGATTTGGCCGTACAATGTCCTTGTTTGGACTACGGTATGGCCAAATCTCGTTCTATCGCGTTCGAACTGTGACGTAAAGGAACGTCGAGTCCGGTCGGGCCCAATCACGGTAAATAGCCTGAGACCACTGGTTGCCGCAGGCATCACTTTTGATTTCTTGTCTGAGGCCGAAATACCAATTTTGATTTTTTTTCCAAAAGCATGCTATAAGTATATTGGCCATAGGCGACAGATGCTACGGCCTATGTACTTATAGCATGCTTTTGGGAAAAAAATTGAAATTGGTATTTCGGCCTCAGACATGAAATCAAAAGTAATGCCTACGGCAACCGGTGGTCCAAGGCTGTTTGCCGTGATTGGGCCCGACCGGACTGGACGTTCCTTGACGTCACAGTTCGAACGAGATAGAACGAGATTCAACCTGATTTGGCCGTACAATGTCCTTGTTTGGACTACGGTATGGCCAAATCTCGTTCTATCGCGTTCGAACTGTGACGTAAAGGAACGTCGAGTCCGGTCGGGCCCAATCACGGTAAATAGCCTGAGACCACTGGTTGCCGCAGGCATCACTTTTGATTTCTTGTCTGAGGCCGAAATACCAATTTTGATTTTTTTTCCAAAAGCATGCTATAAGTATATTGGCCATAGGCGACAGATGCTACGGCCTATGTACTTATAGCATGCTTTTGGGAAAAAAATTGAAATTGGTATTTCGGCCTCAGACATGAAATCAAAAGTAATGCCTACGGCAACCGGTGGTCCAAGGCTGTTTGCCGTGATTGGGCCCGACCGGACTGGACGTTCCTTGACGTCACAGTTCGAACGAGATAGAACGAGATTCAACCTGATTTGGCCGTACAATGTCCTTGTTTGGACTACGGTATGGCCAAATCTCGTTCTATCGCGTTCGAACTGTGACGTAAAGGAACGTCGAGTCCGGTCGGGCCCAATCACGGTAAATAGCCTGAGACCACTGGTTGCCGCAGGCATCACTTTTGATTTCTTGTCTGAGGCCGAAATACCAATTTTGATTTTTTTTCCAAAAGCATGCTATAAGTATATTGGCCATAGGCGACAGATGCTACGGCCTATGTACTTATAGCATGCTTTTGGGAAAAAAATTGAAATTGGTATTTCGGCCTCAGACATGAAATCAAAAGTAATGCCTACGGCAACCGGTGGTCCAAGGCTGTTTGCCGTGATTGGGCCCGACCGGACTGGACGTTCCTTGACGTCACAGTTCGAACGAGATAGAACGAGATTCAACCTGATTTGGCCGTACAATGTCCTTGTTTGGACTACGGTATGGCCAAATCTCGTTCTATCGCGTTCGAACTGTGACGTAAAGGAACGTCGAGTCCGGTCGGGCCCAATCACGGTAAATAGCCTGAGACCACTGGTTGCCGCAGGCATCACTTTTGATTTCTTGTCTGAGGCCGAAATACCAATTTTGATTTTTTTTCCAAAAGCATGCTATAAGTATATTGGCCATAGGCGACAGATGCTACGGCCTATGTACTTATAGCATGCTTTTGGGAAAAAAATTGAAATTGGTATTTCGGCCTCAGACATGAAATCAAAAGTAATGCCTACGGCAACCGGTGGTCCAAGGCTGTTTGCCGTGATTGGGCCCGACCGGACTGGACGTTCCTTGACGTCACAGTTCGAACGAGATAGAACGAGATTCAACCTGATTTGGCCGTACAATGTCCTTGTTTGGACTACGGTATGGCCAAATCTCGTTCTATCGCGTTCGAACTGTGACGTAAAGGAACGTCGAGTCCGGTCGGGCCCAATCACGGTAAATAGCCTGAGACCACTGGTTGCCGCAGGCATCACTTTTGATTTCTTGTCTGAGGCCGAAATACCAATTTTGATTTTTTTTCCAAAAGCATGCTATAAGTATATTGGCCATAGGCGACAGATGCTACGGCCTATGTACTTATAGCATGCTTTTGGGAAAAAAATTGAAATTGGTATTTCGGCCTCAGACATGAAATCAAAAGTAATGCCTACGGCAACCGGTGGTCCAAGGCTGTTTGCCGTGATTGGGCCCGACCGGACTGGACGTTCCTTGACGTCACAGTTCGAACGAGATAGAACGAGATTCAACCTGATTTGGCCGTACAATGTCCTTGTTTGGACTACGGTATGGCCAAATCTCGTTCTATCGCGTTCGAACTGTGACGTAAAGGAACGTCGAGTCCGGTCGGGCCCAATCACGGTAAATAGCCTGAGACCACTGGTTGCCGCAGGCATCACTTTTGATTTCTTGTCTGAGGCCGAAATACCAATTTTGATTTTTTTTCCAAAAGCATGCTATAAGTATATTGGCCATAGGCGACAGATGCTACGGCCTATGTACTTATAGCATGCTTTTGGGAAAAAAATTGAAATTGGTATTTCGGCCTCAGACATGAAATCAAAAGTAATGCCTACGGCAACCGGTGGTCCAAGGCTGTTTGCCGTGATTGGGCCCGACCGGACTGGACGTTCCTTGACGTCACAGTTCGAACGAGATAGAACGAGATTCAACCTGATTTGGCCGTACAATGTCCTTGTTTGGACTACGGTATGGCCAAATCTCGTTCTATCGCGTTCGAACTGTGACGTAAAGGAACGTCGAGTCCGGTCGGGCCCAATCACGGTAAATAGCCTGAGACCACTGGTTGCCGCAGGCATCACTTTTGATTTCTTGTCTGAGGCCGAAATACCAATTTTGATTTTTTTTCCAAAAGCATGCTATAAGTATATTGGCCATAGGCGACAGATGCTACGGCCTATGTACTTATAGCATGCTTTTGGGAAAAAAATTGAAATTGGTATTTCGGCCTCAGACATGAAATCAAAAGTAATGCCTACGGCAACCGGTGGTCCAAGGCTGTTTGCCGTGATTGGGCCCGACCGGACTGGACGTTCCTTGACGTCACAGTTCGAACGAGATAGAACGAGATTCAACCTGATTTGGCCGTACAATGTCCTTGTTTGGACTACGGTATGGCCAAATCTCGTTCTATCGCGTTCGAACTGTGACGTAAAGGAACGTCGAGTCCGGTCGGGCCCAATCACGGTAAATAGCCTGAGACCACTGGTTGCCGCAGGCATCACTTTTGATTTCTTGTCTGAGGCCGAAATACCAATTTTGATTTTTTTTCCAAAAGCATGCTATAAGTATATTGGCCATAGGCGACAGATGCTACGGCCTATGTACTTATAGCATGCTTTTGGGAAAAAAATTGAAATTGGTATTTCGGCCTCAGACATGAAATCAAAAGTAATGCCTACGGCAACCGGTGGTCCAAGGCTGTTTGCCGTGATTGGGCCCGACCGGACTGGACGTTCCTTGACGTCACAGTTCGAACGAGATAGAACGAGATTCAACCTGATTTGGCCGTACAATGTCCTTGTTTGGACTACGGTATGGCCAAATCTCGTTCTATCGCGTTCGAACTGTGACGTAAAGGAACGTCGAGTCCGGTCGGGCCCAATCACGGTAAATAGCCTGAGACCACTGGTTGCCGCAGGCATCACTTTTGATTTCTTGTCTGAGGCCGAAATACCAATTTTGATTTTTTTTCCAAAAGCATGCTATAAGTATATTGGCCATAGGCGACAGATGCTACGGCCTATGTACTTATAGCATGCTTTTGGGAAAAAAATTGAAATTGGTATTTCGGCCTCAGACATGAAATCAAAAGTAATGCCTACGGCAACCGGTGGTCCAAGGCTGTTTGCCGTGATTGGGCCCGACCGGACTGGACGTTCCTTGACGTCACAGTTCGAACGAGATAGAACGAGATTCAACCTGATTTGGCCGTACAATGTCCTTGTTTGGACTACGGTATGGCCAAATCTCGTTCTATCGCGTTCGAACTGTGACGTAAAGGAACGTCGAGTCCGGTCGGGCCCAATCACGGTAAATAGCCTGAGACCACTGGTTGCCGCAGGCATCACTTTTGATTTCTTGTCTGAGGCCGAAATACCAATTTTGATTTTTTTTCCAAAAGCATGCTATAAGTATATTGGCCATAGGCGACAGATGCTACGGCCTATGTACTTATAGCATGCTTTTGGGAAAAAAATTGAAATTGGTATTTCGGCCTCAGACATGAAATCAAAAGTAATGCCTACGGCAACCGGTGGTCCAAGGCTGTTTGCCGTGATTGGGCCCGACCGGACTGGACGTTCCTTGACGTCACAGTTCGAACGAGATAGAACGAGATTCGACCTGATTTGGCCGTACAATGTCCTTGTTTGGACTACGGTATGGCCAAATCTCGTTCTATCGCGTTCGAACTGTGACGTAAAGGAACGTCGAGTCCGGTCGGGCCCAATCACGGTAAATAGCCTGAGACCACTGGTTGCCGCAGGCATCACTTTTGATTTCTTGTCTGAGGCCGAAATACCAATTTTGATTTTTTTTCCAAAAGCATGCTATCAGTATATTGGCCATAGGCGACAGATGCTACGGCCTATGTACTTATAGCATGCTTTTGGGAAAAAAATTGAAATTGGTATTTCGGCCTCAGACATGAAATCAAAAGTAATGCCTACGGCAACCGGTGGTCCAAGGCTGTTTGCCGTGATTGGGCCCGACCGGACTGGACGTTCCTTGACGTCACAGTTCGAACGAGATAGAACGAGATTCAACCTGATTTGGCCGTACAATGTCCTTGTTTGGACTACGGTATGGCCAAATCTCGTTCTATCGCGTTCGAACTGTGACGTAAAGGAACGTCGAGTCCGGTCGGGCCCAATCACGGTAAATAGCCTGAGACCACTGGTTGCCGCAGGCATCACTTTTGATTTCTTGTCTGAGGCCGAAATACCAATTTTGATTTTTTTTCCAAAAGCATGCTATAAGTATATTGGCCATAGGCGACAGATGCTACGGCCTATGTACTTATAGCATGCTTTTGGGAAAAAAATTGAAATTGGTATTTCGGCCTCAGACATGAAATCAAAAGTAATGCCTACGGCAACCGGTGGTCCAAGGCTGTTTGCCGTGATTGGGCCCGACCGGACTGGACGTTCCTTGACGTCACAGTTCGAACGAGATAGAACGAGATTCAACCTGATTTGGCCGTACAATGTCCTTGTTTGGACTACGGTATGGCCAAATCTCGTTCTATCGCGTTCGAACTGTGACGTAAAGGAACGTCGAGTCCGGTCGGGCCTAATCACGGTAAATAGCCTGAGACCACTGGTTGCCGCAGGCATCACTTTTGATTTCTTGTCTGAGGCCGAAATACCAATTTTGATTTTTTTCCAAAAGCATGCTATAAGTATATTGGCCATAGGCGACAGATGCTACGGCCTATGTACTTATAGCATGCTTTTGGGAAAAAAATTGAAATTGGTATTTCGGCCTCAGACATGAAATCAAAAGTAATGCCTACGGCAACCGGTGGTCCAAGGCTGTTTGCCGTGATTGGGCCCGACCGGACTGGACGTTCCTTGACGTCACAGTTCGAACGAGATAGAACGAGATTCAACCTGATTTGGCCGTACAATGTCCTTGTTTGGACTACGGTATGGCCAAATCTCGTTCTATCGCGTTCGAACTGTGACGTAAAGGAACGTCGAGTCCGGTCGGGCCCAATCACGGTAAATCGTCTGAGACCACTGGTTGCCGCAGGCATCACTTTTGATTTCTTGTCTGAGGCCGAAATACCAATTTTGATTTTTTTTCCAAAAGCATGCTATAAGTATATTGGCCATAGGCGACAGATGCTACGGCCTATGTACTTATAGCATGCTTTTGGGAAAAAAATTGAAATTGGTATTTCGGCCTCAGACATGAAATCAAAAGTAATGCCTACGGCAACCGGTGGTCCAAGGCTGTTTGCCGTGATTGGGCCCGACCGGACTGGACGTTCCTTGACGTCACAGTTCGAACGAGATAGAACGAGATTCAACCTGATTTGGCCGTACAATGTCCTTGTTTGGACTACGGTATGGCCAAATCTCGTTCTATCGCGTTCGAACTGTGACGTAAAGGAACGTCGAGTCCGGTCGGGCCCAATCACGGTAAATAGCCTGAGACCACTGGTTGCCGCAGGCATCACTTTTGATTTCTTGTCTGAGGCCGAAATACCAATTTTGATTTTTTTTCCAAAAGCATGCTATAAGTATATTGGCCATAGGCGACAGATGCTACGGCCTATGTACTTATAGCATGCTTTTGGGAAAAAAATTGAAATTGGTATTTCGGCCTCAGACATGAAATCAAAAGTAATGCCTACGGCAACCGGTGGTCCAAGGCTGTTTGCCGTGATTGGGCCCGACCGGACTGGACGTTCCTTGACGTCACAGTTCGAACGAGATAGAACGAGATTCAACCTGATTTGGCCGTACAATGTCCTTGTTTGGACTACGGTATGGCCAAATCTCGTTCTATCGCGTTCGAACTGTGACGTAAAGGAACGTCGAGTCCGGTCGGGCCCAATCACGGTAAATAGCCTGAGACCACTGGTTGCCGCAGGCATCACTTTTGATTTCTTGTCTGAGGCCGAAATACCAATTTTGATTTTTTTTCCAAAAGCATGCTATAAGTATATTGGCCATAGGCGACAGATGCTACGGCCTATGTACTTATAGCATGCTTTTGGGGAAAAAATTGAAATTGGTATTTCGGCCTCAGACATGAAATCAAAAGTAATGCCTACGGCAACCGGTGGTCCAAGGCTGTTTGCCGTGATTGGGCCCGACCGGACTGGACGTTCCTTGACGTCACAGTTCGAACGAGATAGAACGAGATTCAACCTGATTTGGCCGTACAATGTCCTTGTTTGGACTACGGTATGGCCAAATCTCGTTCTATCGCGTTCGAACTGTGACGTAAAGGAACGTCGAGTCCGGTCGGGCCCAATCACGGTAAATA
This sequence comes from Branchiostoma lanceolatum, assembly GCF_035083965.1. Lineage (NCBI taxonomy): Eukaryota > Metazoa > Chordata > Leptocardii > Amphioxiformes > Branchiostomatidae > Branchiostoma > Branchiostoma lanceolatum. Next base: position 3,550,574 of record NC_089738.1, on the reverse strand, counting down.
GCCTGAGACCACTGGTTGCCGCAGGCATCACTTTTGATTTCTTGTCTGAGGCCGAAATACCAATTTTGATTTTTTTTCCAAAAGCATGCTATAAGTATATTGGCCATAGGCGACAGATGCTACGGCCTATGTACTTAAAGCATGCTTTTGGGAAAAAAATTGAAATTGGTATTTCGGCCTCAGACATGAAATCAAAAGTAATGCCTACGGCAACCGGTGGTCCAAGGCTGTTTGCCGTGATTGGGCCCGACCGGACTGGACGTTCCTTGACGTCACAGTTCGAACGAGATAGAACGAGATTCAACCTGATTTGGCCGTACAATGTCCTTGTTTGGACTACGGTATGGCCAAATCTCGTTCTATCGCGTTCGAACTGTGACGTAAAGGAACGTCGAGTCCGGTCGGGCCCAATCACGGTAAATAGCCTGAGACCACTGGTTGCCGCAGGCATCACTTTTGATTTCTTGTCTGAGGCCGAAATACCAATTTTGATTTTTTTTCCAAAAGCATGCTATAAGTATATTGGCCATAGGCGACAGATGCTACGGCCTATGTACTTATAGCATGCTTTTGGGAAAAAAATTGAAATTGGTATTTCGGCCTCAGACATGAAATCAAAAGTAATGCCTACGGCAACCGGTGGTCCAAGGCTGTTTGCCGTGATTGGGCCCGACCGGACTGGACGTTCCTTGACGTCACAGTTCGAACGAGATAGAACGAGATTCAACCTGATTTGGCCGTACAATGTCCTTGTTTGGACTACGGTATGGCCAAATCTCGTTCTATCGCGTTCGAACTGTGACGTAAAGGAACGTCGAGTCCGGTCGGGCCCAATCACGGTAAATAGCCTGAGACCACTGGTTGCCGCAGGCATCACTTTTGATTTCTTGTCTGAGGCCGAAATACCAATTTTGATTTTTTTTCCAAAAGCATGCTATAAGTATATTGGCCATAGGCGACAGATGCTACGGCCTATGTACTTATAGCATGCTTTTGGGAAAAAAATTGAAATTGGTATTTCGGCCTCAGACATGAAATCAAAAGTAATGCCTACGGCAACCGGTGGTCCAAGGCTGTTTGCCGTGATTGGGCCCGACCGGACTGGACGTTCCTTGACGTCACAGTTCGAACGAGATAGAACGAGATTCAACCTGATTTGGCCGTACAATGTCCTTGTTTGGACTACGGTATGGCCAAATCTCGTTCTATCGCGTTCGAACTGTGACGTAAAGGAACGTCGAGTCCGGTCGGGCCCAATCACGGTAAATAGCCTGAGACCACTGGTTGCCGCAGGCATCACTTTTGATTTCTTGTCTGAGGCCGAAATACCAATTTTGATTTTTTTTCCAAAAGCATGCTATAAGTATATTGGCCATAGGCGACAGATGCTACGGCCTATGTACTTATAGCATGCTTTTGGGAAAAAAATTGAAATTGGTATTTCGGCCTCAGACATGAAATCAAAAGTAATGCCTACGGCAACCGGTGGTCCAAGGCTGTTTGCCGTGATTGGGCCCGACCGGACTGGACGTTCCTTGACGTCACAGTTCGAACGAGATAGAACGAGATTCAACCTGATTTGGCCGTACAATGTCCTTGTTTGGACTACGGTATGGCCAAATCTCGTTCTATCGCGTTCGAACTGTGACGTAAAGGAACGTCGAGTCCGGTCGGGCCCAATCACGGTAAATAGCCTGAGACCACTGGTTGCCGCAGGCATCACTTTTGATTTCTTGTCTGAGGCCGAAATACCAATTTTGATTTTTTTTCCAAAAGCATGCTATAAGTATATTGGCCATAGGCGACAGATGCTACGGCCTATGTACTTATAGCATGCTTTTGGGAAAAAAATTGAAATTGGTATTTCGGCCTCAGACATGAAATCAAAAGTAATGCCTACGGCAACCGGTGGTCCAAGGCTGTTTGCCGTGATTGGGCCCGACCGGACTGGACGTTCCTTGACGTCACAGTTCGAACGAGATAGAACGAGATTCAACCTGATTTGGCCGTACAATGTCCTTGTTTGGACTACGGTATGGCCAAATCTCGTTCTATCGCGTTCGAACTGTGACGTAAAGGAACGTCGAGTCCGGTCGGGCCCAATCACGGTAAATAGCCTGAGACCACTGGTTGCCGCAGGCATCACTTTTGATTTCTTGTCTGAGGCCGAAATACCAATTTTGATTTTTTTTCCAAAAGCATGCTATAAGTATATTGGCCATAGGCGACAGATGCTACGGCCTATGTACTTATAGCATGCTTTTGGGAAAAAAATTGAAATTGGTATTTCGGCCTCAGACATGAAATCAAAAGTAATGCCTACGGCAACCGGTGGTCCAAGGCTGTTTGCCGTGATTGGGCCCGACCGGACTGGACGTTCCTTGACGTCACAGTTCGAACGAGATAGAACGAGATTCAACCTGATTTGGCCGTACAATGTCCTTGTTTGGACTACGGTATGGCCAAATCTCGTTCTATCGCGTTCGAACTGTGACGTAAAGGAACGTCGAGTCCGGTCGGGCCCAATCACGGTAAATAGCCTGAGACCTCTGGTTGCCGCAGGCATCACTTTTGATTTCTTGTCTGAGGCCGAAATACCAATTTCGATTTTTTTTCCAAAAGCATGCTATAAGTATATTGGCCATAGGCGACAGATGCTACGGCCTATGTACTTATAGCATGCTTTTGGGAAAAAAATTGAAATTGGTATTTCGGCCTCAGACATGAAATCAAAAGTAATGCCTACGGCAACCGGTGGTCCAAGGCTGTTTGCCGTGATTGGGCCCGACCGGACTGGACGTTCCTTGACGTCACAGTTCGAACGAGATAGAACGAGATTCAACCTGATTTGGCCGTACAATGTCCTTGTTTGGACTACGGTATGGCCAAATCTCGTTCTATCGCGTTCGAACTGTGACGTAAAGGAACGTCAAGTCCGGTCGGGCCCAATCACGGTAAATAGCCTGAGACCTCTGGTTGCCGCAGGCATCACTTTTGATTTCTTGTCTGAGGCCGAAATACCAATTTCGATTTTTTTTCCAAAAGCATGCTATAAGTATATTGGCCATAGGCGACAGATGCTACGGCCTATGTACTTATAGCATGCTTTTGGGAAAAAAATTGAAATTGGTATTTCGGCCTCAGACATGAAATCAAAAGTAATGCCTACGGCAACCGGTGGTCCAAGGCTGTTTGCCGTGATTGGGCCCGACCGGACTGGACGTTCCTTGACGTCACAGTTCGAACGAGATAGAACGAGATTCAACCTGATTTGGCCGTACAATGTCCTTGTTTGGACTACGGTATGGCCAAATCTCGTTCTATCGCGTTCGAACTGTGACGTAAAGGAACGTCGAGTCCGGTCGGGCCCAATCACGGTAAATAGCCTGAGACCACTGGTTGCCGCAGGCATCACTTTTGATTTCTTGTCTGAGGCCGAAATACCAATTTTGATTTTTTTTCCAAAAGCATGCTATAAGTATATTGGCCATAAGCGACAGATGCTACGGCCTATGTACTTATAGCATGCTTTTGGGAAAAAAATTGAAATTGGTATTTCGGCCTCAGACATGAAATCAAAAGTAATGCCTACGGCAACCGGTGGTCCAAGGCTGTTTGCCGTGATTGGGCCCGACCGGACTGGACGTTCCTTGACGTCACAGTTCGAACGAGATAGAACGAGATTCAACCTGATTTGGCCGTACAATGTCCTTGTTTGGACTACGGTATGGCCAAATCTCGTTCTATCGCGTTCGAACTGTGACGTAAAGGAACGTCGAGTCCGGTCGGGCCCAATCACGGTAAATAGCCTGAGACCACTGGTTGCCGCAGGCATCACTTTTGATTTCTTGTCTGAGGCCGAAATACCAATTTTAATTTTTTTTCCAAAAGCATGCTATAAGTATATTGGCCATAGGCGACAGATGCTACGGCCTATGTACTTATAGCATGCTTTTGGGAAAAAAATTGAAATTGGTATTTCGGCCTCAGACATGAAATCAAAAGTAATGCCTACGGCAACCGGTGGTCCAAGGCTGTTTGCCGTGATTGGGCCCGACCGGACTGGACGTTCCTTGACGTCACAGTTCGAACGAGATAGAACGAGATTCAACCTGATTTGGCCGTACAATGTCCTTGTTTGGACTACGGTATGGCCAAATCTCGTTCTATCGCGTTCGAACTGTGACGTAAAGGAACGTCGAGTCCGGTCGGGCCCAATCACGGTAAATAGCCTGAGACCACTGGTTGCCGCAGGCATCACTTTTGATTTCTTGTCTGAGGCCGAAATACCAATTTTGTTTTTTTTTCCAAAAGCATGCTATAAGTATATTGGCCATAGGCGACAGATGCTACGGCCTATGTACTTATAGCATGCTTTTGGGAAAAAAAATTGAAATTGGTATTTCGGCCTCAGACATGAAATCAAAAGTAATGCCTACGGCAACCGGTGGTCCAAGGCTGTTTGCCGTGATTGGGCCCGACCGGACTGGACGTTCCTTGACGTCACAGTTCGAACGAGATAGAACGAGATTCAACCTGATTTGGCCGTACAATGTCCTTGTTTGGACTACGGTATGGCCAAATCTCGTTCTATCGCGTTCGAACTGTGACGTAAAGGAACGTCGAGTCCGGTCGGGCCCAATCACGGTAAATAGCCTGAGACCACTGGTTGCCGCAGGCATCACTTTTGATTTCTTGTCTGAGGCCGAAATACCAATTTTGATTTTTTTTCCAAAAGCATGCTATAAGTATATTGGCCATAGGCGACAGATGCTACGGCCTATGTACTTATAGCATGCTTTTGGGAAAAAAAATTGAAATTGGTATTTCGGCCTCAGACATGAAATCAAAAGTAATGCCTACGGCAACCGGTGGTCCAAGGCTGTTTGCCGTGATTGGGCCCGACCGGACTGGACGTTCCTTGACGTCACAGTTCGAACGAGATAGAACGAGATTCAACCTGATTTGGCCGTACAATGTCCTTGTTTGGACTACGGTATGGCCAAATCTCGTTCTATCGCGTTCGAACTGTGACGTAAAGGAACGTCGAGTCCGGTCGGGCCCAATCACGGTAAATAGCCTGAGACCACTGGTTGCCGCAGGCATCACTTTTGATTTCTTGTCTGAGGCCGAAATACCAATTTTGATTTTTTTTCCAAAAGCATGCTATAAGTATATTGGCCATAGGCGACAGATGCTACGGCCTATGTACTTATAGCATGCTTTTGGGAAAAAAATTGAAATTGGTATTTCGGCCTCAGACATGAAATCAAAAGTAATGCCTACGGCAACCGGTGGTCCAAGGCTGTTTGCCGTGATTGGGCCCGACCGGACTGGACGTTCCTTGACGTCACAGTTCGAACGAGATAGAACGAGATTCAACCTGATTTGGCCGTACAATGTCCTTGTTTGGACTACGGTATGGCCAAATCTCGTTCTATCGCGTTCGAACTGTGACGTAAAGGAACGTCGAGTCCGGTCGGGCCCAATCACGGTAAATAGCCTGAGACCACTGGTTGCCGCAGGCATCACTTTTGATTTCTTGTCTGAGGCCGAAATACCAATTTTGATTTTTTTTCCAAAAGCATGCTATAAGTATATTGGCCATAGGCGACAGATGCTACGGCCTATGTACTTATAGCATGCTTTTGGGAAAAAAAATTGAAATTGGTATTTCGGCCTCAGACATGAAATCAAAAGTAATGCCTACGGCAACCGGTGGTCCAAGGCTGTTTGCCGTGATTGGGCCCGACCGGACTGGACGTTCCTTGACGTCACAGTTCGAACGAGATAGAACGAGATTCAACCTGATTTGGCCGTACAATGTCCTTGTTTGGACTACGGTATGGCCAAATCTCGTTCTATCGCGTTCGAACTGTGACGTAAAGGAACGTCGAGTCCGGTCGGGCCCAATCACGGTAAATAGCCTGAGACCTCTGGTTGCCGCAGGCATCACTTTTGATTTCTTGTCTGAGGCCGAAATACCAATTTCGATTTTTTTTCCAAAAGCATGCTATAAGTATATTGGCCATAGGCGACAGATGCTACGGCCTATGTACTTATAGCATGCTTTTGGGAAAAAAATTGAAATTGGTATTTCGGCCTCAGACATGAAATCAAAAGTAATGCCTACGGCAACCGGTGGTCCAAGGCTGTTTGCCGTGATTGGGCCCGACCGGACTGGACGTTCCTTGACGTCACAGTTCGAACGAGATAGAACGAGATTCAACCTGATTTGGCCGTACAATGTCCTTGTTTGGACTACGGTATGGCCAAATCTCGTTCTATCGCGTTCGAACTGTGACGTAAAGGAACGTCGAGTCCGGTCGGGCCCAATCACGGTAAATAGTCTGAGACCACTGGTTGCCGCAGGCATCACTTTTGATTTCTTGTCTGAGGCCGAAATACCAATTTAAATTTTTTTTCCAAAAGCATGCTATAAGTATATTGGCCGTAGGCGATAGATGCTACGGCCTATGTACTTATAGCATGCTTTTGGGAAAAAGATTAAAATTGGTATTTCGGCCTCAGACAAGAAATCAAAAGTAATGCCTACGGCAACCGGTGGTCCAAGGCTGTTTGCCGTGATTGGGCCCGACCGGACTGGACGTTCCTTGACGTCACAGTTCGAACGAGATAGAACGAGATTCAACCTGATTTGGCCGTACAATGTCCTTGTTTGGACTACGGTATGGCCAAATCTCGTTCTATCGCGTTCGAACTGTGACGTAAAGGAACGTCGAGTCCGGTCGGGCCCAATCACGGTAAATAGCCTGAGACCACTGGTTGCCGCAGGCATCACTTTTGATTTCTTGTCTGAGGCCGAAATACCAATTTTAATTTTTTTTCCAAAAGCATGCTATAAGTATATTGGCCGTAGGCGATAGATGCTACGGCCTATGTACTTATAGCATGCTTTTGGGAAAAAAATTGAAATTGGTATTTCGGCCTCAGACATGAAATCAAAAGTAATGCCTACGGCAACCGGTGGTCCAAGGCTGTTTGCCGTGATTGGGCCCGACCGGACTGGACGTTCCTTGACGTCACAGTTCGAACGAGATAGAACGAGATTCAACCTGATTTGGCCGTACAATGTCCTTGTTTGGACTACGGTATGGCCAAATCTCGTTCTATCGCGTTCGAACTGTGACGTAAAGGAACGTCGAGTCCGGTCGGGCCCAATCACGGTAAATAGCCTGAGACCACTGGTTGCCGCAGGCATCACTTTTGATTTCTTGTCTGAGGCCGAAATACCAATTTTGATTTTTTTTCCAAAAGCATGCTATAAGTATATTGGCCAAAGGCGACAGATGCTACGGCCTATGTACTTATAGCATGCTTTTGGGAAAAAAATTGAAATTGGTATTTCGGCCTCAGACAAGAAATCAAAAGTAATGCCTACGGCAACCGGTGGTCCAAGGCTGTTTGCCGTGATTGGGCCCGACCGGACTGGACGTTCCTTGACGTCACAGTTCGAACGAGATAGAACGAGATTCAACCTGATTTGGCCGTACAATGTCCTTGTTTGGACTACGGTATGGCCAAATCTCGTTCTATCGCGTTCGAACTGTGACGTAAAGGAACGTCGAGTCCGGTCGGGCCCAATCACGGTAAATAGCCTGAGACCACTGGTTGCCGCAGGCATCACTTTTGATTTCTTGTCTGAGGCCGAAATACCAATTTTGATTTTTTTTCCAAAAGCATGCTATAAGTATATTGGCCATAGGCGACAGATGCTACGGCCTATGTACTTATAGCATGCTTTTGGGAAAAAAATTGAAATTGGTATTTCGGCCTCAGACATGAAATCAAAAGTAATGCCTACGGCAACCGGTGGTCCAAGGCTGTTTGCCGTGATTGGGCCCGACCGGACTGGACGTTCCTTGACGTCACAGTTCGAACGAGATAGAACGAGATTCAACCTGATTTGGCCGTACAATGTCCTTGTTTGGACTACGGTATGGCCAAATCTCGTTCTATCGCGTTCGAACTGTGACGTAAAGGAACGTCGAGTCCGGTCGGGCCCAATCACGGTAAATAGCCTGAGACCACTGGTTGCCGCAGGCATCACTTTTGATTTCTTGTCTGAGGCCGAAATACCAATTTTAATTTTTTTTCCAAAAGCATGCTATAAGTATATTGGCCATAGGCGACAGATGCTACGGCCTATGTACTTATAGCATGCTTTTGGGAAAAAAAATTAAAATTGGTATTTCGGCCTCAGACAAGAAATCAAAAGTAATGCCTACGGCAACCGGTGGTCCAAGGCTGTTTGCCGTGATTGGGCCCGACCGGACTGGACGTTCCTTGACGTCACAGTTCGAACGAGATAGAACGAGATTCAACCTGATTTGGCCGTACAATGTCCTTGCTTGGACTACGGTATGGCCAAATCTCGTTCTATCGCGTTCGAACTGTGACGTAAAGGAACGTCGAGTCCGGTCGGGCCCAATCACGGTAAATAGCCTGAGACCACTGGTTGCCGGAGGCATCACTTTTGATTTCTTGTCTGAGGCCGGAATACCAATTTTAATTTTTTTTCCAAAAGCATGCTATAAGTATATTGGCCATAGGCGACAGATGCTACGGCCTATGTACTTATAGCATGCTTTTGGGAAAAAAATTGAAATTGGTATTTCGGCCTCAGACATGAAATCAAAAGTAATGCCTACGGCAACCGGTGGTCCAAGGCTGTTTGCCGTGATTGGGCCCGACCGGACTGGACGTTCCTTGACGTCACAGTTCGAACGAGATAGAACGAGATTCAACCTGATTTGGCCGTACAATGTCCTTGTTTGGACTACGGTATGGCCAAATCTCGTTCTATCGCGTTCGAACTGTGACGTAAAGGAACGTCGAGTCCGGTCGGGCCCAATCTCGGTAAATAGCCTGAGACCACTGGTTGCCGCAGGCATCACTTTTGATTTCTCGTCTGCAGCTGAGGCCGAAATACCAATTTTAATTTTTTTTCCAAAAGCATGCTATAAGTATATTGGCCGTAGGCGATAGATGCTACGGCCTATGTACTTATAGCATGCTTTTGGGAAAAAAATTAAAATTGGTATTTCGGCCTCAGACATGAAATCAAAAGTAATGCCTACGGCAACCGGTGGTCCAAGGCTGTTTGCCGTGATTGGGCCCGACCGGACTGGACGTTCCTTGACGTCACAGTTCGAACGAGATAGAACGAGATTCAACCTGATTTGGCCGTACAATGTCCTTGTTTGGACTACGGTATGGCCAAATCTCGTTCTATCGCGTTCGAACTGTGACGTAAAGGAACGTCGAGTCCGGTCGGGCCCAATCACGGTAAATAGCCTGAGACCACTGGTTGCCGCAGGCATCACTTTTGATTTCTTGTCTGAGGCCGAAATACCAATTTTGATTTTTTTTCCAAAAGCATGCTATAAGTATATTGGCCATAGGCGACAGATGCTACGGCCTATGTACTTATAGCATGCTTTTGGGAAAAAAATTGAAATTGGTATTTCGGCCTCAGACATGAAATCAAAAGTAATGCCTACGGCAACCGGTGGTCCAAGGCTGTTTGCCGTGATTGGGCCCGACCGGACTGGACGTTCCTTGACGTCACAGTTCGAACGAGATAGAACGAGATTCAACCTGATTTGGCCGTACAATGTCCTTGTTTGGACTACGGTATGGCCAAATCTCGTTCTATCGCGTTCGAACTGTGACGTAAAGGAACGTCGAGTCCGGTCGGGCCCAATCACGGTAAATAGCCTGAGACCACTGGTTGCCGCAGGCATCACTTTTGATTTCTTGTCTGAGGCCTAAATACCAATTTCAATTTTTTTTCCAAAAGCATGCTATAAGTATATTGGCCGTAGGCGATAGATGCTACGGCCTATGTACTTATAGCATGCTTTTGGGAAAAAAATTGAAATTGGTATTTCGGCCTCAGACATGAAATCAAAAGTAATGCCTACGGCAACCGGTGGTCCAAGGCTGTTTGCCGTGATTGGGCCCGACCGGACTGGACGTTCCTTGACGTCACAGTTCGAACGAGATAGAACGAGATTCAACCTGATTTGGCCGTACAATGTCCTTGTTTGGACTACGGTATGGCCAAATCTCGTTCTATCGCGTTCGAACTGTGACGTAAAGGAACGTCGAGTCCGGTCGGGCCCAATCACGGTAAATAGCCTGAGACCACTGGTTGCCGTAGGCATCACTTTTGATTTCTTGTCTGAGGCCGAAATACCAATTTTAATTTTTTTTCCAAAAGCATGCTATAAGTATATTGGTCATAGGCGACAGATGCTACGGCCTATGTACTTATAGCATGCTTTTGGGAAAAAAATTGAAATTGGTATTTCGGCCTCAGACATGAAATCAAAAGTAATGCCTACGGCAACCGGTGGTCCAAGGCTGTTTGCCGTGATTGGGCCCGACCGGACTGGACGTTCCTTGACGTCACAGTTCGAACGAGATAGAACGAGATTCAACCTGATTTGGCCGTACAATGTCCTTGTTTGGACTACGGTATGGCCAAATCTCGTTCTATCGCGTTCGAACTGTGACGTAAAGGAACGTCGAGTCCGGTCGGGCCCAATCACGGTAAATAGCCTGAGACCACTGGTTGCCGCAGGCATCACTTTTGATTTCTTGTCTGAGGCCGAAATACCAATTTTGATTTTTTTTCCAAAAGCATGCTATAAGTATATTGGCCATAGGCGACAGATGCTACGGCCTATGTACTTATAGCATGCTTTTGGGAAAAAAATTGAAATTGGTATTTCGGCCTCAGACATGAAATCAAAAGTAATGCCTACGGCAACCGGTGGTCCAAGGCTGTTTGCCGTGATTGGGCCCGACCGGACTGGACGTTCCTTGACGTCACAGTTCGAACGAGATAGAACGAGATTCAACCTGATTTGGCCGTACAATGTCCTTGTTTGGACTACGGTATGGCCAAATCTCGTTCTATCGCGTTCGAACTGTGACGTAAAGGAACGTCGAGTCCGGTCGGGCCCAATCACGGTAAATAGCCTGAGACCACTGGTTGCCGCAGGCATCACTTTTGATTTCTTGTCTGAGGCCGAAATACCAATTTTGATTTTTTTTTCCAAAAGCATGCTATAAGTATATTGGCCGTAGGCGATAGATGCTACGGCCTATGTACTTATAGCATGCTTTTGGGAAAAAAATTAAAATTGGTATTTCGGCCTCAGACATGAAATCAAAAGTAATGCCTACGGCAACCGGTGGTCCAAGGCTGTTTGCCGTGATTGGGCCCGACCGGACTGGACGTTCCTTGACGTCACAGTTCGAACGAGATAGAACGAGATTCAACCTGATTTGGCCGTACAATGTCCTTGTTTGGACTACGGTATGGCCAAATCTCGTTCTATCGCGTTCGAACTGTGACGTAAAGGAACGTCGAGTCCGGTCGGGCCCAATCACGGTAAATAGCCTGAGACCACTGGTTGCCGCAGGCATCACTTTTGATTTCTTGTCTGAGGCCGAAATACCAATTTTGATTTTTTTTCCAAAAGCATGCTATAAGTATATTGGCCATAGGCGACAGATGCTACGGCCTATGTACTTATAGCATGCTTTTGGGAAAAAAATTGAAATTGGTATTTCGGCCTCAGACATGAAATCAAAAGTAATGCCTACGGCAACCGGTGGTCCAAGGCTGTTTGCCGTGATTGGGCCCGACCGGACTGGACGTTCCTTGACGTCACAGTTCGAACGAGATAGAACGAGATTCAACCTGATTTGGCCGTACAATGTCCTTGTTTGGACTACGGTATGGCCAAATCTCGTTCTATCGCGTTCGAACTGTGACGTAAAGGAACGTCGAGTCCGGTCGGGCCCAATCACGGTAAATAGCCTGAGACCACTGGTTGCCGCAGGCATCACTTTTGATTTCTTGTCTGAGGCCGAAATACCAATTTTGATTTTTTTTTCCAAAAGCATGCTATAAGTATATTGGCCGTAGGCGATAGATGCTACGGCCTATGTACTTATAGCATGCTTTTGGGAAAAAAATTAAAATTGGTATTTCGGCCTCAGACATGAAATCAAAAGTAATGCCTACGGCAACCGGTGGTCCAAGGCTGTTTGCCGTGATTGGGCCCGACCGGACTCGACGTTCCTTGACGTCACAGTTCGAACGAGATAGAACGAGATTCAACCTGATTTGGCCGTACAATGTCCTTGTTTGGACTACGGTATGGCCAAATCTCGTTCTATCGCGTTCGAACTGTGACGTAAAGGAACGTCGTTTCCGGTCGGGCCCAATCACGGTAAATAGCCTGAGACCACTGGTTGCCGTAGGCATCACTTTTGATTTCTTGTCTGAGGCCGAAATACCAATTTTAATTTTTTTTCCAAAAGCATGCTATAAGTATATTGGTCATAGGCGACAGATGCTACGGCCTATGTACTTATAGCATGCTTTTGGGAAAAAAATTGAAATTGGTATTTCGGCCTCAGACATGAAATCAAAAGTAATGCCTACGGCAACCGGTGGTCCAAGGCTGTTTGCCGTGATTGGGCCCGACCGGACTGGACGTTCCTTGACGTCACAGTTCGAACGAGATAGAACGAGATTCAACCTGATTTGGCCGTACAATGTCCTTGTTTGGACTACGGTATGGCCAAATCTCGTTCTATCGCGTTCGAACTGTGACGTAAAGGAACGTCGAGTCCGGTCGGGCCCAATCACGGTAAATAGCCTGAGACCACTGGTTGCCGCAGGCATCACTTTTGATTTCTTGTCTGAGGCCGAAATACCAATTTTGATTTTTTTTCCAAAAGCATGCTATAAGTATATTGGCCATAGGCGACAGATGCTACGGCCTATGTACTTATAGCACGCTTTTGGGAAAAAAATTGAAATTGGTATTTCGGCCTCAGACATGAAATCAAAAGTAATGCCTACGGCAACCGGTGGTCCAAGGCTGTTTGCCGTGATTGGGCCCGACCGGACTGGACGTTCCTTGACGTCACAGTTCGAACGAGATAGAACGAGATTCAACCTAATTTGGCCGTACAATGTCCTTGTTTGGACTACGGTATGGCCAAATCTCGTTCTATCGCGTTCGAACTGTGACGTAAAGGAACGTCGAGTCCGGTCGGGCCCAATCACGGTAAATAGCCTGAGACCACTGGTTGCCGCAGGCATCACTTTTGATTTCTTGTCTGAGGCCGAAATACCAATTTTGATTTTTTTTCCAAAAGCATGCTATAAGTATATTGGCCATAGGCGACAGATGCTACGGCCTATGTACTTATAGCATGCTTTTGGGAAAAAAATTGAAATTGGTATTTCGGCCTCAGACATGAAATCAAAAGTAATGCCTACGGCAACCGGTGGTCCAAGGCTGTTTGCCGTGATTGGGCCCGACCGGACTGGACGTTCCTTGACGTCACAGTTCGAACGAGATAGAACGAGATTCAACCTGATTTGGCCGTACAATGTCCTTGTTTGGACTACGGTATGGCCAAATCTCGTTCTATCGCGTTCGAACTGTGACGTAAAGGAACGTCGAGTCCGGTCGGGCCCAATCACGGTAAATAGCCTGAGACCACTGGTTGCCGCAGGCATCACTTTTGATTTCTTGTCTGAGGCCGAAATACCAATTTTAATTTTTTTTCCAAAAGCATGCTATAAGTATATTGGCCGTAGGCGACAGATGCTACGGCCTATGTACGTATAGCATGCTTTTGGGAAAAAAATTAAAATTGGTATTTCGGCCTCAGACAAGAAATCAAAAGTAATGCCTACGGCAACCGGTGGTCCAAGGCTGTTTGCCGTGATTGGGCCCGACCGGACTCGACGTTCCTTGACGTCACAGTTCGAACGAGATAGAACGAGATTCAACCTGATTTGGCCGTACAATGTCCTTGTTTGGACTACGGTATGGCCAAATCTCGTTCTATCGCGTTCGAACTGTGACGGAAAGGAACGTCGAGTCCGGTCGGGCCCAATCACGGTAAATAGCCTGAGACCACTGGTTGCCGTAGGCATCACTTTTGATTTCTTGTCTGAGGCCGAAATACCAATTTTGATTTTTTTTCCAAAAGCATGCTATAAGTATATTGGCCATAGGCGACAGATGCTACGGCCTATGTACTTATAGCATGCTTTTGGGAAAAAAATTGAAATTGGTATTTCGGCCTCAGACATGAAATCAAAAGTAATGCCTACGGCAACCGGTGGTCCAAGGCTGTTTGCCGTGATTGGGCCCGACCGGACTAGACGTTCCTTGACGTCACAGTTCGAACGAGATAGAACGAGATTCAACCTGATTTGGCCGTACAATGTCCTTGTTTGGACTACGGTATGGCCAAATCTCGTTCTATCGCGTTCGAACTGTGACGTAAAGGAACGTCGAGTCCGGTCGGGCCCAATCACGGTAAATAGCCTGAGACCACTGGTTGCCGCAGGCATCACTTTTGATTTCTTGTCTGAGGCCGAAATACCAATTTTGATTTTTTTTCCAAAAGCATGCTATAAGTATATTGGCCATAGGCGACAGATGCTACGGCCTATGTACTTATAGCATGCTTTTGGGAAAAAAATTGAAATTGGTATTTCGGCCTCAGACATGAAATCAAAAGTAATGCCTACGGCAACCGGTGGTCCAAGGCTGTTTGCCGTGATTGGGCCCGACCGGACTGGACGTTCCTTGACGTCACAGTTCGAACGAGATAGAACGAGATTCAACCTAATTTGGCCGTACAATGTCCTTGTTTGGACTACGGTATGGCCAAATCTCGTTCTATCGCGTTCGAACTGTGACGTAAAGGAACGTCGAGTCCGGTCGGGCCCAATCACGGTAAATAGCCTGAGACCACTGGTTGCCGCAGGCATCACTTTTGATTGTCTGAGGCCGAAATACCAATTTTGATTTTTTTTCCAAAAGCATGCTATAAGTATATTGGCCATAGGCGACAGATGCTACGGCCTATGTACTTATAGCATGCTTTTGGGAAAAAAATTGAAATTGGTATTTCGGCCTCAGACATGAAATCAAAAGTAATGCCTACGGCAACCGGTGGTCCAAGGCTGTTTGCCGTGATTGGGCCCGACCGGACTGGACGTTCCTTGACGTCACAGTTCGAACGAGATAGAACGAGATTCAACCTGATTTGGCCGTACAATGTCCTTGTTTGGACTACGGTATGGCCAAATCTCGTTCTATCGCGTTCGAACTGTGACGTAAAGGAACGTCGAGTCCGGTCGGGCCCAATCACGGTAAATAGCCTGAGACCACTGGTTGCCGCAGGCATCACTTTTGATTTCTTGTCTGAGGCCGAAATACCAATTTTAATTTTTTTTCCAAAAGCATGCTATAAGTATATTGGCCGTAGGCGATAGATGCTACGGCCTATGTACTTATAGCATGCTTTTGGGAAAAAAATTAAAATTGGTATTTCGGCCTCAGACAAGAAATCAAAAGTAATGCCTACGGCAACCGGTGGTCCAAGGCTGTTTGCCGTGATTGGGCCCGACCGGACTCGACGTTCCTTGACGTCACAGTTCGAACGAGATAGAACGAGATTCAACCTGATTTGGCCGTACAATGTCCTTGTTTGGACTACGGTATGGCCAAATCTCGTTCTATCGCGTTCGAACTGTGACGTAAAGGAACGTCGAGTCCGGTCGGGCCCAATCACGGTAAATAGCCTGAGACCACTAGTTGCCGTAGGCATCACTTTTGATTTCTTGTCTGAGGCCGAAATACCAATTTTAATTTTTTTTCCAAAAGCATGCTATAAGTATATTGGCCATAGGCGACAGATGCTACGGCCTATGTACTTATAGCATGCTTTTGGGAAAAAAATTGAAATTGGTATTTCGGCCTCAGACATGAAATCAAAAGTAATGCCTACGGCAACCGGTGGTCCAAGGCTGTTTGCCGTGATTGGGCCCGACCGGACTGGACGTTCCTTGACGTCACAGTTCGAACGAGATAGAACGAGATTCAACCTGATTTGGCCGTACAATGTCCTTGTTTGGACTACGGTATGGCCAAATCTCGTTCTATCGCGTTCGAACTGTGACGTCAAGGAACGTCGAGTCCGGTCGGGCCCAATCACGGTAAATAGTCTGAGACCACTGGTTGCCGCAGGCATCACTTTTGATTTCTTGTCTGAGGCCGAAATACCAATTTTAATTTTTTTTCCAAAAGCATGCTATAAGTATATTGGCCGTAGGCGATAGATGCTACGGCCTATGTACTTATAGCATGCTTTTGGGAAAAAAATTAAAATTGGTATTTCGGCCTCAGACAAGAAATCAAAAGTAATGCCTACGGCAACCGGTGGTCCAAGGCTGTTTGCCGTGATTGGGCCCGACCGGACTCGACGTTCCTTGACGTCACAGTTCGAACGAGATAGAACGAGATTCAACCTGATTTGGCCGTACAATGTCCTTGTTTGGACTACGGTATGGCCAAATCTCGTTCTATCGCGTTCGAACTGTGACGTAAAGGAACGTCGAGTCCGGTCGGGCCCAATCACGGTAAATAGCCTGAGACCACTGGTTGCCGTAGGCATCACTTTTGATTTCTTGTCTGAGGCCGAAATACCAATTTTAATTTTTTTTCCAAAAGCATGCTATAAGTATATTGGTCATAGGCGACAGATGCTACGGCCTATGTACTTATAGCATGCTTTTGGGAAAAAAATTGAAATTGGTATTTCGGCCTCAGACATGAAATCAAAAGTAATGCCTACGGCAACCGGTGGTCCAAGGCTGTTTGCCGTGATTGGGCCCGACCGGACTGGACGTTCCTTGACGTCACAGTTCGAACGAGATAGAACAAGATTCAACCTGATTTGGCCGTACAATGTCCTTGTTTGGACTACGGTATGGCCAAATCTCGTTCTATCGCGTTCGAACTGTGACGTAAAGGAACGTCGAGTCCGGTCGGGCCCAATCACGGTAAATAGCCTGAGACCACTGGTTGCCGCAGGCATCACTTTTGATTTCTTGTCTGAGGCCGAAATACCAATTTTGATTTTTTTTCCAAAAGCATGCTATAAGTATATTGGCCATAGGCGACAGATGCTAGGGCCTATGTACTTATAGCATGCTTTTGGGAAAAAAATTGAAATTGGTATTTCGGCCTCAGACATGAAATCAAAAGTAATGCCTACGGCAACCGGTGGTCCAAGGCTGTTTGCCGTGATTGGGCCCGACCGGACTGGACGTTCCTTGACGTCACAGTTCGAACGAGATAGAACGAGATTCAACCTGATTTGGCCGTACAATGTCCTTGTTTGGACTACGGTATGGCCAAATCTCGTTCTATCGCGTTCGAACTGTGACGTAAAGGAACGTCGAGTCCGGTCGGGCCCAATCACGGTAAATAGCCTGAGACCACTGGTTGCCGCAGGCATCACTTTTGATTTCTTGTCTGAGGCCGAAATACCAATTTTGATTTTTTTTCCAAAAGCATGCTATAAGTATATTGGCCGTAGGCGACAGATGCTACGGCCTATGTACTTATAGCATGCTTTTGGGAAAAAAATTGAAATTGGTATTTCGGCCTCAGACATGAAATCAAAAGTAATGCCTACGGCAACCGGTGGTCCAAGGCTGTTTGCCGTGATTGGGCCCGACCGGACTGGACGTTCCTTGACGTCACAGTTCGAACGAGATAGAACGAGATTCAACCTGATTTGGCCGTACAATGTCCTTGTTTGGACTACGGTATGGCCAAATCTCGTTCTATCGCGTTCGAACTGTGACGTAAAGGAACGTCGAGTCCGGTCGGGCCCAATCACGGTAAATAGCCTGAGACCACTGGTTGCCGCAGGCATCACTTTTGATTTCTTGTCTGAGGCCGAAATACCAATTTTAATTTTTTTTCCAAAAGCATGCTATAAGTATATTGGCCGTAGGCGACAGATGCTACGGCCTATGTACTTATAGCATGCTTTTGGGAAAAAAATTGAAATTGGTATTTCGGCCTCAGACAAGAAATCAAAAGTAATGTCTACGGCAACCGGTGGTCCAAGGCTGTTTGCCGTGATTGGGCCCGACCGGACTGGACGTTCCTTGACGTCACAGTTCGAACGAGATAGAACGAGATTCAACCTGATTTGGCCGTACAATGTCCTTGTTTAGACTACGGTATTGCCAAATCTCGTTCTATCGCGTTCGAACTGTGACGGAAAGGAACGTCGAGTCCGGTCGGGCCCAATCACGGTAAATAGCCTGAGACCACTGGTTGCCGGAGGCATCACTTTTGATTTCTTGTCTGAGGCCGAAATACCAATTTTGATTTTTTTTCCAAAAGCATGCTATAAGTATATTGGCCATAGGCGACAGATGCTACGGCCTATGTACTTATAGCATGCTTTTGGGAAAAAAATTGAAATTGGTATTTCGGCCTCAGACATGAAATCAAAAGTAATGCCTACGGCAACCGGTGGTCCAAGGCTGTTTGCCGTGATTGGGCCCGACCGGACTGGACGTTCCTTGACGTCACAGTTCGAACGAGATAGAACGAGATTCAACCTGATTTGGCCGTACAATGTCCTTGTTTGGACTACGGTATGGCCAAATCTCGTTCTATCGCTTTCGAACTGTGACGTAAAGGAACGTCGAGTCCGGTCGGGCCCAATCACGGTAAATAGCCTGAGACCACTGGTTGCCGCAGGCATCACTTTTGATTTCTTGTCTGAGGCCGAAATACCAATTTTGATTTTTTTTCCAAAAGCATGCTATAAGTATATTGGCCATAGGCGACAGATGCTACGGCCTATGTACTTATAGCATGCTTTTGGGAAAAAAATTGAAATTGGTATTTCGGCCTCAGACATGAAATCAAAAGTAATGCCTACGGCAACCGGTGGTCCAAGGCTGTTTGCCGTGATTGGGCCCGACCGGACTGGACGTTCCTTGACGTCACAGTTCGAACGAGATAGAACGAGATTCAACCTGATTTGGCCGTACAATGTCCTTGTTTGGACTACGGTATGGCCAAATCTCGTTCTATCGCGTTCGAACTGTGACGTAAAGGAACGTCGAGTCCGGTCGGGCCCAATCACGGTAAATAGCCTGAGACCACTGGTTGCCGCAGGCATCACTTTTGATTTCTTGTCTGAGGCCGAAATACCAATTTTAATTTTTTTTCCAAAAGCATGCTATAAGTATATTGGCCGTAGGCGACAGATGCTACGGCCTATGTACGTATAGCATGCTTTTGGGAAAAAAATTAAAATTGGTATTTCGGCCTCAGACAAGAAATCAAAAGTAATGCCTACGGCAACCGGTGGTCCAAGGCTGTTTGCCGTGATTGGGCCCGACCGGACTCGACGTTCCTTGACGTCACAGTTCGAACGAGATAGAACGAGATTCAACCTGATTTGGCCGTACAATGTCCTTGTTTGGACTACGGTATGGCCAAATCTCGTTCTATCGCGTTCGAACTGTGACGGAAAGGAACGTCGAGTCCGGTCGGGCCCAATCACGGTAAATAGCCTGAGACCACTGGTTGCCGTAGGCATCACTTTTGATTTCTTGTCTGAGGCCGAAATACCAATTTTAATTTTTTTTCCAAAAGCATGCTATAAGTATATTGGCCATAGGCGACAGATGCTACGGCCTATGTACTTATAGCATGCTTTTGGGAAAAAAATTGAAATTGGTATTTCGGCCTCAGACATGAAATCAAAAGTAATGCCTACGGCAACCGGTGGTCCAAGGCTGTTTGCCGTGATTGGGCCCGACCGGACTGGACGTTCCTTGACGTCACAGTTCGAACGAGATAGAACGAGATTCAACCTGATTTGGCCGTACAATGTCCTTGTTTGGACTACGGTATGGCCAAATCTCGTTCTATCGCGTTCGAACTGTGACGTCAAGGAACGTCGAGTCCGGTCGGGCCCAATCACGGTAAATAGTCTGAGACCACTGGTTGCCGCAGGCATCACTTTTGATTTCTTGTCTGAGGCCGAAATACCAATTTTAATTTTTTTTCCAAAAGCATGCTATAAGTATATTGGCCGTAGGCGATAGATGCTACGGCCTATGTACTTATAGCATGCTTTTGGGAAAAAAATTAAAATTGGTATTTCGGCCTCAGACAAGAAATCAAAAGTAATGCCTACGGCAACCGGTGGTCCAAGGCTGTTTGCCGTGATTGGGCCCGACCGGACTCGACGTTCCTTGACGTCACAGTTCGAACGAGATAGAACGAGATTCAACCTGATTTGGCCGTACAATGTCCTTGTTTGGACTACGGTATGGCCAAATCTCGTTCTATCGCGTTCGAACTGTGACGTAAAGGAACGTCGAGTCCGGTCGGGCCCAATCACGGTAAATAGCCTGAGACCACTGGTTGCCGTAGGCATCACTTTTGATTTCTTGTCTGAGGCCGAAATACCAATTTTAATTTTTTTTCCAAAAGCATGCTATAAGTATATTGGTCATAGGCGACAGATGCTACGGCCTATGTACTTATAGCATGCTTTTGGGAAAAAAATTGAAATTGGTATTTCGGCCTCAGACATGAAATCAAAAGTAATGCCTACGGCAACCGGTGGTCCAAGGCTGTTTGCCGTGATTGGGCCCGACCGGACTGGACGTTCCTTGACGTCACAGTTCGAACGAGATAGAACAAGATTCAACCTGATTTGGCCGTACAATGTCCTTGTTTGGACTACGGTATGGCCAAATCTCGTTCTATCGCGTTCGAACTGTGACGTAAAGGAACGTCGAGTCCGGTCGGGCCCAATCACGGTAAATAGCCTGAGACCACTGGTTGCCGCAGGCATCACTTTTGATTTCTTGTCTGAGGCCGAAATACCAATTTTGATTTTTTTTCCAAAAGCATGCTATAAGTATATTGGCCATAGGCGACAGATGCTAGGGCCTATGTACTTATAGCATGCTTTTGGGAAAAAAATTGAAATTGGTATTTCGGCCTCAGACATGAAATCAAAAGTAATGCCTACGGCAACCGGTGGTCCAAGGCTGTTTGCCGTGATTGGGCCCGACCGGACTGGACGTTCCTTGACGTCACAGTTCGAACGAGATAGAACGAGATTCAACCTGATTTGGCCGTACAATGTCCTTGTTTGGACTACGGTATGGCCAAATCTCGTTCTATCGCGTTCGAACTGTGACGTAAAGGAACGTCGAGTCCGGTCGGGCCCAATCACGGTAAATAGCCTGAGACCACTGGTTGCCGCAGGCATCACTTTTGATTTCTTGTCTGAGGCCGAAATACCAATTTTGATTTTTTTTCCAAAAGCATGCTATAAGTATATTGGCCGTAGGCGACAGATGCTACGGCCTATGTACTTATAGCATGCTTTTGGGAAAAAAATTGAAATTGGTATTTCGGCCTCAGACATGAAATCAAAAGTAATGCCTACGGCAACCGGTGGTCCAAGGCTGTTTGCCGTGATTGGGCCCGACCGGACTGGACGTTCCTTGACGTCACAGTTCGAACGAGATAGAACGAGATTCAACCTGATTTGGCCGTACAATGTCCTTGTTTGGACTACGGTATGGCCAAATCTCGTTCTATCGCGTTCGAACTGTGACGTAAAGGAACGTCGAGTCCGGTCGGGCCCAATCACGGTAAATAGCCTGAGACCACTGGTTGCCGCAGGCATCACTTTTGATTTCTTGTCTGAGGCCGAAATACCAATTTTAATTTTTTTTCCAAAAGCATGCTATAAGTATATTGGCCGTAGGCGACAGATGCTACGGCCTATGTACTTATAGCATGCTTTTGGGAAAAAAATTGAAATTGGTATTTCGGCCTCAGACAAGAAATCAAAAGTAATGTCTACGGCAACCGGTGGTCCAAGGCTGTTTGCCGTGATTGGGCCCGACCGGACTGGACGTTCCTTGACGTCACAGTTCGAACGAGATAGAACGAGATTCAACCTGATTTGGCCGTACAATGTCCTTGTTTGGACTACGGTATTGCCAAATCTCGTTCTATCGCGTTCGAACTGTGACGGAAAGGAACGTCGAGTCCGGTCGGGCCCAATCACGGTAAATAGCCTGAGACCACTGGTTGCCGGAGGCATCACTTTTGATTTCTTGTCTGAGGCCGAAATACCAATTTTGATTTTTTTTCCAAAAGCATGCTATAAGTATATTGGCCATAGGCGACAGATGCTACGGCCTATGTACTTATAGCATGCTTTTGGGAAAAAAATTGAAATTGGTATTTCGGCCTCAGACATGAAATCAAAAGTAATGCCTACGGCAACCGGTGGTCCAAGGCTGTTTGCCGTGATTGGGCCCGACCGGACTGGACGTTCCTTGACGTCACAGTTCGAACGAGATAGAACGAGATTCAACCTGATTTGGCCGTACAATGTCCTTGTTTGGACTACGGTATGGCCAAATCTCGTTCTATCGCTTTCGAACTGTGACGTAAAGGAACGTCGAGTCCGGTCGGGCCCAATCACGGTAAATAGCCTGAGACCACTGGTTGCCGCAGGCATCACTTTTGATTTCTTGTCTGAGGCCGAAATACCAATTTTGATTTTTTTTTCCAAAAGCATGCTACAAGTATATTGGCCATAGGCGACAGATGCTACGGCCTATGTACTTATAGCATGCTTTTGGGAAAAAAATTGAAATTGGTATTTCGGCCTCAGACATGAAATCAAAAGTAATGCCTACGGCAACCGGTGGTCCAAGGCTGTTTGCCGTGATTGGGCCCGACCGGACTGGACGTTCCTTGACGTCACAGTTCGAACGAGATAGAACGAGATTCAACCTGATTTGGCCGTACAATGTCCTTGTTTGGACTACGGTATGGCCAAATCTCGTTCTATCGCGTTCGAACTGTGACGTAAAGGAACGTCGAGTCCGGTCGGGCCCAATCACGGTAAATAGCCTGAGACCACTGGTTGCCGCAGGCATCACTTTTGATTTCTTGTCTGAGGCCGAAATACCAATTTTAATTTTTTTTCCAAAAGCATGCTATAAGTATATTGGCCGTAGGCGATAGATGCTACGGCCTATGTACTTATAGCATGCTTTTGTGAAAAAAATTAAAATTGGTATTTCGGCCTCAGACAAGAAATCAAAAGTAATGCCTACGGCAACCGGTGGTCCAAGGCTGTTTGCCGTGATGGGGCCCGACCGGACTCGACGTTCCTTGACGTCACAGTTCGAACGAGATAGAACGAGATTCAACCTGATTTGGCCGTACAATGTCCTTGTTTGGACTACGGTATGGCCAAATCTCATTCTATCGCGTTCGAACTGTGACGTAAAGGAACGTCGAGTCCGGTCGGGCCCAATCACGGTAAATAGCCTGAGACCACTGGTTGCCGCAGGCATCACTTTTGATTTCTTTGTCTGAGGCCGAAATACCAATTTTGATTTTTTTTCCAAAAGCATGCTATAAGTATATTGGCCATAGGCGACAGATGCTACGGCCTATGTACTTATAGCATGCTTTTGGGAAAAAAATTGAAATTGGTATTTCGGCCTCAGACATGAAATCAAAAGTAATGCCTACGGCAACCGGTGGTCCAAGGCTGTTTGCCGTGATTGGGCCCGACCGGACTGGACGTTCCTTGACGTCACAGTTCGAACGAGATAGAACGAGATTCAACCTGATTTGGCCGTACAATGTCCTTGTTTGGACTACGGTATGGCCAAATCTCGTTCTATCGCGTTCGAACTGTGACGTAAAGGAACGTCGAGTCCGGTCGGGCCCAATCACGGTAAATAGCCTGAGACCACTGGTTGCCGCAGGCATCACTTTTGATTTCTTGTCTGAGGCCGAAATACCAATTTTAATTTTTTTTCCAAAAGCATGCTATAAGTATATTGGCCGTAGGCGATAGATGCTACGGCCTATGTACTTATAGCATGCTTTTGGGAAAAAAATTAAAATTGGTATTTCGGCCTCAGACAAGAAATCAAAAGTAATGCCCACGGCAACCGGTGGTCCAAGGCTGTTTGCCGTGATTGGGCCCGACCGGACTGGACGTTCCTTGACGTCACAGTTCGAACGAGATAGAACGAGATTCAACCTGATTTGGCCGTACAATGTCCTTGTTTGGACTACGGTATGGCCAAATCTCGTTCTATCGCGTTCGAACTGTGACGTAAAGGAACGTCGAGTCCGGTCGGGCCCAATCACGGTAAATAGCCTGAGACCACTGGTTGCCGCAGGCATCACTTTTGATTTCTTGTCTGAGGCCGAAATACCAATTTTAATTTTTTTTCCAAAAGCATGCTATAAGTATATTGGCCATAGGCGACAGATGCTACGGCCTATGTACTTATAGCATGCTTTTGGGAAAAAAATTGAAATTGGTATTTCGGCCTCAGACATGAAATCAAAAGTAATGCCTACGGCAACCGGTGGTCCAAGGCTGTTTGCCGTGATTGGGCCCGACCGGACTGGACGTTCCTTGACGTCACAGTTCGAACGAGATAGAACGAGATTCAACCTGATTTGGCCGTACAATGTCCTTGTTTGGACTACGGTATGGCCAAATCTCGTTCTATCGCGTTCGAACTGTGACGTCAAGGAACGTCGAGTCCGGTCGGGCCCAATCACGGTAAATAGTCTGAGACCACTGGTTGCCGCAGGCATCACTTTTGATTTCTTGTCTGAGGCCGAAATACCAATTTTAATTTTTTTTCCAAAAGCATGCTATAAGTATATTGGCCGTAGGCGATAGATGCTACGGCCTATGTACTTATAGCATGCTTTTGGGAAAAAAATTAAAATTGGTATTTCGGCCTCAGACAAGAAATCAAAAGTAATGCCTACGGCAACCGGTGGTCCAAGGCTGTTTGCCGTGATTGGGCCCGACCGGACTCGACGTTCCTTGACGTCACAGTTCGAACGAGATAGAACGAGATTCAACCTGATTTGGCCGTACAATGTCCTTGTTTGGACTACGGTATGGCCAAATCTCGTTCTATCGCGTTCGAACTGTGACGTAAAGGAACGTCGAGTCCGGTCGGGCCCAATCACGGTAAATAGCCTGAGACCACTGGTTGCCGTAGGCATCACTTTTGATTTCTTGTCTGAGGCCGAAATACCAATTTTAATTTTTTTTCCAAAAGCATGCTATAAGTATATTGGTCATAGGCGACAGATGCTACGGCCTATGTACTTATAGCATGCTTTTGGGAAAAAAATTGAAATTGGTATTTCGGCCTCAGACATGAAATCAAAAGTAATGCCTACGGCAACCGGTGGTCCAAGGCTGTTTGCCGTGATTGGGCCCGACCGGACTGGACGTTCCTTGACGTCACAGTTCGAACGAGATAGAACAAGATTCAACCTGATTTGGCCGTACAATGTCCTTGTTTGGACTACGGTATGGCCAAATCTCGTTCTATCGCGTTCGAACTGTGACGTAAAGGAACGTCGAGTCCGGTCGGGCCCAATCACGGTAAATAGCCTGAGACCACTGGTTGCCGCAGGCATCACTTTTGATTTCTTGTCTGAGGCCGAAATACCAATTTTGATTTTTTTTCCAAAAGCATGCTATAAGTATATTGGCCATAGGCGACAGATGCTAGGGCCTATGTACTTATAGCATGCTTTTGGGAAAAAAATTGAAATTGGTATTTCGGCCTCAGACATGAAATCAAAAGTAATGCCTACGGCAACCGGTGGTCCAAGGCTGTTTGCCGTGATTGGGCCCGACCGGACTGGACGTTCCTTGACGTCACAGTTCGAACGAGATAGAACGAGATTCAACCTGATTTGGCCGTACAATGTCCTTGTTTGGACTACGGTATGGCCAAATCTCGTTCTATCGCGTTCGAACTGTGACGTAAAGGAACGTCGAGTCCGGTCGGGCCCAATCACGGTAAATAGCCTGAGACCACTGGTTGCCGCAGGCATCACTTTTGATTTCTTGTCTGAGGCCGAAATACCAATTTTGATTTTTTTTCCAAAAGCATGCTATAAGTATATTGGCCGTAGGCGACAGATGCTACGGCCTATGTACTTATAGCATGCTTTTGGGAAAAAAATTGAAATTGGTATTTCGGCCTCAGACATGAAATCAAAAGTAATGCCTACGGCAACCGGTGGTCCAAGGCTGTTTGCCGTGATTGGGCCCGACCGGACTGGACGTTCCTTGACGTCACAGTTCGAACGAGATAGAACGAGATTCAACCTGATTTGGCCGTACAATGTCCTTGTTTGGACTACGGTATGGCCAAATCTCGTTCTATCGCGTTCGAACTGTGACGTAAAGGAACGTCGAGTCCGGTCGGGCCCAATCACGGTAAATAGCCTGAGACCACTGGTTGCCGCAGGCATCACTTTTGATTTCTTGTCTGAGGCCGAAATACCAATTTTAATTTTTTTTCCAAAAGCATGCTATAAGTATATTGGCCGTAGGCGACAGATGCTACGGCCTATGTACTTATAGCATGCTTTTGGGAAAAAAATTGAAATTGGTATTTCGGCCTCAGACAAGAAATCAAAAGTAATGTCTACGGCAACCGGTGGTCCAAGGCTGTTTGCCGTGATTGGGCCCGACCGGACTGGACGTTCCTTGACGTCACAGTTCGAACGAGATAGAACGAGATTCAACCTGATTTGGCCGTACAATGTCCTTGTTTGGACTACGGTATTGCCAAATCTCGTTCTATCGCGTTCGAACTGTGACGGAAAGGAACGTCGAGTCCGGTCGGGCCCAATCACGGTAAATAGCCTGAGACCACTGGTTGCCGGAGGCATCACTTTTGATTTCTTGTCTGAGGCCGAAATACCAATTTTGATTTTTTTTCCAAAAGCATGCTATAAGTATATTGGCCATAGGCGACAGATGCTACGGCCTATGTACTTATAGCATGCTTTTGGGAAAAAAATTGAAATTGGTATTTCGGCCTCAGACATGAAATCAAAAGTAATGCCTACGGCAACCGGTGGTCCAAGGCTGTTTGCCGTGATTGGGCCCGACCGGACTGGACGTTCCTTGACGTCACAGTTCGAACGAGATAGAACGAGATTCAACCTGATTTGGCCGTACAATGTCCTTGTTTGGACTACGGTATGGCCAAATCTCGTTCTATCGCTTTCGAACTGTGACGTAAAGGAACGTCGAGTCCGGTCGGGCCCAATCACGGTAAATAGCCTGAGACCACTGGTTGCCGCAGGCATCACTTTTGATTTCTTGTCTGAGGCCGAAATACCAATTTTGATTTTTTTTTCCAAAAGCATGCTACAAGTATATTGGCCATAGGCGACAGATGCTACGGCCTATGTACTTATAGCATGCTTTTGGGAAAAAAATTGAAATTGGTATTTCGGCCTCAGACATGAAATCAAAAGTAATGCCTACGGCAACCGGTGGTCCAAGGCTGTTTGCCGTGATTGGGCCCGACCGGACTGGACGTTCCTTGACGTCACAGTTCGAACGAGATAGAACGAGATTCAACCTGATTTGGCCGTACAATGTCCTTGTTTGGACTACGGTATGGCCAAATCTCGTTCTATCGCGTTCGAACTGTGACGTAAAGGAACGTCGAGTCCGGTCGGGCCCAATCACGGTAAATAGCCTGAGACCACTGGTTGCCGCAGGCATCACTTTTGATTTCTTGTCTGAGGCCGAAATACCAATTTTAATTTTTTTTCCAAAAGCATGCTATAAGTATATTGGCCGTAGGCGATAGATGCTACGGCCTATGTACTTATAGCATGCTTTTGTGAAAAAAATTAAAATTGGTATTTCGGCCTCAGACAAGAAATCAAAAGTAATGCCTACGGCAACCGGTGGTCCAAGGCTGTTTGCCGTGATGGGGCCCGACCGGACTCGACGTTCCTTGACGTCACAGTTCGAACGAGATAGAACGAGATTCAACCTGATTTGGCCGTACAATGTCCTTGTTTGGACTACGGTATGGCCAAATCTCATTCTATCGCGTTCGAACTGTGACGTAAAGGAACGTCGAGTCCGGTCGGGCCCAATCACGGTAAATAGCCTGAGACCACTGGTTGCCGCAGGCATCACTTTTGATTTCTTTGTCTGAGGCCGAAATACCAATTTTGATTTTTTTTCCAAAAGCATGCTATAAGTATATTGGCCATAGGCGACAGATGCTACGGCCTATGTACTTATAGCATGCTTTTGGGAAAAAAATTGAAATTGGTATTTCGGCCTCAGACATGAAATCAAAAGTAATGCCTACGGCAACCGGTGGTCCAAGGCTGTTTGCCGTGATTGGGCCCGACCGGACTGGACGTTCCTTGACGTCACAGTTCGAACGAGATAGAACGAGATTCAACCTGATTTGGCCGTACAATGTCCTTGTTTGGACTACGGTATGGCCAAATCTCGTTCTATCGCGTTCGAACTGTGACGTAAAGGAACGTCGAGTCCGGTCGGGCCCAATCACGGTAAATAGCCTGAGACCACTGGTTGCCGCAGGCATCACTTTTGATTTCTTGTCTGAGGCCGAAATACCAATTTTAATTTTTTTTCCAAAAGCATGCTATAAGTATATTGGCCGTAGGCGATAGATGCTACGGCCTATGTACTTATAGCATGCTTTTGGGAAAAAAATTAAAATTGGTATTTCGGCCTCAGACAAGAAATCAAAAGTAATGCCCACGGCAACCGGTGGTCCAAGGCTGTTTGCCGTGATTGGGCCCGACCGGACTGGACGTTCCTTGACGTCACAGTTCGAACGAGATAGAACGAGATTCAACCTGATTTGGCCGTACAATGTCCTTGTTTGGACTACGGTATGGCCAAATCTCGTTCTATCGCGTTCGAACTGTGACGTAAAGGAACGTCGAGTCCGGTCGGGCCCAATCACGGTAAATAGCCTGAGACCACTGGTTGCCGCAGGCATCACTTTTGATTTCTTGTCTGAGGCCGAAATACCAATTTTAATTTTTTTTCCAAAAGCATGCTATAAGTATATTGGCCATAGGCGACAGATGCTACGGCCTATGTACTTATAGCATGCTTTTGGGAAAAAAATTGAAATTGGTATTTCGGCCTCAGACATGAAATCAAAAGTAATGCCTACGGCAACCGGTGGTCCAAGGCTGTTTGCCGTGATTGGGCCCGACCGGACTGGACGTTCCTTGACGTCACAGTTCGAACGAGATAGAACGAGATTCAACCTGATTTGGCCGTACAATGTCCTTGTTTGGACTACGGTATGGCCAAATCTCGTTCTATCGCGTTCGAACTGTGACGTCAAGGAACGTCGAGTCCGGTCGGGCCCAATCACGGTAAATAGTCTGAGACCACTGGTTGCCGCAGGCATCACTTTTGATTTCTTGTCTGAGGCCGAAATACCAATTTTAATTTTTTTTCCAAAAGCATGCTATAAGTATATTGGCCGTAGGCGATAGATGCTACGGCCTATGTACTTATAGCATGCTTTTGGGAAAAAAATTAAAATTGGTATTTCGGCCTCAGACAAGAAATCAAAAGTAATGCCTACGGCAACCGGTGGTCCAAGGCTGTTTGCCGTGATTGGGCCCGACCGGACTCGACGTTCCTTGACGTCACAGTTCGAACGAGATAGAACGAGATTCAACCTGATTTGGCCGTACAATGTCCTTGTTTGGACTACGGTATGGCCAAATCTCGTTCTATCGCGTTCGAACTGTGACGTAAAGGAACGTCGAGTCCGGTCGGGCCCAATCACGGTAAATAGCCTGAGACCACTGGTTGCCGTAGGCATCACTTTTGATTTCTTGTCTGAGGCCGAAATACCAATTTTAATTTTTTTTCCAAAAGCATGCTATAAGTATATTGGTCATAGGCGACAGATGCTACGGCCTATGTACTTATAGCATGCTTTTGGGAAAAAAATTGAAATTGGTATTTCGGCCTCAGACATGAAATCAAAAGTAATGCCTACGGCAACCGGTGGTCCAAGGCTGTTTGCCGTGATTGGGCCCGACCGGACTGGACGTTCCTTGACGTCACAGTTCGAACGAGATAGAACAAGATTCAACCTGATTTGGCCGTACAATGTCCTTGTTTGGACTACGGTATGGCCAAATCTCGTTCTATCGCGTTCGAACTGTGACGTAAAGGAACGTCGAGTCCGGTCGGGCCCAATCACGGTAAATAGCCTGAGACCACTGGTTGCCGCAGGCATCACTTTTGATTTCTTGTCTGAGGCCGAAATACCAATTTTGATTTTTTTTCCAAAAGCATGCTATAAGTATATTGGCCATAGGCGACAGATGCTAGGGCCTATGTACTTATAGCATGCTTTTGGGAAAAAAATTGAAATTGGTATTTCGGCCTCAGACATGAAATCAAAAGTAATGCCCACGGCAACCGGTGGTCCAAGGCTGTTTGCCGTGATTGGGCCCGACCGGACTGGACGTTCCTTGACGTCACAGTTCGAACGAGATAGAACGAGATTCAACCTGATTTGGCCGTACAATGTCCTTGTTTGGACTACGGTATGGCCAAATCTCGTTCTATCGCGTTCGAACTGTGACGTAAAGGAACGTCGAGTCCGGTCGGGCCCAATCACGGTAAATAGCCTGAGACCACTGGTTGCCGCAGGCATCACTTTTGATTTCTTGTCTGAGGCCGAAATACCAATTTTGATTTTTTTTCCAAAAGCATGCTATAAGTATATTGGCCGTAGGCGACAGATGCTACGGCCTATGTACTTATAGCATGCTTTTGGGAAAAAAATTGAAATTGGTATTTCGGCCTCAGACATGAAATCAAAAGTAATGCCTACGGCAACCGGTGGTCCAAGGCTGTTTGCCGTGATTGGGCCCGACCGGACTGGACGTTCCTTGACGTCACAGTTCGAACGAGATAGAACGAGATTCAACCTGATTTGGCCGTACAATGTCCTTGTTTGGACTACGGTATGGCCAAATCTCGTTCTATCGCGTTCGAACTGTGACGTAAAGGAACGTCGAGTCCGGTCGGGCCCAATCACGGTAAATAGCCTGAGACCACTGGTTGCCGCAGGCATCACTTTTGATTTCTTGTCTGAGGCCGAAATACCAATTTTAATTTTTTTTCCAAAAGCATGCTATAAGTATATTGGCCGTAGGCGACAGATGCTACGGCCTATGTACTTATAGCATGCTTTTGGGAAAAAAATTGAAATTGGTATTTCGGCCTCAGACAAGAAATCAAAAGTAATGTCTACGGCAACCGGTGGTCCAAGGCTGTTTGCCGTGATTGGGCCCGACCGGACTGGACGTTCCTTGACGTCACAGTTCGAACGAGATAGAACGAGATTCAACCTGATTTGGCCGTACAATGTCCTTGTTTGGACTACGGTATTGCCAAATCTCGTTCTATCGCGTTCGAACTGTGACGGAAAGGAACGTCGAGTCCGGTCGGGCCCAATCACGGTAAATAGCCTGAGACCACTGGTTGCCGGAGGCATCACTTTTGATTTCTTGTCTGAGGCCGAAATACCAATTTTGATTTTTTTTCCAAAAGCATGCTATAAGTATATTGGCCATAGGCGACAGATGCTACGGCCTATGTACTTATAGCATGCTTTTGGGAAAAAAATTGAAATTGGTATTTCGGCCTCAGACATGAAATCAAAAGTAATGCCTACGGCAACCGGTGGTCCAAGGCTGTTTGCCGTGATTGGGCCCGACCGGACTGGACGTTCCTTGACGTCACAGTTCGAACGAGATAGAACGAGATTCAACCTGATTTGGCCGTACAATGTCCTTGTTTGGACTACGGTATGGCCAAATCTCGTTCTATCGCTTTCGAACTGTGACGTAAAGGAACGTCGAGTCCGGTCGGGCCCAATCACGGTAAATAGCCTGAGACCACTGGTTGCCGCAGGCATCACTTTTGATTTCTTGTCTGAGGCCGAAATACCAATTTTGATTTTTTTTTCCAAAAGCATGCTACAAGTATATTGGCCATAGGCGACAGATGCTACGGCCTATGTACTTATAGCATGCTTTTGGGAAAAAAATTGAAATTGGTATTTCGGCCTCAGACATGAAATCAAAAGTAATGCCTACGGCAACCGGTGGTCCAAGGCTGTTTGCCGTGATTGGGCCCGACCGGACTGGACGTTCCTTGACGTCACAGTTCGAACGAGATAGAACGAGATTCAACCTGATTTGGCCGTACAATGTCCTTGTTTGGACTACGGTATGGCCAAATCTCGTTCTATCGCGTTCGAACTGTGACGTAAAGGAACGTCGAGTCCGGTCGGGCCCAATCACGGTAAATAGCCTGAGACCACTGGTTGCCGCAGGCATCACTTTTGATTTCTTGTCTGAGGCCGAAATACCAATTTTAATTTTTTTTCCAAAAGCATGCTATAAGTATATTGGCCGTAGGCGATAGATGCTACGGCCTATGTACTTATAGCATGCTTTTGTGAAAAAAATTAAAATTGGTATTTCGGCCTCAGACAAGAAATCAAAAGTAATGCCTACGGCAACCGGTGGTCCAAGGCTGTTTGCCGTGATGGGGCCCGACCGGACTCGACGTTCCTTGACGTCACAGTTCGAACGAGATAGAACGAGATTCAACCTGATTTGGCCGTACAATGTCCTTGTTTGGACTACGGTATGGCCAAATCTCATTCTATCGCGTTCGAACTGTGACGTAAAGGAACGTCGAGTCCGGTCGGGCCCAATCACGGTAAATAGCCTGAGACCACTGGTTGCCGCAGGCATCACTTTTGATTTCTTTGTCTGAGGCCGAAATACCAATTTTGATTTTTTTTCCAAAAGCATGCTATAAGTATATTGGCCATAGGCGACAGATGCTACGGCCTATGTACTTATAGCATGCTTTTGGGAAAAAAATTGAAATTGGTATTTCGGCCTCAGACATGAAATCAAAAGTAATGCCTACGGCAACCGGTGGTCCAAGGCTGTTTGCCGTGATTGGGCCCGACCGGACTGGACGTTCCTTGACGTCACAGTTCGAACGAGATAGAACGAGATTCAACCTGATTTGGCCGTACAATGTCCTTGTTTGGACTACGGTATGGCCAAATCTCGTTCTATCGCGTTCGAACTGTGACGTAAAGGAACGTCGAGTCCGGTCGGGCCCAATCACGGTAAATAGCCTGAGACCACTGGTTGCCGCAGGCATCACTTTTGATTTCTTGTCTGAGGCCGAAATACCAATTTTAATTTTTTTTCCAAAAGCATGCTATAAGTATATTGGCCGTAGGCGATAGATGCTACGGCCTATGTACTTATAGCATGCTTTTGGGAAAAAAATTAAAATTGGTATTTCGGCCTCAGACAAGAAATCAAAAGTAATGCCCACGGCAACCGGTGGTCCAAGGCTGTTTGCCGTGATTGGGCCCGACCGGACTGGACGTTCCTTGACGTCACAGTTCGAACGAGATAGAACGAGATTCAACCTGATTTGGCCGTACAATGTCCTTGTTTGGACTACGGTATGGCCAAATCTCGTTCTATCGCGTTCGAACTGTGACGTAAAGGAACGTCGAGTCCGGTCGGGCCCAATCACGGTAAATAGCCTGAGACCACTGGTTGCCGCAGGCATCACTTTTGATTTCTTGTCTGAGGCCGAAATACCAATTTTGATTTTTTTTCCAAAAGCATGCTATAAGTATATTGGCCATAGGCGACAGATGCTACGGCCTATGTACTTATAGCATGCTTTTGGGAAAAAAATTGAAATTGGTATTTCGGCCTCAGACATGAAATCAAAAGTAATGCCTACGGCAACCGGTGGTCCAAGGCTGTTTGCCGTGATTGGGCCCGACCGGACTGGACGTTCCTTGACGTCACAGTTCGAACGAGATAGAACGAGATTCAACCTGATTTGGCCGTACAATGTCCTTGTTTGGACTACGGTATGGCCAAATCTAGTTCTATCGCTTTCGAACTGTGACGTAAAGGAACGTCGAGTCCGGTCGGGCCCAATCACGGTAAATAGCCTGAGACCACTGGTTGCCGCAGGCATCACTTTTGATTTCTTGTCTGAGGCCGAAATACCAATTTTGATTTTTTTTCCAAAAGCATGCTATAAGTATATTGGCCATAGGCGACAGATGCTACGGCCTATGTACTTATAGCATGCTTTTGGGAAAAAAATTGAAATTGGTATTTCGGCCTCAGACATGAAATCAAAAGTAATGCCTACGGCAACCGGTGGTCCAAGGCTGTTTGCCGTGATTGGGCCCGACCGGACTGGACGTTCCTTGACGTCACAGTTCGAACGAGATAGAACGAGATTCAACCTGATTTGGCCGTACAATGTCCTTGTTTGGACTACGGTATGGCCAAATCTCGTTCTATCGCTTTCGAACTGTGACGTAAAGGAACGTCGAGTCCGGTCGGGCCCAATCACGGTAAATAGCCTGAGACCACTGGTTGCCGCAGGCATCACTTTTGATTTCTTGTCTGAGGCCGAAATACCAATTTTGATTTTTTTTCCAAAAGCATGCTATAAGTATATTGGCCATAGGCGACAGATGCTACGGCCTATGTACTTATAGCATGCTTTTGGGAAAAAAATTGAAATTGGTATTTCGGCCTCAGACATGAAATCAAAAGTAATGCCTACGGCAACCGGTGGTCCAAGGCTGTTTGCCGTGATTGGGCCCGACCGGACTGGACGTTCCTTGACGTCACAGTTCGAACGAGATAGAACGAGATTCAACCTGATTTGGCCGTACAATGTCCTTGTTTGGACTACGGTATGGCCAAATCTCGTTCTATCGCGTTCGAACTGTGACGTAAAGGAACGTCGAGTCCGGTCGGGCCCAATCACGGTAAATAGCCTGAGACCACTGGTTGCCGCAGGCATCACTTTTGATTTCTTGTCTGAGGCCGAAATACCAATTTTAATTTTTTTTCCAAAAGCATGCTATAAGTATATTGGCCGTAGGCGATAGATGCTACGGCCTATGTACTTATAGCATGCTTTTGGGAAAAAAATTAAAATTGGTATTTCGGCCTCAGACAAGAAATCAAAAGTAATGCCCACGGCAACCGGTGGTCCAAGGCTGTTTGCCGTGATTGGGCCCGACCGGACTCGACGTTCCTTGACGTCACAGTTCGAACGAGATAGAACGAGATTCAACCTGATTTGGCCGTACAATGTCCTTGTTTGGACTACGGTATGGCCAAATCTCGTTCTATCGCGTTCGAACTGTGACGTAAAGGAACGTCGAGTCCGGTCGGGCCCAATCACGGTAAATAGCCTGAGACCACTGGTTGCCGCAGGCATCACTTTTGATTTCTTGTCTGAGGCCGAAATACCAATTTTGATTTTTTTTCCAAAAGCATGCTATAAGTATAATGGCCATAGGCGACAGATGCTACGGCCTATGTACTTATAGCATGCTTTTGGGAAAAAAATTGAAATTGGTATTTCGGCCTCAGACATGAAATCAAAAGTAATGCCTACGGCAACCGGTGGTCCAAGGCTGTTTGCCGTGATTGGGCCCGACCGGACTGGACGTTCCTTGACGTCACAGTTCGAACGAGATAGAACGAGATTCAACCTAATTTGGCCGTACAATGTCCTTGTTTGGACTACGGTATGGCCAAATCTCGTTCTATCGCGTTCGAACTGTGACGTAAAGGAACGTCGAGTCCGGTCGGGCCCAATCACGGTAAATAGCCTGAGACCACTGGTTGCCGCAGGCATCACTTTTGATTTCTTGTCTGAGGCCGAAATACCAATTTTGATTTTTTTTCCAAAAGCATGCTATAAGTATATTGGCCATAGGCGACAGATGCTACGGCCTATGTACTTATAGCATGCTTTTGGGAAAAAAATTGAAATTGGTATTTCGGCCTCAGACATGAAATCAAAAGTAATGCCTACGGCAACCGGTGGTCCAAGGCTGTTTGCCGTGATTGGGCCCGACCGGACTGGACGTTCCTTGACGTCACAGTTCGAACGAGATAGAATGAGATTTGGCCGTACCGTAGTCCAAACAAGGACATTGTACGGCCAAATCACGTTGAATCCCGTTCTATCTCGTTCGAACTGTGACGTAAAGGAACGTCCAGTCCGGTCGGGCCCAATCACGGGAAATAGCTTAGGACCACCGGTTGCCGTAGGCATTACTTTTGATTTCATGTCTGAGGCCGAAATACCAATTTTGATTTTTTTTTCAAAAGCATGCTATAAGTACATTGGCCGGTAGCATCTGTCGCCTACGGCCAATAGACTTATAGCATGCTTTTGGAAAAAAAAATTAAAATTGGTATTTCGGCCTCAGACAAGAAACCAAAAGCGATTCCTACGGCAACCAGTGGTCTCAGGCTATTTACCGTGATTGGACCCGACCGGACTCGACCTCCCTTTACGTCACGGTTCGAACGAGATAGAATGAGATTTGGCCGTACCGTAGTCCAAACAAGGACATTGTACGGCCAAGTGACGTTGAATCCCGTTCTATCTCGTTCGAACTGTGACGTAAAGGAACGTCCAGTCCGGTCGGGCCCAAACACGGGAAATAGCCTGGGACCACTGGTTGTCGTAGGCATTACTTTTGATTTCATGTCTGAGGCCGAAATACCAATTTGATTTTTTTCCAAAAGCATGCTATAAGTACATTGGCCGTAGCATCTGTCGCCTACGGCCAATAGACTTATAGCATGCTTTTGGAAAAAAAAATTAAAATTGGTATTTCGGCCTCAGACAAGAAACCAAAAGCGATTCCTACGGCAACCAGTGGTCTCAGGCTATTTACCGTGATTGGACCCGACCGGACTCGACGTTCCTTTACGTCACGGTTCGAACGAGATAGAATGAGATTTGACCGTACCGTAGTCCAAACAAGGACATTGTACGGCCAAATCACGTTGAATCCTGTTCTATCTCGTTCGAACTGTGACGTAAAGGAACGTCCAGTCCGGTCGGGCCCAATCACGGGAAATAGCCTGGACCACCGGTGGCGGTAGCATTACTTTTGATTTCATGTCTGAGGCCGAAATACCAATTTGATTTTTTTTCCAAAAGCATGCTATAAGTACATTGCCGTAGCATCTGTCGCCTACGGCCAATAGACTTATAGCATGCTTTTGGAAAAAAAATTAAAATTGGTATTTCGGCCTCAGACAAGAAACCAAAAGCGATTCCTACGGCAACCAGTGGTCTCAGGCTATTTACCGTGATTGGACCCGACCGGACTCGACGTTCTTTACGTCACGGTTCGAACGAGATAGAATGAGATTTGGCCGTACCGTAGTCCAAACAAGGACATTGTACGGCCAAATCACGTTGAATCCGTTCTATCTCGTTCGAACTGTGACGTAAAGGAACGTCCAGTCCGGTCGGGCCCAAACACGGGAAATAGCCTGGGACCACTGGTTGTCGTAGGCATTACTTTTGATTTCATGTCTGAGGCCGAAATACCAATTTTGATTTTTTTCCAAAAGCATGCTATAAGTACATTGGCCGTAGCATCTGTCGCCTACGGCCAATAGACTTATAGCATGCTTTTGGAAAAAAAAATTAAAATTGGTATTTCGGCCTCAGACAAGAAACCAAAAGCGATTCCTACGGCAACCAGTGGTCTCAGGCTATTTACCGTGATTGGACCCGACCGGACTCGACGTTCCTTTACGTCACGGTAACATCACTATGTATATAGAACAAGATTCAACCTGATTTGGCCGTACAATGTCCTTGTTTGGACTACGGTATGGCCAAATCTCGTTCTATCGCGTTCGAACTGTGACGTAAAGGAACGTCGAGTCCGGTCGGGCCCAATCACGGTAAATAGCCTGAGACCACTGGTTGCCGCAGGCATCACTTTTGATTTCTTGTCTGAGGCCGAAATACCAATTTTAATTTTTTTTTCCAAAAGCATGCTATAAGTATATTGGCCATAGGCGACAGATGCTACGGCCTATGTACTTATAGCATGCTTTTGGGAAAAAAATTGAAATTGGTATTTCGGCCTCAGACATGAAATCAAAAGTAATGCCTACGGCAACCGGTGGTCCAAGGCTGTTTGCCGTGATTGGGCCCGACCGGACTGGACGTTCCTTGACGTCACAGTTCGAACGAGATAGAACGAGATTCAACCTGATTTGGCCGTACAATGTCCTTGTTTGGACTACGGTATGGCCAAATCTCGTTCTATCGCGTTCGAACTGTGACGTAAAGGAACGTCGAGTCCGGTCGGGCCCAATCACGGTAAATAGCCTGAGACCACTGGTTGCCGTAGGCATCACTTTTGATTTCTTGTCTGAGGACGAAATACCAATTTTAATTTTTTTTCCAAAAGCATGCTATAAGTATATTGGTCATAGGCGACAGATGCTACGGCCTATGTACTTATAGCATGCTTTTGGGAAAAAAATTGAAATTGGTATTTCGGCCTCAGACATGAAATCAAAAGTAATGCCTACGGCAACCGGTGGTCCAAGGCTGTTTGCCGTGATTGGGCCCGACCGGACTGGACGTTCCTTGACGTCACAGTTCGAACGAGATAGAACGAGATTCAACCTGATTTGGCCGTACAATGTCCTTGTTTGGACTACGGTATGGCCAAATCTCGTTCTATCGCGTTCGAACTGTGACGTAAAGGAACGTCGAGTCCGGTCGGGCCCAATCACGGTAAATAGCCTGAGACCACTGGTTGCCGCAGGCATCACTTTTGATTTCTTGTCTGAGGCCGAAATACCAATTTTAATTTTTTTTCCAAAAGCATGCTATAAGTATATTGGCCATAGGCGACAGATGCTACGGCCTATGTACTTATAGCATGCTTTTGGGAAAAAAATTAAAATTGGTATTTCGGCCTCAGACAAGAAATCAAAAGTAATGCCTACGGCAACCGGTGGTCCAAGGCTGTTTGCCGTGATTGGGCCCGACCGGACTGGACGTTCCTTGAAGTCACAGTTCGAACGAGATAGAACGAGATTCAACCTGATTTGGCCGTACAATGTCCTTGTTTGGACTACGGTATTGCCAAATCTCGTTCTATCGCGTTCGAACTGTGACGGAAAGGAACGTCGAGTCCGGTCGAGCCCAATCACGGTAAATAGCCTGAGACCACTGGTTGCCGGAGGCATCACTTTTGATTTCTTGTCTGAGGCCGAAATACCAATTTTGATTTTTTTTCCAAAAGCATGCTATAAGTATATTGGCCATAGGCGACAGATGCTACGGCCTATGTACTTATAGCATGCTTTTGGGAAAAAAATTGAAATTGGTATTTCGGCCTCAGACATGAAATCAAAAGTAATGCCTACGGCAACCGGTGGTCCAAGGCTGTTTGCCGTGATTGGGCCCGACCGGACTGGACGTTCCTTGACGTCACAGTTCGAACGAGATAGAACGAGATTCAACCTGATTTGGCCGTACAATGTCCTTGTTTGGACTACGGTATGGCCAAATCTCGTTCTATCGCGTTCGAACTGTGACGTAAAGGAACGTCGAGTCCGGTCGGGCCCAATCACGGTAAATAGCCTGAGACCACTGGTTGCCGCAGGCATCACTTTTGATTTCTTGTCTGAGGCCGAAATACCAATTTTAATTTTTTTTTCCAAAAGCATGCTATAAGTATATTGGCCATAGGCGACAGATGCTACGGCCTATGTACTTATAGCATGCTTTTGGGAAAAAAATTGAAATTGGTATTTCGGCCTCAGACATGAAATCAAAAGTAATGCCTACGGCAACCGGTGGTCCAAGGCTGTTTGCCGTGATTGGGCCCGACCGGACTGGACGTTCCTTGACGTCACAGTTCGAACGAGATAGAACGAGATTCAACCTGATTTGGCCGTACAATGTCCTTGTTTGGACTACGGTATGGCCAAATCTCGTTCTATCGCGTTCGAACTGTGACGTAAAGGAACGTCGAGTCCGGTCGGGCCCAATCACGGTAAATAGCCTGAGACCACTGGTTGCCGCAGGCATCACTTTTGATTTCTTGTCTGAGGCCGAAATACCAATTTTAATTTTTTTTCCAAAAGCATGCTATAAGTATATTGGCCATAGGCGATAG
The DNA here is from genome assembly GCF_035083965.1 of Branchiostoma lanceolatum. Classification (NCBI taxonomy): domain Eukaryota; kingdom Metazoa; phylum Chordata; class Leptocardii; order Amphioxiformes; family Branchiostomatidae; genus Branchiostoma; species Branchiostoma lanceolatum. The sequence goes on along the minus strand of NC_089738.1, from coordinate 3,510,679 downwards.
ATGCTACGGCCTATGTACTTATAGCATGCTTTTGGGAAAAAAATTAAAATTGGTATTTCGGCCTCAGACAAGAAATCAAAAGTAATGCCTACGGCAACCGGTGGTCCAAGGCTGTTTGCCGTGATTGGGCCCGACCGGGCCTCGACGTTCCTTGACGTCAGAGTTCGAACGAGATAGAACGAGATTTGGCCGTACCGTAGTCCAAGCGAGGACATTGTACGACCAAATCACGTTAAATCTCGTTCTATCTCGTTCGAACACTGACGTCAAGGAACGTCGAGTCCGGTCGGGACCGATCACGGCAATAGGTTAACATCACTATGTATAGCAGGCATCACTTTTGATTTCTTGTCTGAGGCCGAAATACCAATTTTAATTTTTTTTCCAAAAGCATGCTATAAGTATATTGGCCGTAGGCGATAGATGCTACGGCCTATGTACTTATAGCATGCTTTTGGGAAAAAAATTAAAATTGGTATTTCGGCCTCAGACAAGAAATCAAAAGTAATGCCTACGGCAACCGGTGGTCCAAGGCTGTTTGCCGTGATTGGGCCCGACCGGACTGGACGTTCCTTGACGTCACAGTTCGAACGAGATAGAACGAGATTCAACCTGATTTGGCCGTACAATGTCCTTGTTTGGACTACGGTATGGCCAAATCTCGTTCTATCGCGTTCGAACTGTGACGTAAAGGAACGTCGAGTCCGGTCGGGCCCAATCACGGTAAATAGCCTGAGACCACTGGTTGCCGCAGGCATCACTTTTGATTTCTTGTCTGAGGCCGAAATACCAATTTTGATTTTTTTTCCAAAAGCATGCTATAAGTATATTGGCCATAGGCGACAGATGCTACGGCCTATGTACTTATAGCATGCTTTTGGGAAAAAAATTGAAATTGGTATTTCGGCCTCAGACATGAAATCAAAAGTAATGCCTACGGCAACCGGTGGTCCAAGGCTGTTTGCCGTGATTGGGCCCGACCGGACTGGACGTTCCTTGACGTCACAGTTCGAACGAGATAGAACGAGATTCAACCTGATTTGGCCGTACAATGTCCTTGTTTGGACTACGGTATGGCCAAATCTAGTTCTATCGCTTTCGAACTGTGACGTAAAGGAACGTCGAGTCCGGTCGGGCCCAATCACGGTAAATAGCCTGAGACCACTGGTTGCCGCAGGCATCACTTTTGATTTCTTGTCTGAGGCCGAAATACCAATTTTGATTTTTTTTCCAAAAGCATGCTATAAGTATATTGGCCATAGGCGACAGATGCTACGGCCTATGTACTTATAGCATGCTTTTGGGAAAAAAATTGAAATTGGTATTTCGGCCTCAGACATGAAATCAAAAGTAATGCCTACGGCAACCGGTGGTCCAAGGCTGTTTGCCGTGATTGGGCCCGACCGGACTGGACGTTCCTTGACGTCACAGTTCGAACGAGATAGAACGAGATTCAACCTGATTTGGCCGTACAATGTCCTTGTTTGGACTACGGTATGGCCAAATCTCGTTCTATCGCTTTCGAACTGTGACGTAAAGGAACGTCGAGTCCGGTCGGGCCCAATCACGGTAAATAGCCTGAGACCACTGGTTGCCGCAGGCATCACTTTTGATTTCTTGTCTGAGGCCGAAATACCAATTTTGATTTTTTTTCCAAAAGCATGCTATAAGTATATTGGCCATAGGCGACAGATGCTACGGCCTATGTACTTATAGCATGCTTTTGGGAAAAAAATTGAAATTGGTATTTCGGCCTCAGACATGAAATCAAAAGTAATGCCTACGGCAACCGGTGGTCCAAGGCTGTTTGCCGTGATTGGGCCCGACCGGACTGGACGTTCCTTGACGTCACAGTTCGAACGAGATAGAACGAGATTCAACCTGATTTGGCCGTACAATGTCCTTGTTTGGACTACGGTATGGCCAAATCTCGTTCTATCGCGTTCGAACTGTGACGTAAAGGAACGTCGAGTCCGGTCGGGCCCAATCACGGTAAATAGCCTGAGACCACTGGTTGCCGCAGGCATCACTTTTGATTTCTTGTCTGAGGCCGAAATACCAATTTTAATTTTTTTTCCAAAAGCATGCTATAAGTATATTGGCCGTAGGCGATAGATGCTACGGCCTATGTACTTATAGCATGCTTTTGGGAAAAAAATTAAAATTGGTATTTCGGCCTCAGACAAGAAATCAAAAGTAATGCCCACGGCAACCGGTGGTCCAAGGCTGTTTGCCGTGATTGGGCCCGACCGGACTCGACGTTCCTTGACGTCACAGTTCGAACGAGATAGAACGAGATTCAACCTGATTTGGCCGTACAATGTCCTTGTTTGGACTACGGTATGGCCAAATCTCGTTCTATCGCGTTCGAACTGTGACGTAAAGGAACGTCGAGTCCGGTCGGGCCCAATCACGGTAAATAGCCTGAGACCACTGGTTGCCGCAGGCATCACTTTTGATTTCTTGTCTGAGGCCGAAATACCAATTTTGATTTTTTTTCCAAAAGCATGCTATAAGTATATTGGCCATAGGCGACAGATGCTACGGCCTATGTACTTATAGCATGCTTTTGGGAAAAAAATTGAAATTGGTATTTCGGCCTCAGACATGAAATCAAAAGTAATGCCTACGGCAACCGGTGGTCCAAGGCTGTTTGCCGTGATTGGGCCCGACCGGACTGGACGTTCCTTGACGTCACAGTTCGAACGAGATAGAACGAGATTCAACCTAATTTGGCCGTACAATGTCCTTGTTTGGACTACGGTATGGCCAAATCTCGTTCTATCGCGTTCGAACTGTGACGTAAAGGAACGTCGAGTCCGGTCGGGCCCAATCACGGTAAATAGCCTGAGACCACTGGTTGCCGCAGGCATCACTTTTGATTTCTTGTCTGAGGCCGAAATACCAATTTGATTTTTTTTCCAAAAGCATGCTATAAGTATATTGGCCATAGGCGACAGATGCTACGGCCTATGTACTTATAGCATGCTTTTGGGAAAAAAATTGAAATTGGTATTTCGGCCTCAGACATGAAATCAAAAGTAATGCCTACGGCAACCGGTGGTCCAAGGCTGTTTGCCGTGATTGGGCCCGACCGGACTGGACGTTCCTTGACGTCACAGTTCGAACGAGATAGAACGAGATTCAACCTGATTTGGCCGTACAATGTCCTTGTTTGGACTACGGTATGGCCAAATCTCGTTCTATCGCGTTCGAACTGTGACGTAAAGGAACGTCGAGTCCGGTCGGGCCCAATCACGGTAAATAGCCTGAGACCACTGGTTGCCGCAGGCATCACTTTTGATTTCTTGTCTGAGGCCGAAATACCAATTTTGATTTTTTTTCCAAAAGCATGCTATAAGTATATTGGCCATAGGCGACAGATGCTACGGCCTATGTACTTATAGCATGCTTTTGGGAAAAAAATTGAAATTGGTATTTCGGCCTCAGACATAATATCAAAAGTAATGCCTACGGCAACCGGTGGTCCAAGGCTGTTTGCCGTGATTGGGCCCGACCGGACTGGACGTTCCTTGACGTCACAGTTCGAACGAGATAGAACGAGATTCAACCTAATTTGGCCGTACAATGTCCTTGTTTGGACTACGGTATGGCCAAATCTCGTTCTATCGCGTTCGAACTGTGACGTAAAGGAACGTCGAGTCCGGTCGGGCCCAATCACGGTAAATAGCCTGAGACCACTGGTTGCCGCAGGCATCACTTTTGATTTCTTGTCTGAGGCCGAAATACCAATTTTGATTTTTTTTCCAAAAGCATGCTATAAGTATATTGGCCATAGGCGACAGATGCTACGGCCTATGTACTTATAGCATGCTTTTGGGAAAAAAATTGAAATTGGTATTTCGGCCTCAGACATGAAATCAAAAGTAATGCCTACGGCAACCGGTGGTCCAAGGCTGTTTGCCGTGATTGGGCCCGACCGGACTGGACGTTCCTTGACGTCACAGTTCGAACGAGATAGAACGAGATTCAACCTGATTTGGCCGTACAATGTCCTTGTTTGGACTACGGTATGGCCAAATCTCGTTCTATCGCGTTCGAACTGTGACGTAAAGGAACGTCGAGTCCGGTCGGGCCCAATCACGGTAAATAGCCTGAGACCACTGGTTGCCGCAGGCATCACTTTTGATTTCTTGTCTGAGGCCGAAATACCAATTTTGATTTTTTTTCCAAAAGCATGCTATAAGTATATTGGCCATAGGCGACAGATGCTACGGCCTATGTACTTATAGCATGCTTTTGGGAAAAAAATTGAAATTGGTATTTCGGCCTCAGACAAGAAATCAAAAGTTATGCCTACGGCAACCGGTGGTCCAAGGCTGTTTGCCGTGATTGGGCCCGACCGGACTGGACGTTCCTTGACGTCACAGTTCGAACGAGATAGAACGAGATTCAACCTAATTTGGCCGTACAATGTCCTTGTTTGGACTACGGTATGGCCAAATCTCGTTCTATCGCGTTCGAACTGTGACGTAAAGGAACGTCGAGTCCGGTCGGGCCCAATCACGGTAAATAGCCTGAGACCACTGGTTGCCGCAGGCATCACTTTTGATTTCTTGTCTGAGGCCGAAATACCAATTTTGATTTTTTTTCCAAAAGCATGCTATAAGTATATTGGCCATAGGCGACAGATGCTACGGCCTATGTACTTATAGCATGCTTTTGGGAAAAAAATTGAAATTGGTATTTCGGCCTCAGACATGAAATCAAAAGTAATGCCTACGGCAACCGGTGGTCCAAGGCTGTTTGCCGTGATTGGGCCCGACCGGACTGGACGTTCCTTGACGTCACAGTTCGAACGAGATAGAACGAGATTCAACCTGATTTGGCCGTACAATGTCCTTGTTTGGACTACGGTATGGCCAAATCTCGTTCTATCGCGTTCGAACTGTGACGTAAAGGAACGTCGAGTCCGGTCGGGCCCAATCACGGTAAATAGCCTGAGACCACTGGTTGCCGCAGGCATCACTTTTGATTTCTTGTCTGAGGCCGAAATACCAATTTTAATTTTTTTTCCAAAAGCATGCTATAAGTATATTGGCCGTAGGCGACAGATGCTAAGGCCTATGTACTTATAGCATGCTTTTGGGAAAAAAATTGAAATTGGTATTTCGGCCTCAGACAAGAAATCAAAAGTAATGCCTACGGCAACCGGTGGTCCAAGGCTGTTTGCCGTGATTGGGCCCGACCGGACTGGACGTTCCTTGACGTCACAGTTCGAACGAGATAGAACGAGATTCAACCTGATTTGACGGTACAATGTCCTTGTTTGGACTACGGTATGGCCAAATCTCGTTCTATCGCGTTCGAACTGTGACGTAAAGGAACGTCGAGTCCGGTCGGGCCCAATCACGGTAAATAGCCTGAGACCACTGGTTGCCGCAGGCATCACTTTTGATTTCTTGTCTGAGGCCGAAATACCAATTTTAATTTTTTTCCCAAAAGCATGCTATAAGTACATAGGCCGTAGCATCTGTCGCCTATGGCCAATATACTTATAGCATGCTTTTGGAAAAAAAAATTAAAATTGGTATTTCGGCCTCAGACAAGAAATCAAAAGTGATGCATGCGGCAACCAGTGGTCTCAGGCTATTTACCGTGATTGGGCCCGACCGGACTCGACGTTCCTTGACGTCACAGTTCGAACGAGATAGAACAAGATTCAACCTGATTTGGCCGTACAATGTCCTTGTTTGGACTACGGTATGGCCAAATCTCGTTCTATCGCGTTCGAACTGTGACGTAAAGGAACGTCGAGTCCGGTCGGGCCCAATCACGGTAAATAGCCTGAGACCACTGGTTGCCGCAGGCATCACTTTTGATTTCTTGTCTGAGGCCGAAATACCAATTTTAATTTTTTTTTCCAAAAGCATGCTATAAGTATATTGGCCATAGGCGACAGATGCTACGGCCTATGTACTTATAGCATGCTTTTGGGAAAAAAATTGAAATTGGTATTTCGGCCTCAGACATGAAATCAAAAGTAATGCCTACGGCAACCGGTGGTCCAAGGCTGTTTGCCGTGATTGGGCCCGACCGGACTGGACGTTCCTTGACGTCACAGTTCGAACGAGATAGAACGAGATTCAACCTGATTTGGCCGTACAATGTCCTTGTTTGGACTACGGTATGGCCAAATCTCGTTCTATCGCGTTCGAACTGTGACGTAAAGGAACGTCGAGTCCGGTCGGGCCCAATCACGGTAAATAGCCTGAGACCACTGGTTGCCGTAGGCATCACTTTTGATTTCTTGTCTGAGGACGAAATACCAATTTTAATTTTTTTTCCAAAAGCATGCTATAAGTATATTGGTCATAGGCGACAGATGCTACGGCCTATGTACTTATAGCATGCTTTTGGGAAAAAAATTGAAATTGGTATTTCGGCCTCAGACATGAAATCAAAAGTAATGCCTACGGCAACCGGTGGTCCAAGGCTGTTTGCCGTGATTGGGCCCGACCGGACTCGACGTTCCTTGACGTCACAGTTCGAACGAGATAGAACAAGATTCAACCTGATTTGGCCGTACAATGTCCTTGTTTGGACTACGGTATGGCCAAATCTCGTTCTATCGCGTTCGAACTGTGACGTAAAGGAACGTCGAGTCCGGTCGGGCCCAATCACGGTAAATAGCCTGAGACCACTGGTTGCCGCAGGCATCACTTTTGATTTCTTGTCTGAGGCCGAAATACCAATTTTGATTTTTTTTCCAAAAGCATGCTATAAGTATATTGGCCGTAGGCGACAGATGCTACGGCCTATGTACTTATAGCATGCTTTTGGGAAAAAAATTGAAATTGGTATTTCGGCCTCAGACATGAAATCAAAAGTAATGCCTACGGCAACCGGTGGTCCAAGGCTGTTTGCCGTGATTGGGCCCGACCGGACTGGACGTTCCTTGACGTCACAGTTCGAACGAGATAGAACGAGATTCAACCTGATTTGGCCGTACAATGTCCTTGTTTGGACTACGGTATGGCCAAATCTCGTTCTATCGCGTTCGAACTGTGACGTAAAGGAACGTCGAGTCCGGTCGGGCCCAATCACGGTAAATAGCCTGAGACCACTGGTTGCCGCAGGCATCACTTTTGATTTCTTGTCTGAGGCCGAAATACCAATTTTAATTTTTTTTCCAAAAGCATGCTATAAGTATATTGGCCATAGGCGACAGATGCTACGGCCTATGTACTTATAGCATGCTTTTGGGAAAAAAATTGAAATTGGTATTTCGGCCTCAGACATGAAATCAAAAGTAATGCCTACGGCAACCGGTGGTCCAAGGCTGTTTGCCGTGATTGGGCCCGACCGGACTGGACGTTCCTTGACGTCACAGTTCGAACGAGATAGAACGAGATTCAACCTGATTTGGCCGTACAATGTCCTTGTTTGGACTACGGTATGGCCAAATCTCGTTCTATCGCGTTCGAACTGTGACGTAAAGGAACGTCGAGTCCGGTCGGGCCCAATCACGGTAAATAGCCTGAGACCACTGGTTGCCGCAGGCATCACTTTTGATTTCTTGTCTGAGGCCGAAATACCAATTTTAATTTTTTTTTCCAAAAGCATGCTATAAGTATATTGGCCATAGGCGACAGATGCTACGGCCTATGTACTTATAGCATGCTTTTGGGAAAAAAATTGAAATTGGTATTTCGGCCTCAGACATGAAATCAAAAGTAATGCCTACGGCAACCGGTGGTCCAAGGCTGTTTGCCGTGATTGGGCCCGACCGGACTGGACGTTCCTTGACGTCACAGTTCGAACGAGATAGAACGAGATTCAACCTGATTTGGCCGTACAATGTCCTTGTTTGGACTACGGTATGGCCAAATCTCGTTCTATCGCGTTCGAACTGTGACGTAAAGGAACGTCGAGTCCGGTCGGGCCCAATCACGGTAAATAGCCTGAGACCACTGGTTGCCGCAGGCATCACTTTTGATTTCTTGTCTGAGGCCGAAATACCAATTTTAATTTTTTTTCCAAAAGCATGCTATAAGTATATTGGCCATAGGCGATAGATGCTACGGCCTATGTACTTATAGCATGCTTTTGGGAAAAAAATTAAAATTGGTATTTCGGCCTCAGACAAGAAATCAAAAGTAATGCCTACGGCAACCGGTGGTCCAAGGCTGTTTGCCGTGATGGGGCCCGACCGGACTCGACGTTCCTTGACGTCACAGTTCGAACGAGATAGAACGAGATTCAACCTGATTTGGCCGTACAATGTCCTTGTTTGGACTACGGTATGGCCAAATCTCGTTCTATCGCGTTCGAACTGTGACGTAAAGGAACGTCGAGTCCGGTCGGGCCCAATCACGGTAAATAGTCTGAGACCACTGGTTGCCGCAGGCATCACTTTTGATTTCTTGTCTGAGGCCGAAATACCAATTTTAATTTTTTTTCCAAAAGCATGCTATAAGTATATTGGCCGTAGGCGATAGATGCTACGGCCTATGTACTTATAGCATGCTTTTGGGAAAAAAATTAAAATTGGTATTTCGGCCTCAGACAAGAAATCAAAAGTAATGCCTACGGCAACCGGTGGTCCAAGGCTGTTTGCCGTGATTGGGCCCGACCGGACTCGACGTTCCTTGACGTCACAGTTCGAACGAGATAGAACGAGATTCAACCTGATTTGGCCGTACAATGTCCTTGTTTGGACTACGGTATGGCCAAATCTCGTTCTATCGCGTTCGAACTGTGACGTAAAGGAACGTCGAGTCCGGTCGGGCCCAATCACGGTAAATAGCCTGAGACCACTGGTTGCCGCAGGCATCACTTTTGATTTCTTGTCTGAGGCCGAAATACCAATTTTAATTTTTTTTCCAAAAGCATGCTATAAGTATATTGGCCGTAGGCGACAGATGCTACGGCCTATGTACTTATAGCATGCTTTTGGGAAAAAAATTAAAATTGGTATTTCGGCCTCAGACAAGAAATCAAAAGTAATGCCTACGGCAACCGGTGGTCCAAGGCTGTTTGCCGTGATTGGGCCCGACCGGACTGGACGTTCCTTGACGTCACAGTTCGAACGAGATAGAACGAGATTCAACCTGATTTGGCCGTACAATGTCCTTGTTTGGACTACGGTATTGCCAAATCTCGTTCTATCGCGTTCGAACTGTGACGGAAAGGAACGTCGAGTCCGGTCGGGCCCAATCACGGTAAATAGCCTGAGACCACTGGTTGCCGGAGGCATCACTTTTGATTTCTTGTCTGAGGCCGAAATACCAATTTTGATTTTTTTTCCAAAAGCATGCTATAAGTATATTGGCCATAGGCGACAGATGCTACGGCCTATGTACTTATAGCATGCTTTTGGGAAAAAAATTGAAATTGGTATTTCGGCCTCAGACATGAAATCAAAAGTAATGCCTACGGCAACCGGTGGTCCAAGGCTGTTTGCCGTGATTGGGCCCGACCGGACTGGACGTTCCTTGACGTCACAGTTCGAACGAGATAGAACGAGATTCAACCTGATTTGGCCGTACAATGTCCTTGTTTGGACTACGGTATGGCCAAATCTCGTTCTATCGCGTTCGAACTGTGACGTAAAGGAACGTCGAGTCCGGTCGGGCCCAATCACGGTAAATAGCCTGAGACCACTGGTTGCCGCAGGCATCACTTTTGATTTCTTGTCTGAGGCCGAAATACCAATTTTAATTTTTTTTTCCAAAAGCATGCTATAAGTATATTGGCCATAGGCGACAGATGCTACGGCCTATGTACTTATAGCATGCTTTTGGGAAAAAAATTGAAATTGGTATTTCGGCCTCAGACATGAAATCAAAAGTAATGCCTACGGCAACCGGTGGTCCAAGGCTGTTTGCCGTGATTGGGCCCGACCGGACTGGACGTTCCTTGACGTCACAGTTCGAACGAGATAGAACGAGATTCAACCTGATTTGGCCGTACAATGTCCTTGTTTGGACTACGGTATGGCCAAATCTCGTTCTATCGCGTTCGAACTGTGACGTAAAGGAACGTCGAGTCCGGTCGGGCCCAATCACGGTAAATAGCCTGAGACCACTGGTTGCCGCAGGCATCACTTTTGATTTCTTGTCTGAGGCCGAAATACCAATTTTAATTTTTTTTCCAAAAGCATGCTATAAGTATATTGGCCGTAGGCGATAGATGCTACGGCCTATGTACTTATAGCATGCTTTTGGGAAAAAAATTAAAATTGGTATTTCGGCCTCAGACAAGAAATCAAAAGTAATGCCTACGGCAACCGGTGGTCCAAGGCTGTTTGCCGTGATTGGGCCCGACCGGACTGGACGTTCCTTGACGTCACAGTTCGAACGAGATAGAACGAGATTCAACCTGATTTGGCCGTACAATGTCCTTGTTTGGACTACGGTATGGCCAAATCTCGTTCTATCGCGTTCGAACTGTGACATAAAGGAACGTCGAGTCCGGTCGGGCCCAATCACGGTAAATAGCCTGAGACCACTGGTTGCCGCAGGCATTACTTTTGATTTCTTGTCTGAGGCCGAAATACCAATTTTAATTTTTTTTCCAAAAGCATGCTATAAGTATATTGGCCGTAGGCGATAGATGCTACGGCCTATGTACTTATAGCATGCTTTTGGGAAAAAAATTAAAATTGGTATTTCGGCCTCAGACAAGAAATCAAAAGTAATGCCTACGGCAACCGGTGGTCCAAGGCTGTTTGCCGTGATTGGGCCCGACCGGACTGGACGTTCCTTGACGTCACAGTTCGAACGAGATAGAACGAGATTCAACCTGATTTGGCCGTACAATGTCCTTGTTTGGACTACGGTATGGCCAAATCTCGTTCTATCGCGTTCGAACTGTGACGTAAAGGAACGTCGAGTCCGGTCGGGCCCAATCACGGTAAATAGCCTGAGACCACTGGTTGCCGTAGGCATCACTTTTGATTTCTTGTCTGAGGACGAAATACCAATTTTAATTTTTTTTCCAAAAGCATGCTATAAGTATATTGGTCATAGGCGACAGATGCTACGGCCTATGTACTTATAGCATGCTTTTGGGAAAAAAATTGAAATTGGTATTTCGGCCTCAGACATGAAATCAAAAGTAATGCCTACGGCAACCGGTGGTCCAAGGCTGTTTGCCGTGATTGGGCCCGACCGGACTCGACGTTCCTTGACGTCACAGTTCGAACGAGATAGAACAAGATTCAACCTGATTTGGCCGTACAATGTCCTTGTTTGGACTACGGTATGGCCAAATCTCGTTCTATCGCGTTCGAACTGTGACGGAAAGGAACGTCGAGTCCGGTCGGGCCCAATCACGGTAAATAGCCTGAGACCACTGGTTGCCGGAGGCATCACTTTTGATTTCTTGTCTGAGGCCGAAATACCAATTTTAATTTTTTTTCCAAAAGCATGCTATAAGTATATTGGCCGTAGGCGATAGATGCTACGGCCTATGTACTTATAGCATGCTTTTGGGAAAAAAATTAAAATTGGTATTTCGGCCTCAGACAAGAAATCAAAAGTAATGCCTACGGCAACCGGTGGTCCAAGGCTGTTTGCCGTGATTGGGCCCGACCGGACTCGACGTTCCTTGACGTCACAGTTCGAACGAGATAGAACGAGATTCAACCTGATTTGGCCGTACAATGTCCTTGTTTGGACTACGGTATGGCCAAATCTCGTTCTATCGCGTTCGAACTGTGACGTAAAGGAACGTCGAGTCCGGTCGGGCCCAATCACGGTAAATAGCCTGAGACCACTGGTTGCCGCAGGCATCACTTTTGATTTCTTGTCTGAGGCCGAAATACCAATTTTGATTTTTTTTCCAAAAGCATGCTATAAGTATATTGGCCATAGGCGACAGATGCTACGGCCTATGTACTTATAGCATGCTTTTGGGAAAAAAATTGAAATTGGTATTTCGGCCTCAGACATGAAATCAAAAGTAATGCCTACGGCAACCGGTGGTCCAAGGCTGTTTGCCGTGATTGGGCCCGACCGGACTGGACGTTCCTTGACGTCACAGTTCGAACGAGATAGAACGAGATTCAACCTGATTTGGCCGTACAATGTCCTTGTTTGGACTACGGTATGGCCAAATCTCGTTCTATCGCTTTCGAACTGTGACGTAAAGGAACGTCGAGTCCGGTCGGGCCCAATCACGGTAAATAGCCTGAGACCACTGGTTGCCGCAGGCATCACTTTTGATTTCTTGTCTGAGGCCGAAATACCAATTTTAATTTTTTTTCCAAAAGCATGCTATAAGTATATTGGCCGTAGGCGATAGATGCTACGGCCTATGTACTTATAGCATGCTTTTGGGAAAAAAATTAAAATTGGTATTTCGGCCTCAGACAAGAAATCAAAAGTAATGCCTACGGCAACCGGTGGTCCAAGGCTGTTTGCCGTGATTGGGCCCGACCGGACTCGACGTTCCTTGACGTCACAGTTCGAACGAGATAGAACGAGATTCAACCTGATTTGGCCGTACAATGTCCTTGTTTGGACTACGGTATGGCCAAATCTCGTTCTATCGCGTTCGAACTGTGACGTAAAGGAACGTCGAGTCCGGTCGGGCCCAATCACGGTAAATAGCCTGAGACCACTGGTTGCCGCAGGCATCACTTTTGGTTTCTTGTCTGAGGCCGAAATACCAATTTTGATTTTTTTTTCCAAAAGCATGCTATAAGTATATTGGCCATAGGCGACAGATGCTACGGCCTATGTACTTATAGCATGCTTTTGGGAAAAAAATTGAAATTGGTATTTCGGCCTCAGACATGAAATCAAAAGTAATGCCTACGGCAACCGGTGGTCCAAGGCTGTTTGCCATGATTGGGCCCGACCGGACTGGACGTTCCTTGACGTCACAGTTCGAACGAGATAGAACGAGATTCAACCTGATTTGGCCGTACAATGTCCTTGTTTGGACTACGGTATGGCCAAATCTCGTTCTATCGCGTTCGAACTGTGACGTAAAGGAACGTCGAGTCCGGTCGGGCCCAATCACGGTAAATAGCCTGAGACCACTGGTTGCCGCAGGCATCACTTTTGGTTTCTTGTCTGAGGCCGAAATACCAATTTTGATTTTTTTTTCCAAAAGCATGCTATAAGTATATTGGCCATAGGCGACAGATGCTACGGCCTATGTACTTATAGCATGCTTTTGGGAAAAAAATTGAAATTGGTATTTCGGCCTCAGACATGAAATCAAAAGTAATGCCTACGGCAACCGGTGGTCCAAGGCTGTTTGCCATGATTGGGCCCGACCGGACTGGACGTTCCTTGACGTCACAGTTCGAACGAGATAGAACGAGATTCAACCTGATTTGGCCGTACAATGTCCTTGTTTGGACTACGGTATGGCCAAATCTCGTTCTATCGCGTTCGAACTGTGACGTAAAGGAACGTCGAGTCCGGTCGGGCCCAATCACGGTAAATAGCCTGAGACCACTGGTTGCCGTAGGCATCACTTTTGATTTCTTGTCTGAGGCCGAAATACCAATTTTGATTTTTTTTCCAAAAGCATGCTATAAGTATAGTGGCCGTAGGCGATAGATGCTACGGCCTATGTACTTATAGCATGCTTTTGGGAAAAAAATTAAAATTGGTATTTCGGCCTCAGACAAGAAATCAAAAGTAATGCCTACGGCAACCGGTGGTCCAAGGCTGTTTGCCGTGATTGGGCCCGACCGGACTCGACGTTCCTTGACGTCACAGTTCGAACGAGATAGAACGAGATTCAACCTGATTTGGCCGTACAATGTCCTTGTTTGGACTACGGTATGGCCAAATCTCGTTCTATCGCGTTCGAACTGTGACGTAAAGGAACGTCGAGTCCGGTCGGGCCCAATCACGGTAAATAGCCTGAGACCACTGGTTGCCGTAGGCATCACTTTTGATTTCTTGTCTGAGGCCGAAATACCAATTTTGATTTTTTTTCCAAAAGCATGCTATAAGTATATTGGCCATAGGCGACAGATGCTACGGCCTATGTACTTATAGCATGCTTTTGGGAAAAAAATTGAAATTGGTATTTCGGCCTCAGACATGAAATCAAAAGTAATGCCTACGGCAACCGGTGGTCCAAGGCTGTTTGCCGTGATTGGGCCCGACCGGACTGGACGTTCCTTGACGTCACAGTTCGAACGAGATAGAACGAGATTCAACCTGATTTGGCCGTACAATGTCCTTGTTTGGACTACGGTATGGCCAAATCTCGTTCTATCGCGTTCGAACTGTGACGTAAAGGAACGTCGAGTCCGGTCGGGCCCAATCACGGTAAATAGCCTGAGACCACTGGTTGCCGCAGGCATCACTTTTGATTTCTTGTCTGAGGCCGAAATACCAATTTTGATTTTTTGTCCAAAAGCATGCTATAAGTATATTGGCCATAGGCGACAGATGCTACGGCCTATGTACTTATAGCATGCTTTTGGGAAAAAAATTGAAATTGGTATTTCGGCCTCAGACATGAAATCAAAAGTAATGCCTACGGCAACCGGTGGTCCAAGGCTGTTTGCCGTGATTGGGCCCGACCGGACTGGACGTTCCTTGACGTCACAGTTCGAACGAGATAGAACGAGATTCAACCTGATTTGGCCGTACAATGTCCTTGTTTGGACTACGGTATGGCCAAATCTCGTTCTATCGCGTTCGAACTGTGACGTAAAGGAACGTCGAGTCCGGTCGGGCCCAATCACGGTAAATAGCCTGAGACCACTGGTTGCCGCAGGCATCACTTTTGATTTCTTGTCTGAGGCCGAAATACCAATTTTAATTTTTTTTCCAAAAGCATGCTATAAGTATATTGGCCGTAGGCGATAGATGCTACGGCCTATGTACTTATAGCATGCTTTTGGGAAAAAAATTAAAATTGGTATTTCGGCCTCAGACAAGAAATCAAAAGTAATGCCTACGGCAACCGGTGGTCCAAGGCTGTTTGCCGTGATTGGGCCCGACCGGACTGGACGTTCCTTGACGTCACAGTTCGATCGAGATAGAACGAGATTCAACCTGATTTGGCCGTACAATGTCCTTGTATGGACTACGGTATGGCCAAATCTCGTTCTATCGCGTTCGAACTGTGACGTAAAGGAACGTCGAGTCCGGTCGGGCCCAATCACGGTAAATAGCCTGAGACCACTGGTTGCCGCAGGCATCGCTTTTGATTTCTTGTCTGAGGCCGAAATACCAATTTTGATTTTTTTTCCAAAAGCATGCTATAAGTATATTGGCCGTAGGCGACAGATGCTACGGCCTATGTACTTATAGCATGCTTTTGGGAAAAAAATTGAAATTGGTATTTCGGCCTCAGACAAGAAATCAAAAGTAATGCCTACGGCAACCGGTGGTCCAAGGCTGTTTGCCGTGATTGGGCCCGACCGGACTGGACGTTCCTTGACGTCACAGTTCGAACGAGATTGAACGAGATTCAACCTGATTTGGCCGTACAATGTCCTTGTTTGGACTACGGTATGGCCAAATCTCGTTCTATCGCGTTCGAACTGTGACGTAAAGGAACGTCGAGTCCGGTCGGGCCCAATCACGGCAAACAGCCTTGGACCACTGGTTGCCGCAGGCATCACTTTTGATTTCTTGTCTGAGGCCGAAATACCAATTTTAATTTTTTTTCCAAAAGCATGCTATAAGTATATTGGCCGTAGGCGATAGATGCTACGGCCTATGTACTTATAGCATGCTTTTGGGAAAAAAATTAAAATTGGTATTTCGGCCTCAGACAAGAAATCAAAAGTAATGCCTACGGCAACCGGTGGTCCAAGGCTGTTTGCCGTGATTGGGCCCGACCGGACTGGACGTTCCTTGACGTCACAGTTCGATCGAGATAGAACGAGATTCAACCTGATTTGGCCGTACAATGTCCTTGTTTGGACTACGGTATGGCCAAATCTCGTTCTATCGCGTTCGAACTGTGACGTAAAGGAACGTCGAGTCCGGTCGGGCCCAATCACGGTAAATAGCCTGAGACCACTGGTTGCCGCAGGCATCGCTTTTGATTTCTTGTCTGAGGCCGAAATACCAATTTTGATTTTTTTTCCAAAAGCATGCTATAAGTATATTGGCCGTAGGCGACAGATGCTACGGCCTATGTACTTATAGCATGCTTTTGGGAAAAAAATTGAAATTGGTATTTCGGCCTCAGACAAGAAATCAAAAGTAATGCCTACGGCAACCGGTGGTCCAAGGCTGTTTGCCGTGATTGGGCCCGACCGGACTGGACGTTCCTTGACGTCACAGTTCGAACGAGATTGAACGAGATTCAACCTGATTTGGCCGTACAATGTCCTTGTTTGGACTACGGTATGGCCAAATCTCGTTCTATCGCGTTCGAACTGTGACGTAAAGGAACGTCGAGTCCGGTCGGGCCCAATCACGGTAAATAGCCTGAGACCACTGGTTGCCGCAGGCATCGCTTTTGATTTCTTGTCTGAGGCCGAAATACCAATTTTGATTTTTTTTCCAAAAGCATGCTATAAGTATATTGGCCATAGGCGACAGATGCTACGGCCTATGTACTTATAGCATGCTTTTGGGAAAAAAATTGAAATTGGTATTTCGGCCTCAGACAAGAAATCAAAAGTAATGCCTACGGCAACCGGTGGTCCAAGGCTGTTTGCCGTGATTGGGCCCGACCGGACTGGACGTTCCTTGACGTCACAGTTCGAACGAGATAGAACGAGATTCAACCTGATTTGGCCGTACAATGTCCTTGTTTGGACTACGGTATGGCCAAATCTCGTTCTATCGCGTTCGAACTGTGACGTAAAGGAACGTCGAGTCCGGTCGGGCCCAATCACGGTAAATAGCCTGAGACCACTGGTTGCCGTAGGCATCACTTTTGATTTCTTGTCTGAGGCCGAAATACCAATTTTGATTTTTTTTCCAAAAGCATGCTATAAGTATATTGGCCATAGGCGACAGATGCTACGGCCTATGTACTTATAGCATGCTTTTGGGAAAAAAATTGAAATTGGTATTTCGGCCTCAGACATGAAATCAAAAGTAATGCCTACGGCAACCGGTGGTCCAAGGCTGTTTGCCGTGATTGGGCCCGACCGGACTGGACGTTCCTTGACGTCACAGTTCGAACGAGATAGAACGAGATTCAACCTGATTTGGCCGTACAATGTCCTTGTTTGGACTACGGTATGGCCAAATCTCGTTCATCGCGTTCGAACTGTGACGTAAAGGAACGTCGAGTCCGGTCGGGCCCAATCACGGTAAATAGCCTGAGACCACTGGTTGCCGCAAGCATCACTTTTGATTTCTTGTCTGAGGCCGAAATACCAATTTTGATTTTTTTTCCAAAAGCATGCTATAAGTATATTGGCCATAGGCGACAGATGCTACGGCCTATGTACTTATCGCATGCTTTTGGGAAAAAAATTGAAATTGGTATTTCGGCCTCAGACATTAAATCAAAAGTAATGCCTACGGCAACCGGTGGTCCAAGGCTGTTTGCCGTGATTGGGCCCGACCGGACTGGACGTTCCTTGACGTCACAGTTCGAACGAGATAGAACGAGATTCAACCTGATTTGGCCGTACAATGTCCTTGTTTGGACTACGGTATGGCCAAATCGCGTTCTATCGCGTTCGAACTGTGACGTAAAGGAACGTCGAGTCCGGTCGGGCCCAATCACGGTAAATAGCCTGAGACCACTGGTTGCCGCAGGCATCACTTTTGATTTCTTGTCTGAGGCCGAAATACCAATTTTGATTTTTTTTTCCAAAAGCATGCTATAAGTATATTGGCCATAGGCGACAGATGCTACGGCCTATGTACTTATAGCATGCTTTTGGGAAAAAAATTGAAATTGGTATTTCGGCCTCAGACATGAAATCAAAAGTAATGCCTACGGCAACCGGTGGTCCAAGGCTGTTTGCCGTGATTGGGCCCGACCGGACTGGACGTTCCTTGACGTCACAGTTCGAACGAGATAGAACGAGATTCAACCTGATTTGGCCGTACAATGTCCTTGTTTGGACTACGGTATGGCCAAATCTCGTTCATCGCGTTCGAACTGTGACGTAAAGGAACGTCGAGTCCGGTCGGGCCCAATCACGGTAAATAGCCTGAGACCACTGGTTGCCGCAGGCATCACTTTTGATTTCTTGTCTGAGGCCGAAATACCAATTTTGATTTTTTTTCCAAAAGCATGCTATAAGTATATTGGCCATAGGCGACAGATGCTACGGCCTATGTACTTATCGCATGCTTTTGGGAAAAAAATTGAAATTGGTATTTCGGCCTCAGACATTAAATCAAAAGTAATGCCTACGGCAACCGGTGGTCCAAGGCTGTTTGCCGTGATTGGGCCCGACCGGACTCGACGTTCCTTGACGTCACAGTTCGAACGAGATAGAACGAGATTCAACCTGATTTGGCCGTACAATGTCCTTGTTTGGACTACGGTATGGCCAAATCTCGTTCTATCGCGTTCGAACTGTGACGTAAAGGAACGTCGAGTCCGGTCGGGCCCAATCACGGTAAATAGCCTGAGACCACTGGTTGCCACAGGCATCACTTTTGATTTCTTGTCTGAGGCCGAAATACCAATTTTGATTTTTTTTCCAAAAGCATGCTATAAGTATATTGGCCATAGGCGACAGATGCTACGGCCTATGTACTTATAGCATGCTTTTGGGAAAAAAATTGAAATTGGTATTTCGGCCTCAGACATGAAATCAAAAGTAATGCCTACGGCAACCGGTGGTCCAAGGCTGTTTACCGTGATTGGGCCCGACCGGACTGGACGTTCCTTGACGTCACAGTTCGAACGAGATAGAACGAGATTCAACCTGATTTGGCCGTACAATGTCCTTGTTTGGACTACGGTATGGCCAAATCTCGTTCTATCGCGTTCGAACTGTGACGTAAAGGAACGTCGAGTCCGGTCGGGCCCAATCACGGTAAATAGCCTGAGACCACTGGTTGCCGCAGGCATCACTTTTGATTTCTTGCCTGAGGCCGAAATACCAATTTTAATTTTTTTTCCAAAAGCATGCTATAAGTATATTGGCCGTAGGCGATAGATGCTACGGCCTATGTACTTATAGCATGCTTTTGGGAAAAAAAATTAAAATTGGTATTTCGGCCTCAGACAAGAAATCAAAAGTAATGCCTACGGCAACCGGTGGTCCAAGGCTGTTTGCCGTGATTGGGCCCGACCGGACTGGACGTTCCTTGACGTCACAGTTCGAACGAGATAGAACGAGATTCAACCTGATTTGGCCGTACAATGTCCTTGTTTGGACTACGGTATGGCCAAATCTCGTTCATCGCGTTCGAACTGTGACGTAAAGGAACGTCGAGTCCGGTCGGGCCCAATCACGGTAAATAGCCTGAGACCACTGGTTGCCGCAGGCATCACTTTTGATTTATTGTCTGAGGCCGAAATACCAATTTTGATTTTTTTTCCAAAAGCATGCTATAAGTATATTGGCCGTAGGCGACAGATGCTACGGCCTATGTACTTATCGCATGCTTTTGGGAAAAAAATTGAAATTGGTATTTCGGCCTCAGACATTAAATCAAAAGTAATGCCTACGGCAACCGGTGGTCCAAGGCTGTTTGCCGTGATTGGGCCCGACCGGACTGGACGTTCCTTGACGTCACAGTTCGAACGAGATAGAACGAGATTCAACCTGATTTGGCCGTACAATGTCCTTGTTTGGACTACGGTATGGCCAAATCTCGTTCTATCGCGTTCGAACTGTGACGTAAAGGAACGTCGAGTCCGGTCGGGCCCAATCACGGTAAATAGCCTGAGACCACTGGTTGCCGCAGGCATCACTTTTGATTTCTTGTCTGAGGCCGAAATACCAATTTTGATTTTTTTTCCAAAAGCATGCTATAAGTATATTGGCCATAGGCGACAGATGCTACGGCCTATGTACTTATAGCATGCTTTTGGGAAAAAAATTGAAATTGGTATTTCGGCCTCAGACATGAAATCAAAAGTAATGCCTACGGCAACCGGTGGTCCAAGGCTGTTTACCGTGATTGGGCCCGACCGGACTGGACGTTCCTTGACGTCACAGTTCGAACGAGATAGAACGAGATTCAACCTGATTTGGCCGTACAATGTCCTTGTTTGGACTACGGTATGGCCAAATCTCGTTCTATCGCGTTCGAACTGTGACGTAAAGGAACGTCGAGTCCGGTCGGGCCCAATCACGGTAAATAGCCTGAGACCACTGGTTGCCGCAGGCATCACTTTTGATTTCTTGTCTGAGGCCGAAATACCAATTTTAATTTTTTTTCCAAAAGCATGCTATAAGTATATTGGCCGTAGGCGATAGATGCTACGGCCTATGTACTTATAGCATGCTTTTGGGAAAAAAATTAAAATTGGTATTTCGGCCTCAGACAAGAAATCAAAAGTAATGCCTACGGCAACCGGTGGTCCAAGGCTGTTTGCCGTGATTGGGCCCGACCGGACTGGACGTTCCTTGACGTCACAGTTCGAACGAGATAGAACGAGATTCAACCTGATTTGGCCGTACAATGTCCTTGTTTGGACTACGGTATGGCCAAATCTCGTTCTATCGCGTTCGAACTGTGACGTAAAGGAACGTCGAGTCCGGTCGGGCCCAATCACGGTAAATAGCCTGAGACCACTGGTTGCCGCAGGCATCACTTTTGATTTCTTGTCTGAGGCCGAAATACCAATTTTAATTTTTTTTCCAAAAGCATGCTATAAGTATATTGGCCGTAGGCGATAGATGCTACGGCCTATGTACTTATAGCATGCTTTTGGGAAAAAAATTAAAATTGGTATTTCGGCCTCAGACAAGAAATCAAAAGTAATGCCTACGGCAACCGGTGGTCCAAGGCTGTTTGCCGTGATTGGGCCCGACCGGACTCGACGTTCCTTGACGTCACAGTTCGAACGAGATAGAACGAGATTCAACCTGATTTGGCCGTACAATGTCCTTGTTTGGACTACGGTATGGCCAAATCTCGTTCTATCGCGTTCGAACTGTGACGTAAAGGAACGTCGAGTCCGGTCGGGCCCAATCACGGTAAATAGCCTGAGACCACTGGTTGCCGCAGGCATCGCTTTTGATTTCTTGTCTGAGGCCGAAATACCAATTTTGATTTTTTTTCCAAAAGCATGCTATAAGTATATTGGCCGTAGGCGATAGATGCTACGGCCTATGTACTTATAGCATGCTTTTGGGAAAAAAATTAAAATTGGTATTTCGGCCTCAGACAAGAAATCAAAAGTAATGCCTACGGCAACCGGTGGTCCAAGGCTGTTTGCCGTGATTGGGCCCGACCGGACTGGACGTTCCTTGACGTCACAGTTCGAACGAGATAGAACGAGATTCAACCTGATTTGGCCGTACAATGTCCTTGTTTGGACTACGGTATGGCCAAATCTCGTTCTATCGCGTTCGAACTGTGACGTAAAGGAACGTCGAGTCCGGTCGGGCCCAATCACGGTAAATAGCCTGAGACCACTGGTTGCCGCAGGCATCACTTTTGATTTCTTGTCTGAGGCCGAAATACCAATTTTAATTTTTTTTCCAAAAGCATGCTATAAGTATATTGGCCGTAGGCGATAGATGCTACGGCCTATGTACTTATAGCATGCTTTTGGGAAAAAAATTAAAATTGGTATTTCGGCCTCAGACAAGAAATCAAAAGTAATGCCTACGGCAACCGGTGGTCCAAGGCTGTTTGCCGTGATTGGGCCCGACCGGACTCGACGTTCCTTGACGTCACAGTTCGAACGAGATAGAACGAGATTCAACCTGATTTGGCCGTACAATGTCCTTGTTTGGACTACGGTATGGCCAAATCTCGTTCTATCGCGTTCGAACTGTGACGTAAAGGAACGTCGAGTCCGGTCGGGCCCAATCACGGTAAATAGCCTGAGACCACTGGTTGCCGCAGGCATCGCTTTTGATTTCTTGTCTGAGGCCGAAATACCAATTTTGATTTTTTTTCCAAAAGCATGCTATAAGTATATTGGCCGTAGGCGACAGATGCTACGGCCTATGTACTTATAGCATGCTTTTGGGAAAAAAATTGAAATTGGTATTTCGGCCTCAGACAAGAAATCAAAAGTAATGCCTACGGCAACCGGTGGTCCAAGGCTGTTTGCCGTGATTGGGCCCGACCGGACTGGACGTTCCTTGACGTCACAGTTCGAACGAGATTGAACGAGATTCAACCTGATTTGGCCGTACAATGTCCTTGTTTGGACTACGGTATGGCCAAATCTCGTTCTATCGCGTTCGAACTGTGACGTAAAGGAACATCGAGTCCGGTCGGGCCCAATCACGGTAAATAGCCTGAGACCACTGGTTGCCGCAGGCATCGCTTTTGATTTCTTGTCTGAGGCCGAAATACCAATTTTGATTTTTTGTCCAAAAGCATGCTATAAGTATATTGGCCATAGGCGACAGATGCTACGGCCTATGTACTTATAGCATGCTTTTGGGAAAAAAATTGAAATTGGTATTTCGGCCTCAGACAAGAAATCAAAAGTAATGCCTACGGCAACCGGTGGTCCAAGGCTGTTTGCCGTGATTGGGCCCGACCGGACTGGACGTTCCTTGACGTCACAGTTCGAACGAGATAGAACGAGATTCAACCTGATTTGGCCGTACAATGTCCTTGTTTGGACTACGGTATGGCCAAATCTCGTTCTATCGCGTTTGAACTGTGACGTAAAGGAACGTCGAGTCCGGTCGGGCCCAATCACGGTAAATAGCCTGAGACCACTGGTTGCCGCAGGCATCACTTTTGATTTCTTGTCTGAGGCCGAAATACCAATTTTAATTTTTTTTCCAAAAGCATGCTATAAGTATATTGGCCGTAGGCGATAGATGCTACGGCCTATGTACTTATAGCATGCTTTTGGGAAAAAAATTAAAATTGGTATTTCGGCCTCAGACAAGAAATCAAAAGTAATGCCTACGGCAACCGGTGGTCCAAGGCTGTTTGCCGTGATTGGGCCCGACCGGACTCGACGTTCCTTGACGTCACAGTTCGAACGAGATAGAACGAGATTCAACCTGATTTGGCCGTACAATGTCCTTGTTTGGACTACGGTATGGCCAAATCTCGTTCTATCGCGTTCGAACTGTGACGTAAAGGAACGTCGAGTCCGGTCGGGCCCAATCACGGTAAATAGCCTGAGACCACTGGTTGCCGTAGGCATCACTTTTGATTTCTTGTCTGAGGCCGAAATACCACTTTTGATTTTTTTTTCCAAAAGCATGCTATAAGTATATTGGCCATAGGCGACAGATGCTACGGCCTATGTACTTATAGCATGCTTTTGGGAAAAAAATTGAAATTGGTATTTCGGCCTCAGACATGAAATCAAAAGTAATGCCTACGGCAACCGGTGGTCCAAGGCTGTTTGCCGTGATTGGGCCCGACCGGACTGGACGTTCCTTGACGTCACAGTTCGAACGAGATAGAACGAGATTCAACCTGATTTGGCCGTACAATGTCCTTGTTTGGACTACGGTATGGCCAAATCTCGTTCATCGCGTTCGAACTGTGACGTAAAGGAACGTCGAGTCCGGTCGGGCCCAATCACGGTAAATAGCCTGAGACCACTGGTTGCCGCAGGCATCACTTTTGATTTCTTGTCTGAGGCCGAAATACCAATTTTGATTTTTTTTCCAAAAGCATGCTATAAGTATATTGGCCATAGGCGACAGATGCTACGGCCTATGTACTTATCGCATGCTTTTGGGAAAAAAATTGAAATTGGTATTTCGGCCTCAGACATTAAATCAAAAGTAATGCCTACGGCAACCGGTGGTCCAAGGCTGTTTGCCGTGATTGGGCCCGACCGGACTCGACGTTCCTTGACGTCACAGTTCGAACGAGATAGAACGAGATTCAACCTGATTTGGCCGTACAATGTCCTTGTTTGGACTACGGTATGGCCAAATCTCGTTCTATCGCGTTCGAACTGTGACGTAAAGGAACGTCGAGTCCGGTCGGGCCCAATCACGGTAAATAGCCTGAGACCACTGGTTGCCGCAGGCATCACTTTTGATTTCTTGTCTGAGGCCGAAATACCAATTTTGATTTTTTTTCCAAAAGCATGCTATAAGTATATTGGCCATAGGCGACAGATGCTACGGCCTATGTACTTATAGCATGCTTTTGGGAAAAAAATTGAAATTGGTATTTCGGCCTCAGACATGAAATCAAAAGTAATGCCTACGGCAACCGGTGGTCCAAGGCTGTTTACCGTGATTGGGCCCGACCGGACTGGACGTTCCTTGACGTCACAGTTCGAACGAGATAGAACGAGATTCAACCTGTTTTGGCCGTACAATGTCCTTGTTTGGACTACGGTATGGCCAAATCTCGTTCTATCGCGTTCGAACTGTGACGTAAAGGAACGTCGAGTCCGGTCGGGCCCAATCACGGTAAATAGCCTGAGACCACTGGTTGCCGCAGGCATCACTTTTGATTACTTGTCTGAGGCCGAAATACCAATTTTAATTTTTTTTCCAAAAGCATGCTATAAGTATATTGGCCGTAGGCGATAGATGCTACGGCCTATGTACTTATAGCATGCTTTTGGGAAAAAAATTAAAATTGGTATTTCGGCCTCAGACAAGAAATCAAAAGTAATGCCTACGGCAACCGGTGGTCCAAGGCTGTTTGCCGTGATTGGGCCCGACCGGACTGGACGTTCCTTGACGTCACAGTTCGAACGAGATAGAACGAGATTCAACCTGATTTGGCCGTACAATGTCCTTGTTTGGACTACGGTATGGCCAAATCTCGTTCTATCGCGTTCGAACTGTGACGTAAAGGAACGTCGAGTCCGGTCGGGCCCAATCACGGTAAATAGCCTGAGACCACTGGTTGCCGCAGGCATCACTTTTGATTTCTTGCCTGAGGCCGAAATACCAATTTTAATTTTTTTTCCAAAAGCATGCTATAAGTATATTGGCCGTAGGCGATAGATGCTACGGCCTATGTACTTATAGCATGCTTTTGGGAAAAAAATTAAAATTGGTATTTCGGCCTCAGACAAGAAATCAAAAGTAATGCCTACGGCAACCGGTGGTCCAAGGCTGTTTGCCGTGATTGGGCCCGACCGGACTGGACGTTCCTTGACGTCACAGTTCGAACGAGATAGAACGAGATTCAACCTGATTTGGCCGTACAATGTCCTTGTTTGGACTACGGTATGGCCAAATCTCGTTCTATCGCGTTCGAACTGTGACGTAAAGGAACGTCGAGTCCGGTCGGGCCCAATCACGGTAAATAGCCTGAGACCACTGGTTGCCGCAGGCATCACTTTTGATTTCTTGTCTGAGGCCGAAATACCAATTTTGATTTTTTTTCCAAAAGCATGCTATAAGTATATTGGCCATAGGCGACAGATGCTACGGCCTATGTACTTATAGCATGCTTTTGGGAAAAAAATTGAAATTGGTATTTCGGCCTCAGACAAGAAATCAAAAGTAATGCCTACGGCAACCGGTGGTCCAAGGCTGTTTGCCGTGATTGGGCCCGACCGGACTGGACGTTCCTTGACGTCACAGTTCGAACGAGATAGAACGAGATTCAACCTGATTTGGCCGTACAATGTCCTTGTTTGGACTACGGTATGGCCAAATCTCGTTCATCGCGTTCGAACTGTGACGTAAAGGAACGTCGAGTCCGGTCGGGCCCAATCACGGTAAATAGCCTGAGACCACTGGTTGCCGCAGGCATCACTTTTGATTTCTTGTCTGAGGCCGAAATACCAATTTTGATTTTTTTTCCAAAAGCATGCTATAAGTATATTGGCCATAGGCGACAGATGCTACGGCCTATGTACTTATCGCATGCTTTTGGGAAAAAAATTGAAATTGGTATTTCGGCCTCAGACATGAAATCAAAAGTAATGCCTACGGCAACCGGTGGTCCAAGGCTGTTTGCCGTGATTGGGCCCGACCGGACTCGACGTTCCTTGACGTCACAGTTCGAACGAGATAGAACGAGATTCAACCTGATTTGGCCGTACAATGTCCTTGTTTGGACTACGGTATGGCCAAATCTCGTTCTATCGCGTTCGAACTGTGACGTAAAGGAACGTCGAGTCCGGTCGGGCCCAATCACGGTAAATAGCCTGAGACCACTGGTTGCCGCAGGCATCACTTTTGATTTCTTGTCTGAGGCCGAAATACCAATTTTAATTTTTTTTCCAAAAGCATGCTATAAGTATATTGGCCGTAGGCGATAGATGCTACGGCCTATGTACTTATAGCATGCTTTTGGGAAAAAAATTGAAATTGGTATTTTGGCCTCAGACAAGAAATCAAAAGTAATGCCTACGGCAACCGGTGGTCCAAGGCTGTTTGCCGTGATTGGGCCCGACCGGACTCGACGTTCCTTGACGTCACAGTTCGAACGAGATAGAACGAGATTCAACCTGATTTGGCCGTACAATGTCCTTGTTTGGACTACGGTATGGCCAAATATCGTTCTATCGCGTTCGAACTGTGACGTAAAGGAACGTCGAGTCCGGTCGGGCCCAATCACGGTAAATAGCCTGAGACCACTGGTTGCCGCAGGCATCGCTTTTGATTTCTTGTCTGAGGCCGAAATACCAATTTTGATTTTTTTTCCAAAAGCATGCTATAAGTATATTGGCCATAGGCGACAGATGCTACGGCCTATGTACTTATAGCATGCTTTTGGGAAAAAAATTGAAATTGGTATTTCGGCCTCAGACATGAAATCAAAAGTAATGCCTACGGCAACCGGTGGTCCAAGGCTGTTTGCCGTGATTGGGCCCGACCGGACTGCACGTTCCTTGACGTCACAGTTCGAACGAGATAGAACGAGATTCAACCTGATTTGGCCGTACAAAGTCCTTGTTTGGACTACGGTATGGCCAAATCTCGTTCTATCGCGTTCGAACTGTGACGTAAAGGAACGTCGAGTCCGGTCGGGCCCAATCACGGTAAATAGCCTGAGACCACTGGTTGCCGCAGGCATCACTTTTGATTTCTTGTCTGAGGCCGAAATACCAATTTTGATTTTTTTTCCAAAAGCATGCTATAAGTATATTGGCCATAGGCGACAGATGCTACGGCCTATGTACTTATAGCATGCTTTTGGGAAAAAAATTGAAATTGGTATTTCGGCCTCAGACATGAAATCAAAAGTAATGCCTACGGCAACCGGTGGTCCAAGGCTGTTTGCCGTGATTGGGCCCGACCGGACTGGACGTTCCTTGACGTCACAGTTCGAACGAGATAGAACGAGATTCAACCTGATTTGGCCGTACAATGTCCTTGTTTGGACTACGGTATGGCCAAATCTCGTTCTATCGCGTTCGAACTGTGACGTAAAGGAACGTCGAGTCCGGTCGGGCCCAATCACGGTAAATAGCCTGAGACCACTGGTTGCCGCAGGCATCACTTTTGATTTCTTGTCTGAGGCCGAAATACCAATTTTGATTTTTTTTCCAAAAGCATGCTATAAGTATGTTGGCCATAGGCGACAGATGCTACGGCCTATGTACTTATAGCATGCTTTTGGGAAAAAAATTGAAATTGGTATTTCGGCCTCAGACATGAAATCAAAAGTAATGCCTACGGCAACCGGTGGTCCAAGGCTGTTTGCCGTGATTGGGCCCGACCGGACTCGACGTTCCTTGACGTCACAGTTCGAACGAGATAGAACGAGATTCAACCTGATTTGGCCGTACAATGTCCTTGTTTGGACTACGGTATGGCCAAATCTCGTTCTATCGCGTTCGAACTGTGACGTAAAGGAACGTCGAGTCCGGTCGGGCCCAATCACGGTAAATAGCCTGAGACCACTGGTTGCCGCAGGCATCACTTTTGATTTCTTGTCTGAGGCCGAAATACCAATTTTAATTTTTTTTCCAAAAGCATGCTATAAGTATATTGGCCATAGGCGACAGATGCTACGGCCTATGTACTTATAGCATGCTTTTGGGAAAAAAATTGAAATTGGTATTTCGGCCTCAGACATGAAATCAAAAGTAATGCCTACGGCAACCGGTGGTCCAAGGCTGTTTGCCGTGATTGGGCCCGACCGGACTGGACGTTCCTTGACGTCACAGTTCGAACGAGATAGAACGAGATTCAACCTGATTTGGCCGTACAATGTCCTTGTTTGGACTACGGTATGGCCAAATCTCGTTCTATCGCGTTCGAACTGTGACGTAAAGGAACGTCGAGTCCGGTCGGGCCCAATCACGGTAAATAGCCTGAGACCACTGGTTGCCGCAGGCATCACTTTTGATTTCTTGTCTGAGGCCGAAATACCAATTTTGATTTTTTTTCCAAAAGCATGCTATAAGTATATTGGCCATAGGCGACAGATGCTACGGCCTATGTACTTATAGCATGCTTTTGGGAAAAAAATTGAAATTGGTATTTCGGCCTCAGACATGAAATCAAAAGTAATGCCTACGGCAACCGGTGGTCCAAGGCTGTTTGCCGTGATTGGGCCCGACCGGACTGGACGTTCCTTGACGTCACAGTTCGAACGAGATAGAACGAGATTCAACCTGATTTGGCCGTACAATGTCCTTGTTTGGACTACGGTATGGCCAAATCTCGTTCTATCGCGTTCGAACTTTGACGTAAAGGAACGTCGAGTCCGGTCGGGCCCAATCACGGTAAATAGCCTGAGACCACTGGTTGCCGCAGGCATCACTTTTGATTTCTTGTCTGAGGCCGAAATACCAATTTTGATTTTTTTTCCAAAAGCATGCTATAAGTATATTGGCCATAGGCGACAGATGCTACGGCCTATGTACTTATAGCATGCTTTTGGGAAAAAAATTGAAATTGGTATTTCGGCCTCAGACATGAAATCAAAAGTAATGCCTACGGCAACCGGTGGTCCAAGGCTGTTTGCCGTGATTGGGCCCGACCGGACTGGACGTTCCTTGACGTCACAGTTCGAACGAGATAGAACGAGATTCAACCTGATTTGGCCGTACAATGTCCTTGTTTGGACTACGGTATGGCCAAATCTCGTTCTATCGCGTTCGAACTGTGACGTAAAGGAACGTCGAGTCCGGTCGGGCCCAATCACGGTAAATAGCCTGAGACCACTGGTTGCCGCAGGCATCACTTTTGATTTCTTGTCTGAGGCCGAAATACCAATTTTGATTTTTTTTCCAAAAGCATGCTATCAGTATATTGGCCATAGGCGACAGATGCTACGGCCTATGTACTTATAGCATGCTTTTGGGAAAAAAATTGAAATTGGTATTTCGGCCTCAGGCATGAAATCAAAAGTAATGCCTACGGCAACCGGTGGTCCAAGGCTGTTTGCCGTGATTGGGCCCGACCGGACTGGACGTTCCTTGACGTCACAGTTCGAACGAGATAGAACGAGATTCAACCTGATTTGGCCGTACAATGTCCTTGTTTGGACTACGGTATGGCCAAATCTCGTTCTATCGCGTTCGAACTGTGACGTAAAGGAACGTCGAGTCCGGTCGGGCCCAATCACGGTAAATAGCCTGAGACCACTGGTTGCCGCAGGCATCACTTTTGATTTCTTGTCTGAGGCCGAAATACCAATTTTGATTTTTTTTCCAAAAGCATGCTATAAGTATATTGGCCATAGGCGACAGATGCTACGGCCTATGTACTTATAGCATGCTTTTGGGAAAAAAATTGAAATTGGTATTTCGGCCTCAGACATGAAATCAAAAGTAATGCCTACGGCAACCGGTGGTCCAAGGCTGTTTGCCGTGATTGGGCCCGACCGGACTGGACGTTCCTTGACGTCACAGTTCGAACGAGATAGAACGAGATTCAACCTGATTTGGCCGTACAATGTCCTTGTTTGGACTACGGTATGGCCAAATCTCGTTCTATCGCGTTCGAACTGTGACGTAAAGGAACGTCGAGTCCGGTCGGGCCCAATCACGGTAAATAGCCTGAGACCACTGGTTGCCGCAGGCATCACTTTTGATTTCTTGTCTGAGGCCGAAATACCAATTTTGATTTTTTTTCCAAAAGCATGCTATAAGTATATTGGCCGTAGGCGATAGATGCTACGGCCTATGTACTTATAGCATGCTTTTGGGAAAAAAATTAAAATTGGTATTTCGGCCTCAGACAAGAAATCAAAAGTAATGCCTACGGCAACCGGTGGTCCAAGGCTGTTTGCCGTGATTGGGCCCGACCGGACTGGACGTTCCTTGACGTCACAGTTCGAACGAGATAGAACGAGATTCAACCTGATTTGGCCGTACAATGTCCTTGTTTGGACTACGGTATGGCCAAATCTCGTTCTATCGCGTTCGAACTGTGACGTAAAGGAACGTCGAGTCCGGTCGGGCCCAATCACGGTAAATAGCCTGAGACCACTGGTTGCCGCAGGCATCACTTTTGATTTCTTGTCTGAGGCCGAAATACCAATTTTGATTTTTTTTCCAAAAGCATGCTATAAGTATATTGGCCATAGGCGATAGATGCTACGGCCTATGTACTTATAGCATGCTTTTGGGAAAAAAATTGAAATTGGTATTTCGGCCTCAGACATGAAATCAAAAGTAATGCCTACGGCAACCGGTGGTCCAAGGCTGTTTGCCGTGATTGGGCCCGACCGGACTGGACGTTCCTTGACGTCACAGTTCGAACGAGATAGAACGAGATTCAACCTGATTTGGCCGTACAATGTCCTTGTTTGGACTACGGTATGGCCAAATCTCGTTCTATCGCGTTCGAACTGTGACGTAAAGGAACGTCGAGTCCGGTCGGCCCAATCACGGTAAATAGCCTGAGACCACTGGTTGCCGCAGGCATCACTTTTGATTTCTTGTCTGAGGCCGAAATACCAATTTTGATTTTTTTTCCAAAAGCATGCTATAAGTATATTGGCCATAGGCGACAGATGCTACGGCCTATGTACTTATAGCAT
Source organism: Branchiostoma lanceolatum (assembly GCF_035083965.1). NCBI lineage: Eukaryota > Metazoa > Chordata > Leptocardii > Amphioxiformes > Branchiostomatidae > Branchiostoma > Branchiostoma lanceolatum. The sequence continues at coordinate 3,479,771 of NC_089738.1, read as the reverse complement.
GCTTTTGGGAAAAAAATTGAAATTGGTATTTCGGCCTCAGACATGAAATCAAAAGTAATGCCTACGGCAACCGGTGGTCCAAGGCTGTTTGCCGTGATTGGGCCCGACCGGACTGGACGTTCCTTGACGTCACAGTTCGAACGAGATAGAACGAGATTCAACCTGATTTGGCCGTACAATGTCCTTGTTTGGACTACGGTATGGCCAAATCTCGTTCTATCGCGTTCGAACTGTGACGTAAAGGAACGTCGAGTCCGGTCGGGCCCAATCACGGTAAATAGCCTGAGACCACTGGTTGCCGCAGGCATCACTTTTGATTTCTTGTCTGAGGCCGAAATACCAATTTTAATTTTTTTTCCAAAAGCATGCTATAAGTATATTGGCCGTAGGCGATAGATGCTACGGCCTATGTACTTATAGCATGCTTTTGGGAAAAAAATTAAAATTGGTATTTCGGCCTCAGACAAGAAATCAAAAGTAATGCCTACGGCAACCGGTGGTCCAAGGCTGTTTGCCGTGATTGGGCCCGACCGGACTGGACGTTCCTTGACGTCACAGTTCGAACGAGATAGAACGAGATTCAACCTGATTTGGCCGTACAATGTCCTTGTTTGGACTACGGTATGGCCAAATCTCGTTCTATCGCGTTCGAACTGTGACGTAAAGGAACGTCGAGTCCGGTCGGGCCCAATCACGGTAAATAGCCTGAGACCACTGGTTGCCGCAGGCATCACTTTTGATTTCTTGTCTGAGGCCGAAATACTAATTTTAATTTTTTTTCCAAAAGCATGCTATAAGTATATTGGCCGTAGGCGATAGATGCTACGGCCTATGTACTTATAGCATGCTTTTGGGAAAAAAATTGAAATTGGTATTTCGGCCTCAGACAAGAAATCAAAAGTAATGCCTACGGCAACCGGTGGTCCAAGGCTGTTTGCCGTGATTGGGCCCGACCGGACTGGACGTTCCTTGACGTCACAGTTCGAACGAGATAGAACGAGATTCAACCTGATTTGGCCGTACAATGTCCTTGTTTGGACTACGGTATGGCCAAATCTCGTTCTATCGCGTTCGAACTGTGACGTAAAGGAACGTCGAGTCCGGTCGGGCCCAATCACGGTAAATAGCCTGAGACCACTGGTTGCCGCAGGCATCACTTTTGATTTCTTGTCTGAGGCCGAAATACCAATTTTGATTTTTTTTCCAAAAGCATGCTATAAGTATATTGGCCATAGGCGACAGATGCTACGGCCTATGTACTTATAGCATGCTTTTGGGAAAAAAATTGAAATTGGTATTTCGGCCTCAGACATGAAATCAAAAGTAATGCCTACGGCAACCGGTGGTCCAAGGCTGTTTGCCGTGATTGGGCCCGACCGGACTGGACGTTCCTTGACGTCACAGTTCGAACGAGATAGAACGAGATTCAACCTGATTTGGCCGTACAATGTCCTTGTTTGGACTACGGTATGGCCAAATCTCGTTCTATCGCGTTCGAACTGTGACGTAAAGGAACGTCGAGTCCGGTCGGGCCCAATCACGGTAAATAGCCTGAGACCACTGGTTGCCGCAGGCATCACTTTTGATTTCTTGTCTGAGGCCGAAATACCAATTTTAATTTTTTTTCCAAAAGCATGCTATAAGTATATTGGCCGTAGGCGATAGATGCTACGGCCTATGTACTTATAGCATGCTTTTGGGAAAAAAATTAAAATTGGTATTTCGGCCTCAGACAAGACATCAAAAGTAATGCCTACGGCAACCGGTGGTCCAAGGCTGTTTGCCGTGATTGGGCCCGACCGGACTCGACGTTCCTTGACGTCACAGTTCGAACGAGATAGAACGAGATTCAACCTGATTTGGCCGTACAATGTCCTTGTTTGGACTACGGTATGGCCAAATCTCGTTCTATCGCGTTCGAACTGTGACGTAAAGGAACGTCGAGTCCGGTCGGGCCCAATCACGGTAAATAGCCTGAGACCACTGGTTGCCGCAGGCATCACTTTTGATTTCTTGTCTGAGGCCGAAATACTAATTTTAATTTTTTTTCCAAAAGCATGCTATAAGTATATTGGCCGTAGGCGATAGATGCTACGGCCTATGTACTTATAGCATGCTTTTGGGAAAAAAATTAAAATTGGTATTTCGGCCTCAGACAAGAAATCAAAAGTAATGCCTACGGCAACCGGTGGTCCAAGGCTGTTTGCCGTGATTGGGCCCGACCGGACTGGACGTTCCTTAACGTCACAGTTCGAACGAGATAGAACGAGATTCAACCTGATTTGGCCGTACAATGTCCTTGTTTGGACTACGGTATGGCCAAATCTCGTTCTATCGCGTTCGAACTGTGACGTAAAGGAACGTCGAGTCCGGTCGGGCCCAATCACGGTAAATAGCCTGAGACCACTGGTTGCCGCAGGCATCACTTTTGATTTCTTGTCTGAGGCCGAAATACCAATTTTGATTTTTTTTCCAAAAGCATGCTATAAGTATATTGGCCATAGGCGACAGATGCTACGGCCTATGTACTTATAGCATGCTTTTGGGAAAAAAATTGAAATTGGTATTTCGGCCTCAGACATGAAATCAAAAGTAATGCCTACGGCAACCGGTGGTCCAAGGCTGTTTGCCGTGATTGGGCCCGACCGGACTGGACGTTCCTTGACGTCACAGTTCGAACGAGATAGAACGAGATTCAACCTGATTTGGCCGTACAATGTCCTTGTTTGGACTACGGTATGGCCAAATCTCGTTCTATCGCGTTCGAACTGTGACGTAAAGGAACGTCGAGTCCGGTCGGGCCCAATCACGGTAAATAGCCTGAGACCACTGGTTGCCGCAGGCATCACTTTTGATTTCTTGTCTGAGGCCGAAATACCAATTTTAATTTTTTTTCCAAAAGCATGCTATAAGTATATTGGCCGTAGGCGATAGATGCTACGGCCTATGTACTTATAGCATGCTTTTGGGAAAAAAATTAAAATTGGTATTTCGGCCTCAGACAAGACATCAAAAGTAATGCCTACGGCAACCGGTGGTCCAAGGCTGTTTGCCGTGATTGGGCCCGACCGGACTGGACGTTCCTTGACGTCACAGTTCGAACGAGATAGAACGAGATTCAACCTGATTTGGCCGTACAATGTCCTTGTTTGGACTACGGTATGGCCAAATCTCGTTCTATCGCGTTCGAACTGTGACGTAAAGGAACGTCGAGTCCGGTCGGGCCCAATCACGGTAAATAGCCTGAGACCACTGGTTGCCGCAGGCATCACTTTTGATTTCTTGTCTGAGGCCGAAATACTAATTTTAATTTTTTTTCCAAAAGCATGCTATAAGTATATTGGCCGTAGGCGATAGATGCTACGGCCTATGTACTTATAGCATGCTTTTGGGAAAAAAATTAAAATTGGTATTTCGGCCTCAGACAAGAAATCAAAAGTAATGCCTACGGCAACCGGTGGTCCAAGGCTGTTTGCCGTGATTGGGCCCGACCGGACTGGACGTTCCTTAACGTCAAAGTTCGAACGAGATAGAACGAGATTCAACCTGATTTGGCCGTACAATGTCCTTGTTTGGACTACGGTATGGCCAAATCTCGTTCTATCGCGTTCGAACTGTGACGTAAAGGAACGTCGAGTCCGGTCGGGCCCAATCACGGTAAATAGCCTGAGACCACTGGTTGCCGCAGGCATCACTTTTGATTTCTTGTCTGAGGCCGAAATACCAATTTTGATTTTTTTTCCAAAAGCATGCTATAAGTATATTGGCCATAGGCGACAGATGCTACGGCCTATGTACTTATAGCATGCTTTTGGGAAAAAAATTGAAATTGGTATTTCGGCCTCAGACATGAAATCAAAAGTAATGCCTACGGCAACCGGTGGTCCAAGGCTGTTTGCCGTGATTGGGCCCGACCGGACTGGACGTTCCTTGACGTCACAGTTCGAACGAGATAGAACGAGATTCAACCTGATTTGGCCGTACAATGTCCTTGTTTGGACTACGGTATGGCCAAATCTCGTTCTATCGCGTTCGAACTGTGACGTAAAGGAACGTCGAGTCCGGTCGGGCCCAATCACGGTAAATAGCCTGAGACCACTGGTTGCCGTAGGCATCACTTTTGATTTCTTGTCTGAGGCCGAAATACCAATTTTGATTTTTTTTCCAAAAGCATGCTATAAGTATATTGGCCATAGGCGACAGATGCTACGGTCTATGTACTTATAGCATGCTTTTGGGAAAAAAATTAAAATTGGTATTTCGGCCTCAGACAAGACATCAAAAGTAATGCCTACGGCAACCGGTGGTCCAAGGCTGTTTGCCGTGATTGGGCCCGACCGGACTGGACGTTCCTTGACGTCACAGTTCGAACGAGATAGAACGAGATTCAACCTGATTTGGCCGTACAATGTCCTTGTTTGGACTACGGTATGGCCAAATCTCGTTCTATCGCGTTCGAACTGTGACGTAAAGGAACGTCGAGTCCGGTCGGGCCCAATCACGGTAAATAGCCTGAGACCACTGGTTGCCGCAGGCATCACTTTTGATTTCTTGTCTGAGGCCGAAATACCAATTTTGATTTTTTTTCCAAAAGCATGCTATAAGTATATTGGCCATAGGCGACAGATGCTACGGCCTATGTACTTATAGCATGCTTTTGGGAAAAAAATTGAAATTGGTATTTCGGCCTCAGACAAGAAATCAAAAGTAATGCCTACGGCAACCGGTGGTCCAAGGCTGTTTGCCGTGATTGGACCCGACCGGACTGGACGTTCCTTGACGTCACAGTTCGAACGAGATAGAACGAGATTCAACCTGATTTGGCCGTACAATGTCCTTGTTTGGACTACGGTATGGCCAAATCTCGTTCTATCGCGTTCGAACTGTGACGTAAAGGAACGTCGAGTCCGGTCGGGCCCAATCACGGTAAATAGCCTGAGACCACTGGTTGCCGCAGGCATCACTTTTGATTTCTTGTCTGAGGCCGAAATACCAATTTTAATTTTTTTTCCAAAAGCATGCTATCAGTATATTGGCCGTAGGCGATAGATGCTACGGCCTATGTACTTATAGCATGCTTTTGGGAAAAAAATTAAAATTGGTATTTCGGCCTCAGACAAGAAATCAAAAGTAATGCCTACGGCAACCGGTGGTCCAAGGCTGTTTGCCGTGATTGGGCCCGACCGGACTGGACGTTCCTTGACGTCACAGTTCGAACGAGATAGAACGAGATTCAACCTGATTTGGCCGTACAATGTCCTTGTTTGGACTACGGTATGGCCAAATCTCGTTCTATCGCGTTCGAACTGTGACGTAAAGGAACGTCGAGTCCGGTCGGGCCCAATCACGGTAAATAGCCTGAGACCACTGGTTGCCGTAGGCATCACTTTTGATTTCTTGTCTGAGGCCGAAATACCAATTTTGATTTTTTTTCCAAAAGCATGCTATAAGTATATTGGCCATAGGCGACACATGCTACGGCCTATGTACTTATAGCATGCTTTTGGGAAAAAAATTGAAATTGGTATTTCGGCCTCAGACATGAAATCAAAAGTAATGCCTACGGCAACCGGTGGTCCAAGGCTGTTTGCCGTGATTGGGCCCGACCGGACTGGACGTTCCTTGACGTCACAGTTCGAACGAGATAGAACGAGATTCAACCTGATTTGGCCGTACAATGTCCTTGTTTGGACTACGGTATGGCCAAATCTCGTTCTATCGCGTTCGAACTGTGACGTAAAGGAACGTCGAGTCCGGTCGGGCCCAATCACGGTAAATAGCCTGAGACCACTGGTTGCCGCAGGCATCACTTTTGATTTCTTGTCTGAGGCCGAAATACCAATTTTGATTTTTTCCCAAAAGCATGCTATAAGTATATTGGCCGTAGGCGATAGATGCTACGGCCTATGTACTTATAGCATGCTTTTGGGAAAAAAATTTAAATTGGTATTTCGGCCTCAGACAAGAAATCAAAAGTAATGCCTACGGCAACCGGTGGTCCAAGGCTGTTTGCCGTGATTGGGCCCGACCGGACTGGACGTTCCTTGACGTCACAGTTCGAACGAGATAGAACGAGATTCAACCTGATTTGGCCGTACAATGTCCTTGTTTGGACTACGGTATGGCCAAATCTCGTTCTATCGCGTTCGAACTGTGACGTAAAGGAACGTCGAGTCCGGTCGGGCCCAATCACGGTAAATAGCCTGAGACCACTGGTTGCCGCAGGCATCACTTTTGATTTCTTGTCTGAGGCCGAAATACTAATTTTAATTTTTTTTCCAAAAGCATGCTATAAGTATATTGGCCGTAGGCGATAGATGCTACGGCCTATGTACTTATAGCATACTTTTGGGAAAAAAATTAAAATTGGTATTTCGGCCTCAGACAAGAAATCAAAAGTAATGCCTACGGCAACCGGTGGTCCAAGGCTGTTTGCCGTGATTGGGCCCGACCGGACTGGACGTTCCTTGACGTCACAGTTCGAACGAGATAGAACGAGATTCAACCTGATTTGGCCGTACAATGTCCTTGTTTGGACTACGGTATGGCCAAATCTCGTTCTATCGCGTTCGAACTGTGACGTAAAGGAACGTCGAGTCCGGTCGGGCCCAATCACGGTAAATAGCCTGAGACCACTGGTTGCCGCAGGCATCACTTTTGATTTCTTGTCTGAGGCCGAAATACCAATTTTGATTTTTTTTCCAAAAGCATGCTATAAGTATATTGGCCATAGGCGACAGATGCTACGGCCTATGTACTTATAGCATGCTTTTGGGAAAAAAATTGAAATTGGTATTTCGGCCTCAGACATGAAATCAAAAGTAATGCCTACGGCAACCGGTGGTCCAAGGCTGTTTGCCGTGATTGGGCCCGACCGGACTGGACGTTCCTTGACGTCACAGTTCGAACGAGATAGAACGAGATTCAACCTGATTTGGCCGTACAATGTCCTTGTTTGGACTACGGTATGGCCAAATCTCGTTCTATCGCGTTCGAACTGTGACGTAAAGGAACGTCGAGTCCGGTCGGGCCCAATCACGGTAAATAGCCTGAGACCACTGGTTGCCGCAGGCATCACTTTTGATTTCTTGTCTGAGGCCGAAATACCAATTTTAATTTTTTTTCCAAAAGCATGCTATAAGTATATTGGCCGTAGGCGATAGATGCTACGGCCTATGTACTTATAGCATGCTTTTGGGAAAAAAATTAAAATTGGTATTTCGGCCTCAGACAAGACATCAAAAGTAATGCCTACGGCAACCGGTGGTCCAAGGCTGTTTGCCGTGATTGGGCCCGACCGGACTGGACGTTCCTTGACGTCACAGTTCGAACGAGATAGAACGAGATTCAACCTGATTTGGCCGTACAATGTCCTTGTTTGGACTACGGTATGGCCAAATCTCGTTCTATCGCGTTCGAACTGTGACGTAAAGGAACGTCGAGTCCGGTCGGGCCCAATCACGGTAAATAGCCTGAGACCACTGGTTGCCGCAGGCATCACTTTTGATTTCTTGTCTGAGGCCGAAATACTAATTTTAATTTTTTTTCCAAAAGCATGCTATAAGTATATTGGCCGTAGGCGATAGATGCTACGGCCTATGTACTTATAGCATGCTTTTGGGAAAAAAATTAAAATTGGTATTTCGGCCTCAGACAAGAAATCAAAAGTAATGCCTACGGCAACCGGTGGTCCAAGGCTGTTTGCCGTGATTGGGCCCGACCGGACTGGACGTTCCTTGACGTCACAGTTCGAACGAGATAGAACGAGATTCAACCTGATTTGGCCGTACAATGTCCTTGTTTGGACTACGGTATGGCCAAATCTCGTTCTATCGCGTTCGAACTGTGACGTAAAGGAACGTCGAGTCCGGTCGGGCCCAATCACGGTAAATAGCCTGAGACCACTGGTTGCCGCAGGCATCACTTTTGATTTCTTGTCTGAGGCCGAAATACTAATTTTAATTTTTTTTCCAAAAGCATGCTATAAGTATATTGGCCGTAGGCGATAGATGCTACGGCCTATGTACTTATAGCATGCTTTTGGGAAAAAAATTAAAATTGGTATTTCGGCCTCAGACAAGAAATCAAAAGTAATGCCTACGGCAACCGGTGGTCCAAGGCTGTTTGCCGTGATTGGGCCCGACCGGACTGGACGTTCCTTGACGTCACAGTTCGAACGAGATAGAACGAGATTCAACCTGATTTGGCCGTACAATGTCCTTGTTTGGACTACGGTATGGCCAAATCTCGTTCTATCGCGTTCGAACTGTGACGTAAAGGAACGTCGAGTCCGGTCGGGCCCAATCACGGTAAATAGCCTGAGACCACTGGTTGCCGCAGGCATCACTTTTGATTTCTTGTCTGAGGCCGAAATACCAATTTTGATTTTTTTTTCCAAAAGCATGCTATAAATATATTGGCCATAGGCGACAGATGCTACGGCCTATGTACTTATAGCATGCTTTTGGGAAAAAAATTGAAATTGGTATTTCGGCCTCAGACATGAAATCAAAAGTAATGCCTACGGCAACCGGTGGTCCAAGGCTGTTTGCCGTGATTGGGCCCGACCGGACTGGACGTTCCTTGACGTCACAGTTCGAACGAGATAGAACGAGATTCAACCTGATTTGGCCGTACAATGTCCTTGTTTGGACTACGGTATGGCCAAATCTCGTTCTATCGCGTTCGAACTGTGACGTAAAGGAACGTCGAGTCCGGTCGGGCCCAATCACGGTAAATAGCCTGAGACCACTGGTTGCCGCAGGCATCACTTTTGATTTCTTGTCTGAGGCCGAAATACCAATTTTGATTTTTTTTCCAAAAGCATGCTATAAGTATATTGGCCATAGGCGACAGATGCTACGGCCTATGTACTTATAGCATGCTTTTGGGAAAAAAATTGAAATTGGTATTTCGGCCTCAGACATGAAATCAAAAGTAATGCCTACGGCAACCGGTGGTCCAAGGCTGTTTGCCGTGATTGGGCCCGACCGGACTGGACGTTCCTTGACGTCACAGTTCGAACGAGATAGAACGAGATTCAACCTGATTTGGCCGTACAATGTCCTTGTTTGGACTACGGTATGGCCAAATCTCGTTCTATCGCGTTCGAACTGTGACGTAAAGGAATGTCGAGTCCGGTCGGGCCCAATCACGGTAAATAGCCTGAGACCACTGGTTGCCGCAGGCATCACTTTTGATTTCTTGTCTGAGGCCGAAATACCAATTTTGATTTTTTTTCCAAAAGCATGCTATAAGTATATTGGCCATAGGCGACAGATGCTACGGCCTATGTACTTATAGCATGCTTTTGGGAAAAAAATTGAAATTGGTATTTCGGCCTCAGACATGAAATCAAAAGTAATGCCTACGGCAACCGGTGGTCCAAGGCTGTTTGCCGTGATTGGGCCCGACCGGACTGGACGTTCCTTGACGTCACAGTTCGAACGAGATAGAACGAGATTCAACCTGATTTGGCCGTACAATGTCCTTGTTTGGACTACGGTATGGCCAAATCTCGTTCTATCGCGTTCGAACTGTGACGTAAAGGAACGTCGAGTCCGGTCGGGCCCAATCACGGTAAATAGCCTGAGACCACTGGTTGCCGCAGGCATCACTTTTGATTTCTTGTCTGAGGCCGAAATACCAATTTTGATTTTTTTTCCAAAAGCATGCTATAAGTATATTGGCCATAGGCGACAGATGCTACGGCCTATGTACTTATAGCATGCTTTTGGGTAAAAAATTGAAATTGGTATTTCGGCCTCAGACATGAAATCAAAAGTAATGCCTACGGCAACCGGTGGTCCAAGGCTGTTTGCCGTGATTGGGCCCGACCGGACTGGACGTTCCTTGACGTCACAGTTCGAACGAGATAGAACGAGATTCAACCTGATTTGGCCGTACAATGTCCTTGTTTGGACTACGGTATGGCCAAATCTCGTTCTATCGCGTTCGAACTGTGACGTAAAGGAACGTCGAGTCCGGTCGGGCCCAATCACGGTAAATAGCCTGAGACCACTGGTTGCCGCAGGCATCACTTTTGATTTCTTGTCTGAGGCCGAAATACCAATTTTGATTTTTTTTCCAAAAGCATGCTATAAGTATATTGGCCATAGGCGACAGATGCTACGGCCTATGTACTTATAGCATGCTTTTGGGAAAAAAATTGAAATTGGTATTTCGGCCTCAGACATGAAATCAAAAGTAATGCCTACGGCAACCGGTGGTCCAAGGCTGTTTGCCGTGATTGGGCCCGACCGGACTGGACGTTCCTTGACGTCACAGTTCGAACGAGATAGAACGAGATTCAACCTGATTTGGCCGTACAATGTCCTTGTTTGGACTACGGTATGGCCAAATCTCGTTCTATCGCGTTCGAACTGTGACGTAAAGGAACGTCGAGTCCGGTCGGGCCCAATCACGGTAAATAGCCTGAGACCACTGGTTGCCGTAGGCATCACTTTTGATTTCTTGTCTGAGGCCGAAATACCAATTTTGATTTTTTTTCCAAAAGCATGCTATAAGTATATTGGCCATAGGCGACAGATGCTACGGCCTATGTACTTATAGCATGCTTTTGGGAAAAAAATTGAAATTGGTATTTCGGCCTCAGACATGAAATCAAAAGTAATGCCTACGGCAACCGGTGGTCCAAGGCTGTTTGCCGTGATTGGGCCCGACCGGACTGGACGTTCCTTGACGTCACAGTTCGAACGAGATAGAACGAGATTCAACCTGATTTGGCCGTACAATGTCCTTGTTTGGACTACGGTATGGCCAAATCTCGTTCTATCGCGTTCGAACTGTGACGTAAAGGAACGTCGAGTCCGGTCGGGCCCAATCACGGTAAATAGCCTGAGACCACTGGTTGCCGCAGGCATCACTTTTGATTTCTTGTCTGAGGCCGAAATACCAATTTTGATTTTTTTTCCAAAAGCATGCTATAAGTATATTGGCCGTAGGCGATAGATGCTACGGCCTATGTACTTATAGCATGCTTTTGGGAAAAAAATTAAAATTGGTATTTCGGCCTCAGACAAGAAATCAAAAGTAATGCCTACGGCAACCGGTGGTCCAAGGCTGTTTGCCGTGATTGGGCCCGACCGGACTGGACGTTCCTTGACGTCACAGTTCGAACTAGATAGAACGAGATTCAACCTGATTTGGCCGTACAATGTCCTTGTTTGGACTACGGTATGGCCAAATCTCGTTCTATCGCGTTCGAACTGTGACGTAAAGGAACGTCGAGTCCGGTCGGGCCCAATCACGGTAAATAGCCTGAGACCACTGGTTGCCGCAGGCATCACTTTTGATTTCTTGTCTGAGGCCGAAATACTAATTTTAATTTTTTTTCCAAAAGCATGCTATAAGTATATTGGCCGTAGGCGATAGATGCTACGGCCTATGTACTTATAGCATACTTTTGGGAAAAAAATTAAAATTGGTATTTCGGCCTCAGACAAGAAATCAAAAGTAATGCCTACGGCAACCGGTGGTCCAAGGCTGTTTGCCGTGATTGGGCCCGACCGGACTGGACGTTCCTTGACGTCACAGTTCGAACGAGATAGAACGAGATTCAACCTGATTTGGCCGTACAATGTCCTTGTTTGGACTACGGTATGGCCAAATCTCGTTCTATCGCGTTCGAACTGTGACGTAAAGGAACGTCGAGTCCGGTCGGGCCCAATCACGGTAAATAGCCTGAGACCACTGGTTGCCGCAGGCATCACTTTTGATTTCTTGTCTGAGGCCGAAATACCAATTTTGATTTTTTTTCCAAAAGCATGCTATAAGTATATTGGCCATAGGCGACAGATGCTACGGCCTATGTACTTATAGCATGCTTTTGGAAAAAAAATTGAAATTGGTATTTCGGTCTCAGACATGAAATCAAAAGTAATGCCTACGGCAACCGGTGGTCCAAGGCTGTTTGCCGTGATTGGGCCCGACCGGACTGGACGTTCCTTGACGTCACAGTTCGAACGAGATAGAACGAGATTCAACCTGATTTGGCCGTACAATGTCCTTGTTTGGACTACGGTATGGCCAAATCTCGTTCTATCGCGTTCGAACTGTGACGTAAAGGAACGTCGAGTCCGGTCGGGCCCAATCACGGTAAATAGCCTGAGACCACTGGTTGCCGCAGGCATCACTTTTGATTTCTTGTCTGAGGCCGAAATACCAATTTTAATTTTTTTTCCAAAAGCATGCTATAAGTATATTGGCCATAGGCGACAGATGCTACGGCCTATGTACTTATAGCATGCTTTTGGGAAAAAAATTAAAATTGGTATTTCGGCCTCAGACAAGACATCAAAAGTAATGCCTACGGCAACCGGTGGTCCAAGGCTGTTTGCCGTGATTGGGCCCGACCGGACTGGACGTTCCTTGACGTCACAGTTCGAACGAGATAGAACGAGATTCAACCTGATTTGGCCGTACAATGTCCTTGTTTGGACTACGGTATGGCCAAATCTCGTTCTATCGCGTTCGAACTGTGACGTAAAGGAACGTCGAGTCCGGTCGGGCCCAATCACGGTAAATAGCCTGAGACCACTGGTTGCCGCAGGCATCACTTTTGATTTCTTGTCTGAGGCCGAAATACTAATTTTAATTTTTTTTCCAAAAGCATGCTATAAGTATATTGGCCGTAGGCGATAGATGCTACGGCCTATGTACTTATAGCATGCTTTTGGGAAAAAAATTAAAATTGGTATTTCGGCCTCAGACAAGAAATCAAAAGTAATGCCTACGGCAACCGGTGGTCCAAGGCTGTTTGCCGTGATTGGGCCCGACCGGACTGGACGTTCCTTGACGTCACAGTTCGAACGAGATAGAACGAGATTCAACCTGATTTGGCCGTACAATGTCCTTGTTTGGACTACGGTATGGCCAAATCTCGTTCTATCGCGTTCGAACTGTGACGTAAAGGAACGTCGAGTCCGGTCGGGCCCAATCACGGTAAATAGCCTGAGACCACTGGTTGCCGCAGGCATCACTTTTGATTTCTTGTCTGAGGCCGAAATACTAATTTTAATTTTTTTTTCCAAAAGCATGCTATAAGTATATTGGCCGTAGGCGATAGATGCTACGGCCTATGTACTTATAGCATGCTTTTGGGAAAAAAATTAAAATTGGTATTTCGGCCTCAGACAAGAAATCAAAAGTAATGCCTACGGCAACCGGTGGTCCAAGGCTGTTTGCCGTGATTGGGCCCGACCGGACTGGACGTTCCTTGACGTCACAGTTCGAACGAGATAGAACGAGATTCAACCTGATTTGGCCATACAATGTCCTTGTTTGGACTACGGTATGGCCAAATCTCGTTCTATCGCGTTCGAACTGTGACGTAAAGGAACGTCGAGTCCGGTCGGGCCCAATCACGGTAAATAGCCTGAGACCACTGGTTGCCGCAGGCATCACTTTTGATTTCTTGTCTGAGGCCGAAATACCAATTTTGATTTTTTTTTCCAAAAGCATGCTATAAATATATTGGCCATAGGCGACAGATGCTACGGCCTATGTACTTATAGCATGCTTTTGGGAAAAAAATTGAAATTGGTATTTCGGCCTCAGACATGAAATCAAAAGTAATGCCTACGGCAACCGGTGGTCCAAGGCTGTTTGCCGTGATTGGGCCCGACCGGACTGGACGTTCCTTGACGTCACAGTTCGAACGAGATAGAACGAGATTCAACCTGATTTGGCCGTACAATGTCCTTGTTTGGACTACGGTATGGCCAAATCTCGTTCTATCGCGTTCGAACTGTGACGTAAAGGAATGTCGAGTCCGGTCGGGCCCAATCACGGTAAATAGCCTGAGACCACTGGTTGCCGCAGGCATCACTTTTGATTTCTTGTCTGAGGCCGAAATACCAATTTTGATTTTTTTTCCAAAAGCATGCTATAAGTATATTGGCCATAGGCGACAGATGCTACGGCCTATGTACTTATAGCATGCTTTTGGGAAAAAAATTGAAATTGGTATTTCGGCCTCAGACATGAAATCAAAAGTAATGCCTACGGCAACCGGTGGTCCAAGGCTGTTTGCCGTGATTGGGCCCGACCGGACTGGACGTTCCTTGACGTCACAGTTCGAACGAGATAGAACGAGATTCAACCTGATTTGGCCGTACAATGTCCTTGTTTGGACTACGGTATGGCCAAATCTCGTTCTATCGCGTTCGAACTGTGACGTAAAGGAACGTCGAGTCCGGTCGGGCCCAATCACGGTAAATAGCCTGAGACCACTGGTTGCCGCAGGCATCACTTTTGATTTCTTGTCTGAGGCCGAAATACCAATTTTGATTTTTTTTCCAAAAGCATGCTATAAGTATATTGGCCATAGGCGACAGATGCTACGGCCTATGTACTTATAGCATGCTTTTGGGTAAAAAATTGAAATTGGTATTTCGGCCTCAGACATGAAATCAAAAGTAATGCCTACGGCAACCGGTGGTCCAAGGCTGTTTGCCGTGATTGGGCCCGACCGGACTGGACGTTCCTTGACGTCACAGTTCGAACGAGATAGAACGAGATTCAACCTGATTTGGCCGTACAATGTCCTTGTTTGGACTACGGTATGGCCAAATCTCGTTCTATCGCGTTCGAACTGTGACGTAAAGGAACGTCGAGTCCGGTCGGGCCCAATCACGGTAAATAGCCTGAGACCACTGGTTGCCGTAGGCATCACTTTTGATTTCTTGTCTGAGGCCGAAATACCAATTTTGATTTTTTTTCCAAAAGCATGCTATAAGTATATTGGCCATAGGCGACAGATGCTACGGCCTATGTACTTATAGCATGCTTTTGGGAAAAAAAATTGAAATTGGTATTTCGGCCTCAGACATGAAATCAAAAGTAATGCCTACGGCAACCGGTGGTCCAAGGCTGTTTGCCGTGATTGGGCCCGACCGGACTGGACGTTCCTTGACGTCACAGTTCGAACGAGATAGAACGAGATTCAACCTGATTTGGCCGTACAATGTCCTTGTTTGGACTACGGTATGGCCAAATCTCGTTCTATCGCGTTCGAACTGTGACGTAAAGGAACGTCGAGTCCGGTCGGGCCCAATCACGGTAAATAGCCTGAGACCACTGGTTGCCGCAGGCATCACTTTTGATTTCTTGTCTGAGGCCGAAATACCAATTTTGATTTTTTTTCCAAAAGCATGCTATAAGTATATTGGCCATAGGCGACAGATGCTACGGCCTATGTACTTATAGCATGCTTTTGGGAAAAAAATTGAAATTGGTATTTCGGCCTCAGACATGAAATCAAAAGTAATGCCTACGGCAACCGGTGGTCCAAGGCTGTTTGCCGTGATTGGGCCCGACCGGACTGGACGTTCCTTGACGTCACAGTTCGAACGAGATAGAACGAGATTCAACCTGATTTGGCCGTACAATGTCCTTGTTTGGACTACGGTATGGCCAAATCTCGTTCTATCGCGTTCGAACTGTGACGTAAAGGAACGTCGAGTCCGGTCGGGCCCAATCACGGTAAATAGCCTGAGACCACTGGTTGCCGCAGGCATCACTTTTGATTTCTTGTCTGAGGCCGAAATACCAATTTTGATTTTTTTTCCAAAAGCATGCTATAAGTATATTGGCCATAGGCGACAGATGCTACGGCCTATGTACTTATAGCATGCTTTTGGGAAAAAAAATTGAAATTGGTATTTCGGCCTCAGACATGAAATCAAAAGTAATGCCTACGGCAACCGGTGGTCCAAGGCTGTTTGCCGTGATTGGGCCCGACCGGACTGGACGTTCCTTGACGTCACAGTTCGAACGAGATAGAACGAGATTCAACCTGATTTGGCCGTACAATGTCCTTGTTTGGACTACGGTATGGCCAAATCTCGTTCTATCGCGTTCGAACTGTGACGTAAAGGAACGTCGAGTCCGGTCGGGCCCAATCACGGTAAATAGCCTGAGACCACTGGTTGCCGCAGGCATCACTTTTGATTTCTTGTCTGAGGCCGAAATACCAATTTTGATTTTTTTTCCAAAAGCATGCTATAAGTATATTGGCCATAGGCGACAGATGCTACGGCCTATGTACTTATAGCATGCTTTTGGGAAAAAAATTGAAATTGGTATTTCGGCCTCAGACATGAAATCAAAAGTAATGCCTACGGCAACCGGTGGTCCAAGGCTGTTTGCCGTGATTGGGCCCGACCGGACTGGACGTTCCTTGACGTCACAGTTCGAACGAGATAGAACGAGATTCAACCTGATTTGGCCGTACAATGTCCTTGTTTGGACTACGGTATGGCCAAATCTCGTTCTATCGCGTTCGAACTGTGACGTAAAGGAACGTCGAGTCCGGTCGGGCCCAATCACGGTAAATAGCCTGAGACCACTGGTTGCCGCAGGCATCACTTTTGATTTCTTGTCTGAGGCCGAAATACCAATTTTAATTTTTTTTCCAAAAGCATGCTATAAGTATATTGGCCATAGGCGACAGATGCTACGGCCTATGTACTTATAGCATGCTTTTGGGAAAAAAATTAAAATTGGTATTTCGGCCTCAGACAAGTCATCAAAAGTAATGCCTACGGCAACCGGTGGTCCAAGGCTGTTTGCCGTGATTGGGCCCGACCGGACTGGACGTTCCTTGACGTCACAGTTCGAACGAGATAGAACGAGATTCAACCTGATTTGGCCGTACAATGTCCTTGTTTGGACTACGGTATGGCCAAATCTCGTTCTATCGCGTTCGAACTGTGACGTAAAGGAACGTCGAGTCCGGTCGGGCCCAATCACGGTAAATAGCCTGAGACCACTGGTTGCCGCAGGCATCACTTTTGATTTCTTGTCTGAGGCCGAAATACTAATTTTAATTTTTTTTCCAAAAGCATGCTATAAGTATATTGGCCGTAGGCGATAGATGCTACGGCCTATGTACTTATAGCATGCTTTTGGGAAAAAAATTAAAATTGGTATTTCGGCCTCAGACAAGAAATCAAAAGTAATGCCTACGGCAACCGGTGGTCCAAGGCTGTTTGCCGTGATTGGGCCCGACCGGACTGGACGTTCCTTGACGTCACAGTTCGAACGAGATAGAACGAGATTCAACCTGATTTGGCCGTACAATGTCCTTGTTTGGACTACGGTATGGCCAAATCTCGTTCTATCGCGTTCGAACTGTGACGTAAAGGAACGTCGAGTCCGGTCGGGCCCAATCACGGTAAATAGCCTGAGACCACTGGTTGCCGCAGGCATCACTTTTGATTTCTTGTCTGAGGCCGAAATACTAATTTTAATTTTTTTTTCCAAAAGCATGCTATAAGTATATTGGCCGTAGGCGATAGATGCTACGGCCTATGTACTTATAGCATGCTTTTGGGAAAAAAATTAAAATTGGTATTTCGGCCTCAGACAAGAAATCAAAAGTAATGCCTACGGCAACCGGTGGTCCAAGGCTGTTTGCCGTGATTGGGCCCGACCGGACTGGACGTTCCTTGACGTCACAGTTCGAACGAGATAGAACGAGATTCAACCTGATTTGGCCATACAATGTCCTTGTTTGGACTACGGTATGGCCAAATCTCGTTCTATCGCGTTCGAACTGTGACGTAAAGGAACGTCGAGTCCGGTCGGGCCCAATCACGGTAAATAGCCTGAGACCACTGGTTGCCGCAGGCATCACTTTTGATTTCTTGTCTGAGGCCGAAATACCAATTTTGATTTTTTTTTCCAAAAGCATGCTATAAATTTATTGGCCATAGGCGACAGATGCTACGGCCTATGTACTTATAGCATGCTTTTGGGAAAAAAATTGAAATTGGTATTTCGGCCTCAGACATGAAATCAAAAGTAATGCCTACGGCAACCGGTGGTCCAAGGCTGTTTGCCGTGATTGTGCCCGACCGGACTGGACGTTCCTTGACGTCACAGTTCGAACGAGATAGAACGAGATTCAACCTGATTTGGCCGTACAATGTCCTTGTTTGGACTACGGTATGGCCAAATCTCGTTCTATCGCGTTCGAACTGTGACGTAAAGGAATGTCGAGTCCGGTCGGGCCCAATCACGGTAAATAGCCTGAGACCACTGGTTGCCGCAGGCATCACTTTTGATTTCTTGTCTGAGGCCGAAATACCAATTTTAATTTTTTTTCCAAAAGCATGCTATCAGTATATTGGCCGTAGGCGATAGATGCTACGGCCTATGTACTTATAGCATGCTTTTGGGAAAAAAATTGAAATTGGTATTTCGGCCTCAGACATGAAATCAAAAGTAATGCCTACGGCAACCGGTGGTCCAAGGCTGTTTGCCGTGATTGGGCCCGACCGGACTGGACGTTCCTTGACGTCACAGTTCGAACGAGATAGAACGAGATTCAACCTGATTTGGCCGTACAATGTCCTTGTTTGGACTACGGTATGGCCAAATCTCGTTCTATCGCGTTCGAACTGTGACGTAAAGGAACGTCGAGTCCGGTCGGGCCCAATCACGGTAAATAGCCTGAGACCACTGGTTGCCGCAGGCATCACTTTTGATTTCTTGTCTGAGGCCGAAATACCAATTTTGATTTTTTTTCCAAAAGCATGCTATAAGTATATTGGCCATAGGCGACAGATGCTACGGCCTATGTACTTATAGCATGCTTTTGGGAAAAAAATTGAAATTGGTATTTCGGCCTCAGACATGAAATCAAAAGTAATGCCTACGGCAACCGGTGGTCCAAGGCTGTTTGCCGTGATTGGGCCCGACCGGACTGGACGTTCCTTGACGTCACAGTTCGAACGAGATAGAACGAGATTCAACCTGATTTGGCCGTACAATGTCCTTGTTTGGACTACGGTATGGCCAAATCTCGTTCTATCGCGTTCGAACTGTGACGTAAAGGAACGTCGAGTCCGGTCGGGCCCAATCACGGTAAATAGCCTGAGACCACTGGTTGCCGCAGGCATCACTTTTGATTTCTTGTCTGAGGCCGAAATACCAATTTTAATTTTTTTTCCAAAAGCATGCTATAAGTATATTGGCCATAGGCGACAGATGCTACGGCCTATGTACTTATAGCATGCTTTTGGGAAAAAAAATTGAAATTGGTATTTCGGCCTCAGACATGAAATCAAAAGTAATGCCTACGGCAACCGGTGGTCCAAGGCTGTTTGCCGTGATTGGGCCCGACCGGACTGGACGTTCCTTGACGTCACAGTTCGAACGAGATAGAACGAGATTCAACCTGATTTGGCCGTACAATGTCCTTGTTTGGACTACGGTATGGCCAAATCTCGTTCTATCGCGTTCGAACTGTGACGTAAAGGAACGTCGAGTCCGGTCGGGCCCAATCACGGTAAATAGCCTGAGACCACTGGTTGCCGCAGGCATCACTTTTGATTTCTTGTCTGAGGCCGAAATACCAATTTTGATTTTTTTTCCAAAAGCATGCTATAAGTATATTGGCCATAGGCGACAGATGCTACGGCCTATGTACTTATAGCATGCTTTTGGGAAAAAAATTGAAATTGGTATTTCGGCCTCAGACATGAAATCAAAAGTAATGCCTACGGCAACCGGTGGTCCAAGGCTGTTTGCCGTGATTGGGCCCGACCGGACTGGACGTTCCTTGACGTCACAGTTCGAACGAGATAGAACGAGATTCAACCTGATTTGGCCGTACAATGTCCTTGTTTGGACTACGGTATGGCCAAATCTCGTTCTATCGCGTTCGAACTGTGACGTAAAGGAACGTCGAGTCCGGTCGGGCCCAATCACGGTAAATAGCCTGAGACCACTGGTTGCCGCAGGCATCACTTTTGATTTCTTGTCTGAGGCCGAAATACCAATTTTGATTTTTTTTCCAAAAGCATGCTATAAGTATATTGGCCATAGGCGACAGATGCTACGGCCTATGTACTTATAGCATGCTTTTGGGAAAAAAATTGAAATTGGTATTTCGGCCTCAGACATGAAATCAAAAGTAATGCCTACGGCAACCGGTGGTCCAAGGCTGTTTGCCGTGATTGGGCCCGACCGGACTGGACGTTCCTTGACGTCACAGTTCGAACGAGATAGAACGAGATTCAACCTGATTTGGCCGTACAATGTCCTTGTTTGGACTACGGTATGGCCAAATCTCGTTCTATCGCGTTCGAACTGTGACGTAAAGGAACGTCGAGTCCGGTCGGGCCCAATCACGGTAAATAGCCTGAGACCACTGGTTGCCGTAGGCATCACTTTTGATTTCTTGTCTGAGGCCGAAATACCAATTTTGATTTTTTTTCCAAAAGCATGCTATAAGTATATTGGCCATAGGCGACAGATGCTACGGCCTATGTACTTATAGCATGCTTTTGGGAAAAAAATTAAAATTGGTATTTCGGCCTCAGACAAGAAATCAAAAGTAATGCCTACGGCAACCGGTGGTCCAAGGCTGTTTGCCGTGATTGGGCCCGACCGGACTGGACGTTCCTTGACGTCACAGTTCGAACGAGATAGAACGAGATTCAACCTGATTTGGCCGTACAATGTCCTTGTTTGGACTACGGTATGGCCAAATCTCGTTCTATCGCGTTCGAACTGTGACGTAAAGGAACGTCGAGTCCGGTCGGGCCCAATCACGGTAAATAGCCTGAGACCACTGGTTGCCGCAGGCATCACTTTTGATTTCTTGTCTGAGGCCGAAATACCAATTTTAATTTTTTTTCCAAAAGCATGCTATCAGTATATTGGCCGTAGGCGATAGATGCTACGGCCTATGTACTTATAGCATGCTTTTGGGAAAAAAATTAAAATTGGTATTTCGGCCTCAGACAAGAAATCAAAAGTAATGCCTACGGCAACCGGTGGTCCAAGGCTGTTTGCCGTGATTGGGCCCGACCGGACTGGACGTTCCTTGACGTCACAGTTCGAACGAGATAGAACGAGATTCAACCTGATTTGGCCGTACAATGTCCTTGTTTGGACTACGGTATGGCCAAATCTCGTTCTATCGCGTTCGAACTGTGACGTAAAGGAACGTCGAGTCCGGTCGGGCCCAATCACGGTAAATAGCCTGAGACCACTGGTTGCCGTAGGCATCACTTTTGATTTCTTGTCTGAGGCCGAAATACCAATTTTGATTTTTTTTCCAAAAGCATGCTATAAGTATATTGGCCATAGGCGACAGATGCTACGGCCTATGTACTTATAGCATGCTTTTGGGAAAAAAAATTGAAATTGGTATTTCGGCCTCAGACATGAAATCAAAAGTAATGCCTACGGCAACCGGTGGTCCAAGGCTGTTTGCCGTGATTGGGCCCGACCGGACTGGACGTTCCTTGACGTCACAGTTCGAACGAGATAGAACGAGATTCAACCTGATTTGGCCGTACAATGTCCTTGTTTGGACTACGGTATGGCCAAATCTCGTTCTATCGCGTTCGAACTGTGACGTAAAGGAACGTCGAGTCCGGTCGGGCCCAATCACGGTAAATAGCCTGAGACCACTGGTTGCCGCAGGCATCACTTTTGATTTCTTGTCTGAGGCCGAAATACCAATTTTGATTTTTTTTCCAAAAGCATGCTATAAGTATATTGGCCATAGGCGACAGATGCTACGGCCTATGTACTTATAGCATGCTTTTGGGAAAAAAATTGAAATTGGTATTTCGGCCTCAGACATGAAATCAAAAGTAATGCCTACGGCAACCGGTGGTCCAAGGCTGTTTGCCGTGATTGGGCCCGACCGGACTGGACGTTCCTTGACGTCACAGTTCGAACGAGATAGAACGAGATTCAACCTGATTTGGCCGTACAATGTCCTTGTTTGGACTACGGTATGGCCAAATCTCGTTCTATCGCGTTCGAACTGTGACGTAAAGGAACGTCGAGTCCGGTCGGGCCCAATCACGGTAAATAGCCTGAGACCACTGGTTGCCGCAGGCATCACTTTTGATTTCTTGTCTGAGGCCGAAATACCAATTTTAATTTTTTTTCCAAAAGCATGCTATAAGTATATTGGCCGTAGGCGATAGATGCTACGGCCTATGTACTTATAGCATGCTTTTGGGAAAAAAATTAAAATTGGTATTTCGGCCTCAGACAAGAAATCAAAAGTAATGCCTACGGCAACCGGTGGTCCAAGGCTGTTTGCCGTGATTGGGCCCGACCGGACTGGACGTTCCTTGACGTCACAGTTCGAACGAGATAGAACGAGATTCAACCTGATTTGGCCGTACAATGTCCTTGTTTGGACTACGGTATGGCCAAATCTCGTTCTATCGCGTTCGAACTGTGACGTAAAGGAACGTCGAGTCCGGTCGGGCCCAATCACGGTAAATAGCCTGAGACCACTGGTTGCCGCAGGCATCACTTTTGATTTCTTGTCTGAGGCCGAAATACCAATTCTAATTTTTTTTCCAAAAGCATGCTATAAGTATATTGGCCGTAGGCGATAGATGCTACGGCCTATGTACTTATAGCATGCTTTTGGGAAAAAAATTAAAATTGGTATTTCGGCCTCAGACATGAAATCAAAAGTAATGCCTACGGCAACCGGTGGTCCAAGGCTGTTTGCCGTGATTGGGCCCGACCGGACTCGACGTTCCTTGACGTCACAGTTCGAACGAGATAGAACGAGATTCAACCTGATTTGGCCGTACAATGTCCTTGTTTGGACTACGGTATGGCCAAATCTCGTTCTATCGCGTTCGAACTGTGACGTAAAGGAACGTCGAGTCCGGTCGGGCCCAATCACGGTAAATAGCCTGAGACCACTGGTTGCCGCAGGCATCACTTTTGATTTCTTGTCTGAGGCCGAAATACCAATTTTGATTTTTTTTCCAAAAGCATGCTATAAGTATATTGGCCATAGGCGACAGATGCTACGGCCTATGTACTTATAGCATGCTTTTGGGAAAAAAATTGAAATTGGTATTTCGGCCTCAGACATGAAATCAAAAGTAATGCCTACGGCAACCGGTGGTCCAAGGCTGTTTGCCGTGATTGGGCCCGACCGGACTGGACGTTCCTTGACGTCACAGTTCGAACGAGATAGAACGAGATTCAACCTGATTTGGCCGTACAATGTCCTTGTTTGGACTACGGTATGGCCAAATCTCGTTCTATCGCGTTCGAACTGTGACGTAAAGGAACGTCGAGTCCGGTCGGGCCCAATCACGGTAAATAGCCTGAGACCACTGGTTGCCGTAGGCATCACTTTTGATTTCTTGTCTGAGGCCGAAATACCAATTTTGATTTTTTTTCCAAAAGCATGCTATAAGTATATTGGCCATAGGCGACAGATGCTACGGCCTATGTACTTATAGCATGCTTTTGGGAAAAAAATTGAAATTGGTATTTCGGCCTCAGACATGAAATCAAAAGTAATGCCTACGGCAACCGGTGGTCCAAGGCTGTTTGCCGTGATTGGGCCCGACCGGACTGGACGTTCCTTGACGTCACAGTTCGAACGAGATAGAACGAGATTCAACCTGATTTGGCCGTACAATGTCCTTGTTTGGACTACGGTTTGGCCAAATCTCGTTCTATCGCGTTCGAACTGTGACGTAAAGGAACGTCGAGTCCGGTCGGGCCCAATCACGGTAAATAGCCTGAGACCACTGGTTGCCGCAGGCATTACTTTTGATTTCTTGTCTGAGGCCGAAATACCAATTTTAATTTTTTTCCAAAAGCATGCTATAAGTATATTGGCCGTAGGCGATAGATGCTACGGCCTATGTACTTATAGCATGCTTTTGGGAAAAAAATTGAAATTGGTATTTCGGCCTCAGACATGAAATCAAAAGTAATGCCTACGGCAACCGGTGGTCCAAGGCTGTTTGCCGTGATTGGGCCCGACCGGACTCGACGTTCCTTGACGTCACAGTTCGAACGAGATAGAACGAGATTCAACCTGATTTGGCCGTACAATGTCCTTGTTTGGACTACGGTATGGCCAAATCTCGTTCTATCGCGTTCGAACTGTGACGTAAAGGAACGTCGAGTCCGGTCGGGCCCAATCACGGTAAATAGCCTGAGACCACTGGTTGCCGCAGGCATCACTTTTGATTTCTTGTCTGAGGCCGAAATACCAATTTTGATTTTTTTTCCAAAAGCATGCTATAAGTATATTGGCCATAGGCGACAGATGCTACGGCCTATGTACTTATAGCATGCTTTTGGGAAAAAAATTGAAATTGGTATTTCGGCCTCAGACATGAAATCAAAAGTAATGCCTACGGCAACCGGTGGTCCAAGGCTGTTTGCCGTGATTGGGCCCGACCGGA
Source organism: Branchiostoma lanceolatum (assembly GCF_035083965.1). Taxonomy (NCBI): domain Eukaryota; kingdom Metazoa; phylum Chordata; class Leptocardii; order Amphioxiformes; family Branchiostomatidae; genus Branchiostoma; species Branchiostoma lanceolatum. Next base: position 3,455,541 of record NC_089738.1, on the reverse strand, counting down.
CTGGACGTTCCTTGACGTCACAGTTCGAACGAGATAGAACGAGATTCAACCTGATTTGGCCGTACAATGTCCTTGTTTGGACTACGGTATGGCCAAATCTCGTTCTATCGCGTTCGAACTGTGACGTAAAGGAACGTCGAGTCCGGTCGGGCCCAATCACGGTAAATAGCCTGAGACCACTGGTTGCCGTAGGCATCACTTTTGATTTCTTGTCTGAGGCCGAAATACCAATTTTGATTTTTTTTCCAAAAGCATGCTATAAGTATATTGGCCATAGGCGACAGATGCTACGGCCTATGTACTTATAGCATGCTTTTGGGAAAAAAATTGAAATTGGTATTTCGGCCTCAGACATGAAATCAAAAGTAATGCCTACGGCAACCGGTGGTCCAAGGCTGTTTGCCGTGATTGGGCCCGACCGGACTGGACGTTCCTTGACGTCACAGTTCGAACGAGATAGAACGAGATTCAACCTGATTTGGCCGTACAATGTCCTTGTTTGGACTACGGTTTGGCCAAATCTCGTTCTATCGCGTTCGAACTGTGACGTAAAGGAACGTCGAGTCCGGTCGGGCCCAATCACGGTAAATAGCCTGAGACCACTGGTTGCCGCAGGCATTACTTTTGATTTCTTGTCTGAGGCCGAAATACCAATTTTAATTTTTTTCCAAAAGCATGCTATAAGTATATTGGCCGTAGGCGATAGATGCTACGGCCTATGTACTTATAGCATGCTTTTGGGAAAAAAATTGAAATTGGTATTTCGGCCTCAGACATGAAATCAAAAGTAATGCCTACGGCAACCGGTGGTCCAAGGCTGTTTGCCGTGATTGGGCCCGACCGGACTGGACGTTCCTTGACGTCACAGTTCGAACGAGATAGAACGAGATTCAACCTGATTTGGCCGTACAATGTCCTTGTTTGGACTACGGTATGGCCAAATCTCGTTCTATCGCGTTCGAACTGTGACGTAAAGGAACGTCGAGTCCGGTCGGGCCCAATCACGGTAAATAGCCTGAGACCACTGGTTGCCGCAGGCATCACTTTTGATTTCTTGTCTGAGGCCGAAATACCAATTTTGATTTTTTTTCCAAAAGCATGCTATAAGTATATTGGCCATAGGCGACAGATGCTACGGCCTATGTACTTATAGCATGCTTTTGGGAAAAAATTGAAATTGGTATTTCGGCCTCAGACAAGAAATCAAAAGTAATGCCTACGGCAACCGGTGGTCCAAGGCTGTTTGCCGTGATTGGGCCCGACCGGACTGGACGTTCCTTGACGTCACAGTTCGAACGAGATAGAACGAGATTCAACCTGATTTGGCCGTACAATGTCCTTGTTTGGACTACGGTATGGCCAAATCTCGTTCTATCGCGTTCGAACTGTGACGTAAAGGAACGTCGAGTCCGGTCGGGCCCAATCACGGTAAATAGCCTGAGACCACTGGTTGCCGTAGGCATCACTTTTGATTTCTTGTCTGAGGCCGAAATACCAATTTTGATTTTTTTTCCAAAAGCATGCTATAAGTATATTGGCCATAGGCGACAGATGCTACGGCCTATGTACTTATAGCATGCTTTTGGGAAAAAAATTGAAATTGGTATTTCGGCCTCAGACATGAAATCAAAAGTAATGCCTACGGCAACCGGTGGTCCAAGGCTGTTTGCCGTGATTGGGCCCGACCGGACTGGACGTTCCTTGACGTCACAGTTCGAACGAGATAGAACGAGATTCAACCTGATTTGGCCGTACAATGTCCTTGTTTGGACTACGGTATGGCCAAATCTCGTTCTATCGCGTTCGAACTGTGACGTAAAGGAACGTCGAGTCCGGTCGGGCCCAATCACGGTAAATAGCCTGAGACCACTGGTTGCCGCAGGCATCACTTTTGATTTCTTGTCTGAGGCCGAAATACCAATTTTAATTTTTTTTCCAAAAGCATGCTATAAGTATATTGGCCGTAGGCGATAGATGCTACGGCCTATGTACTTATAGCATGCTTTTGGGAAAAAAATTAAAATTGGTATTTCGGCCTCAGACAAGAAATCAAAAGTAATGCCTACGGCAACCGGTGGTCCAAGGCTGTTTGCCGTGATTGGGCCCGACCGGACTGGACGTTCCTTGACGTCACAGTTCGAACGAGATAGAACGAGATTCAACCTGATTTGGCCGTACAATGTCCTTGTTTGGACTACGGTATGGCCAAATCTCGTTCTATCGCGTTCGAACTGTGACGTAAAGGAACGTCGAGTCCGGTCGGGCCCAATCACGGTAAATAGCCTGAGACCACTGGTTGCCGTAGGCATCACTTTTGATTTCTTGTCTGAGGCCGAAATACCAATTTTGATTTTTTTTCCAAAAGCATGCTATAAGTATATTGGCCATAGGCGACAGATGCTACGGCCTATGTACTTATAGCATGCTTTTGGGAAAAAATTGAAATTGGTATTTCGGCCTCAGACATGAAATCAAAAGTAATGCCTACGGCAACCGGTGGTCCAAGGCTGTTTGCCGTAATTGGGCCCGACCGGACTCGACGTTCCTTGACGTCACAGTTCGAACGAGATAGAACGAGATTCAACCTGATTTGGCCGTACAATGTCCTTGTTTGGACTACGGTTTGGCCAAATCTCGTTCTATCGCGTTCGAACTGTGACGTAAAGGAACGTCGAGTCCGGTCGGGCCCAATCACGGTAAATAGCCTGAGACCACTGGTTGCCGCAGGCATTACTTTTGATTTCTTGTCTGAGGCCGAAATACCAATTTTATTTTTTTTCCAAAAGCATGCTATAAGTATATTGGCCGTAGGCGATAGATGCTACGGCCTATGTACTTATAGCATGCTTTTGGGAAAAAAATTAAAATTGGTATTTCGGCCTCAGACAAGAAATCAAAAGTGATGCCTACGGCAACCGGTGGTCCAAGGCTGTTTGCCGTGATTGGGCCCGACCGGACTCGACGTTCCTTGACGTCACAGTTCGAACGAGATAGAACGAGATTCAACCTGATTTGGCCGTACAATGTCCTTGTTTGGACTACGGTATGGCCAAATCTCGTTCTATCGCGTTCGAACTGTGACGTAAAGGAACGTCGAGTCCGGTCGGGCCCAATCACGGTAAATAGCCTGAGACCACTGGTTGCCGCAGGCATCACTTTTGATTTCTTGTCTGAGGCCGAAATACCAATTTTAATTTTTTTTTCCAAAAGCATGCTATAAGTATATTGGCCGTAGGCGATAGATGCTACGGCCTATGTACTTATAGCATGCTTTTGGGAAAAAAATTGAAATTGGTATTTCGGCCTCAGACAAGAAATCAAAAGTAATGCCTACGGCAACCGGTGGTCCAAGGCTGTTTGCCGTGATTGGGCCCGACCGGACTCGACGTTCCTTGACGTCACAGTTCGAACGAGATAGAACGAGATTCAACCTGATTTGGCCGTACAATGTCCTTGTTTGGACTACGGTATGGCCAAATCTCGTTCTATCGCGTTCGAACTGTGACGTAAAGGAACGTCGAGTCCGGTCGGGCCCAATCACGGTAAATAGCCTGAGACCACTGGTTGCCGTAGGCATCACTTTTGATTTCTTGTCTGAGGCCGAAATACCAATTTTGATTTTTTTTCCAAAAGCATGCTATAAGTATATTGGCCATAGGCGATAGATGCTACGGCCTATGTACTTATAGCATGCTTTTGGGAAAAAAATTAAAATTGGTATTTCGGCCTCAGACAAGAAATCAAAAGTAATGCCTACGGCAACCGGTGGTCCAAGGCTGTTTGCCGTGATTGGGCCCGACCGGACTGGACGTTCCTTAACGTCACAGTTCGAACGAGATAGAACGAGATTCAACCTGATTTGGCCGTACAATGTCCTTGTTTGGACTACGGTATGGCCAAATCTCGTTCTATCGCGTTCGAACTGTGACGTAAAGGAACGTCGAGTCCGGTCGGGCCCAATCACGGTAAATAGCCTGAGACCACTGGTTGCCGCAGGCATCACTTTTGATTTCTTGTCTGAGGCCGAAATACTAATTTTAATTTTTTTTTCCAAAAGCATGCTATAAGTATATTGGCCGTAGGCGATAGATGCTACGGCCTATGTACTTATAGCATGCTTTTGGGAAAAAAATTAAAATTGGTATTTCGGCCTCAGACAAGAAATCAAAAGTAATGCCTACGGCAACCGGTGGTCCAAGGCTGTTTGCCGTGATTGGGCCCGACCGGACTGGACGTTCCTTGACGTCACAGTTCGAACGAGATAGAACGAGATTCAACCTGATTTGGCCGTACAATGTCCTTGTTTGGACTACGGTATGGCCAAATCTCGTTCTATCGCGTTCGAACTGTGACGTAAAGGAACGTCGAGTCCGGTCGGGCCCAATCACGGTAAATAGCCTGAGACCACTGGTTGCCGCAGGCATCACTTTTGATTTCTTGTCTGAGGCCGAAATACCAATTTTGATTTTTTTTTCCAAAAGCATGCTATAAATATATTGGCCATAGGCGACAGATGCTACGGCCTATGTACTTATAGCATGCTTTTGGGAAAAAAATTGAAATTGGTATTTCGGCCTCAGACATGAAATCAAAAGTAATGCCTACGGCAACCGGTGGTCCAAGGCTGTTTGCCGTGATTGGGCCCGACCGGACTGGACGTTCCTTGACGTCACAGTTCGAACGAGATAGAACGAGATTCAACCTGATTTGGCCGTACAATGTCCTTGTTTGGACTACGGTATGGCCAAATCTCGTTCTATCGCGTTCGAACTGTGACGTAAAGGAACGTCGAGTCCGGTCGGGCCCAATCACGGTAAATAGCCTGAGACCACTGGTTGCCGCAGGCATCACTTTTGATTTCTTGTCTGAGGCCGAAATACCAATTTTGATTTTTTTTCCAAAAGCATGCTATAAGTATATTGGCCATAGGCGACAGATGCTACGGCCTATGTACTTATAGCATGCTTTTGGGAAAAAAATTGAAATTGGTATTTCGGCCTCAGACATGAAATCAAAAGTAATGCCTACGGCAACCGGTGGTCCAAGGCTGTTTGCCGTGATTGGGCCCGACCGGACTGGACGTTCCTTGACGTCACAGTTCGAACGAGATAGAACGAGATTCAACCTGATTTGGCCGTACAATGTCCTTGTTTGGACTACGGTATGGCCAAATCTCGTTCTATCGCGTTCGAACTGTGACGTAAAGGAACGTCGAGTCCGGTCGGGCCCAATCACGGTAAATAGCCTGAGACCACTGGTTGCCGCAGGCATCACTTTTGATTTCTTGTCTGAGGCCGAAATACCAATTTTGATTTTTTTTCCAAAAGCATGCTATAAGTATATTGGCCATAGGCGACAGATGCTACGGCCTATGTACTTATAGCATGCTTTTGGGAAAAAAATTGAAATTGGTATTTCGGCCTCAGACATGAAATCAAAAGTAATGCCTACGGCAACCGGTGGTCCAAGGCTGTTTGCCGTGATTGGGCCCGACCGGACTGGACGTTCCTTGACGTCACAGTTCGAACGAGATAGAACGAGATTCAACCTGATTTGGCCGTACAATGTCCTTGTTTGGACTACGGTATGGCCAAATCTCGTTCTATCGCGTTCGAACTGTGACGTAAAGGAACGTCGAGTCCGGTCGGGCCCAATCACGGTAAATAGCCTGAGACCACTGGTTGCCGCAGGCATCACTTTTGATTTCTTGTCTGAGGCCGAAATACCAATTTTGATTTTTTTTCCAAAAGCATGCTATAAGTATATTGGCCATAGGCGACAGATGCTACGGCCTATGTACTTATAGCATGCTTTTGGGAAAAAAATTGAAATTGGTATTTCGGCCTCAGACATGAAATCAAAAGTAATGCCTACGGCAACCGGTGGTCCAAGGCTGTTTGCCGTGATTGGGCCCGACCGGACTGGACGTTCCTTGACGTCACAGTTCGAACGAGATAGAACGAGATTCAACCTGATTTGGCCGTACAATGTCCTTGTTTGGACTACGGTATGGCCAAATCTCGTTCTATCGCGTTCGAACTGTGACGTAAAGGAACGTCGAGTCCGGTCGGGCCCAATCACGGTAAATAGCCTGAGACCACTGGTTGCCGTAGGCATCACTTTTGATTTCTTGTCTGAGGCCGAAATACCAATTTTGATTTTTTTTCCAAAAGCATGCTATAAGTATATTGGCCATAGGCGACAGATGCTACGGCCTATGTACTTATAGCATGCTTTTGGGAAAAAAATTAAAATTGGTATTTCGGCCTCAGACAAGAAATCAAAAGTAATGCCTACGGCAACCGGTGGTCCAAGGCTGTTTGCCGTGATTGGGCCCGACCGGACTGGACGTTCCTTGACGTCACAGTTCGAACGAGATAGAACGAGATTCAACCTGATTTGGCCGTACAATGTCCTTGTTTGGACTACGGTATGGCCAAATCTCGTTCTATCGCGTTCGAACTGTGACGTAAAGGAACGTCGAGTCCGGTCGGGCCCAATCACGGTAAATAGCCTGAGACCACTGGTTGCCGCAGGCATCACTTTTGATTTCTTGTCTGAGGCCGAAATACTAATTTTAATTTTTTTTCCAAAAGCATGCTATAAGTATATTGGCCGTAGGCGATAGATGCTACGGCCTATGTACTTATAGCATACTTTTGGGAAAAAAATTAAAATTGGTATTTCGGCCTCAGACAAGAAATCAAAAGTAATGCCTACGGCAACCGGTGGTCCAAGGCTGTTTGCCGTGATTGGGCCCGACCGGACTGGACGTTCCTTGACGTCACAGTTCGAACGAGATAGAACGAGATTCAACCTGATTTGGCCGTACAATGTCCTTGTTTGGACTACGGTATGGCCAAATCTCGTTCTATCGCGTTCGAACTGTGACGTAAAGGAACGTCGAGTCCGGTCGGGCCCAATCACGGTAAATAGCCTGAGACCACTGGTTGCCGCAGGCATCACTTTTGATTTCTTGTCTGAGGCCGAAATACCAATTTTGATTTTTTTTCCAAAAGCATGCTATAAGTATATTGGCCATAGGCGACAGATGCTACGGCCTATGTACTTATAGCATGCTTTTGGGAAAAAAATTGAAATTGGTATTTCGGCCTCAGACATGAAATCAAAAGTGATGCCTACGGCAACCGGTGGTCCAAGGCTGTTTGCCGTGATTGGGCCCGACCGGACTGGACGTTCCTTGACGTCACAGTTCGAACGAGATAGAACGAGATTCAACCTGATTTGGCCGTACAATGTCCTTGTTTGGACTACGGTATGGCCAAATCTCGTTCTATCGCGTTCGAACTGTGACGTAAAGGAACGTCGAGTCCGGTCGGGCCCAATCACGGTAAATAGCCTGAGACCACTGGTTGCCGCAGGCATCACTTTTGATTTCTTGTCTGAGGCCGAAATACCAATTTTGATTTTTTTTCCAAAAGCATGCTATAAGTATATTGGCCATAGGCGACAGATGCTACGGCCTATGTACTTATAGCATGCTTTTGGGAAAAAAATTGAAATTGGTATTTCGGCCTCAGACATGAAATCAAAAGTAATGCCTACGGCAACCGGTGGTCCAAGGCTGTTTGCCGTGATTGGGCCCGACCGGACTGGACGTTCCTTGACGTCACAGTTCGAACGAGATAGAACGAGATTCAACCTGATTTGGCCGTACAATGTCCTTGTTTGGACTACGGTATGGCCAAATCTCGTTCTATCGCGTTCGAACTGTGACGTAAAGGAACGTCGAGTCCGGTCGGGCCCAATCACGGTAAATAGCCTGAGACCACTGGTTGCCGCAGGCATCACTTTTGATTTCTTGTCTGAGGCCGAAATACCAATTTTAATTTTTTTTCCAAAAGCATGCTATAAGTATATTGGCCGTAGGCGATAGATGCTACGGCCTATGTACTTATAGCATGCTTTTGGGAAAAAAATTGAAATTGGTATTTCGGCCTCAGACATGAAATCAAAAGTAATGCCTACGGCAACCGGTGGTCCAAGGCTGTTTGCCGTGATTGGGCCCGACCGGACTGGACGTTCCTTGACGTCACAGTTCGAACGAGATAGAACGAGATTCAACCTGATTTGGCCGTACAATGTCCTTGTTTGGACTACGGTATGGCCAAATCTCGTTCTATCGCGTTCGAACTGTGACGTAAAGGAACGTCGAGTCCGGTCGGGCCCAATCACGGTAAATAGCCTGAGACCACTGGTTGCCGCAGGCATCACTTTTGATTTCTTGTCTGAGGCCGAAATACCAATTTTGATTTTTTTTCCAAAAGCATGCTATAAGTATATTGGCCATAGGCGACAGATGCTACGGCCTATGTACTTATAGCATGCTTTTGGGAAAAAAATTGAAATTGGTATTTCGGCCTCAGACATGAAATCAAAAGTAATGCCTACGGCAACCGGTGGTCCAAGGCTGTTTGCCGTGATTGGGCCCTCCGGACTGGACGTTCCTTGACGTCACAGTTCGAACGAGATAGAACGAGATTCAACCTGATTTGGCCGTACAATGTCCTTGTTTGGACTACGGTATGGCCAAATCTCGTTCTATCGCGTTCGAACTGTGACGTAAAGGAACGTCGAGTCCGGTCGGGCCCAATCACGGTAAATAGCCTGAGACCACTGGTTGCCGTAGGCATCACTTTTGATTTCTTGTCTGAGGCCGAAATACCAATTTTGATTTTTTTTCCAAAAGCATGCTATAAGTATATTGGCCATAGGCGACAGATGCTACGGCCTATGTACTTATAGCATGCTTTTGGGAAAAAAATTAAAATTGGTATTTCGGCCTCAGACAAGAAATCAAAAGTAATGCCTACGGCAACCGGTGGTCCAAGGCTGTTTGCCGTGATTGGGCCCGACCGGACTGGACGTTCCTTGACGTCACAGTTCGAACGAGATAGAACGAGATTCAACCTGATTTGGCCGTACAATGTCCTTGTTTGGACTACGGTATGGCCAAATCTCGTTCTATCGCGTTCGAACTGTGACGTAAAGGAACGTCGAGTCCGGTCGGGCCCAATCACGGTAAATAGCCTGGGACCACTGGTTGCCGCAGGCATCACTTTTGATTTCTTGTCTGAGGCCGAAATACCAATTTTAATTTTTTTTCCAAAAGCATGCTATCAGTATATTGGCCGTAGGCGATAGATGCTACGGCCTATGTACTTATAGCATGCTTTTGGGAAAAAAATTAAAATTGGTATTTCGGCCTCAGACAAGAAATCAAAAGTAATGCCTACGGCAACCGGTGGTCCAAGGCTGTTTGCCGTGATTGGGCCCGACCGGACTGGACGTTCCTTGACGTCACAGTTCGAACGAGATAGAACGAGATTCAACCTGATTTGGCCGTACAATGTCCTTGTTTGGACTACGGTATGGCCAAATCTCGTTCTATCGCGTTCGAACTGTGACGTAAAGGAACGTCGAGTCCGGTCGGGCCCAATCACGGTAAATGGCCTGAGACCACTGGTTGCCGTAGGCATCACTTTTGATTTCTTGTCTGAGGCCGAAATACCAATTTTGATTTTTTTTCCAAAAGCATGCTATAAGTATATTGGCCATAGGCGACACATGCTAGGGCCTATGTACTTATAGCATGCTTTTGGGAAAAAAATTGAAATTGGTATTTCGGCCTCAGACATGAAATCAAAAGTAATGCCTACGGCAACCGGTGGTCCAAGGCTGTTTGCCGTGATTGGGCCCGACCGGACTGGACGTTCCTTGACGTCACAGTTCGAACGAGATAGAACGAGATTCAACCTGATTTGGCCGTACAATGTCCTTGTTTGGACTACGGTATGGCCAAATCTCGTTCTATCGCGTTCGAACTGTGACGTAAAGGAACGTCGAGTCCGGTCGGGCCCAATCACGGTAGATAGCCTGAGACCACTGGTTGCCGCAGGCATCACTTTTGATTTCTTGTCTGAGGCCGAAATACCAATTTTGATTTTTTTTCCAAAAGCATGCTATAAGTATATTGGCCGTAGGCGATAGATGCTACGGCCTATGTACTTATAGCATGCTTTTGGGAAAAAAATTAAAATTGGTATTTCGGCCTCAGACAAGAAATCAAAAGTAATGCCTACGGCAACCGGTGGTCCAAGGCTGTTTGCCGTGATTGGGCCCGACCGGACTGGACGTTCCTTGACGTCACAGTTCGAACGAGATAGAACGAGATTCAACCTGATTTGGCCGTACAATGTCCTTGTTTGGACTACGGTATGGCCAAATCTCGTTCTATCGCGTTCGAACTGTGACGTAAAGGAACGTCGAGTCCGGTCGGGCCCAATCACGGTGAATAGCCTGAGACCACTGGTTGCCGCAGGCATCACTTTTGATTTCTTGTCTGAGGCCGAAATACTAATTTTAATTTTTTTTTCCAAAAGCATGCTATAAGTATATTGGCCGTAGGCGATAGATGCTACGGCCTATGTACTTATAGCATGCTTTTGGGAAAAAAATTAAAATTGGTATTTCGGCCTCAGACAAGAAATCAAAAGTAATGCCAGCGGCAACCGGTGGTCCAAGGCTGTTTGCCGTGATTGGGCCCGACCGGACTGGACGTTCCTTGACGTCACAGTTCGAACGAGATAGAACGAGATTCAACCTGATTTGGCCGTACAATGTCCTTGTTTGGACTACGGTATGGCCAAATCTCGTTCTATCGCGTTCGAACTGTGACGTAAAGGAACGTCGAGTCCGGTCGGGCCCAATCACGGTAAATAGCCTGAGACCACTGGTTGCCGCAGGCATCACTTTTGATTTCTTGTCTGAGGCCGAAATACCAATTTTGATTTTTTTTTCCAAAAGCATGCTATAAATATATTGGCCATAGGCGACAGATGCTACGGCCTATGTACTTATAGCATGCTTTTGGGAAAAAAATTGAAATTGGTATTTCGGCCTCAGACATGAAATCAAAAGTAATGCCTACGGCAACCGGTGGTCCAAGGCTGTTTGCCGTGATTGGGCCCGACCGGACTGGACGTTCCTTGACGTCACAGTTCGAACGAGATAGAACGAGATTCAACCTGATTTGGCCGTACAATGTCCTTGTTTGGACTACGGTATGGCCAAATCTCGTTCTATCGCGTTCGAACTGTGACGTAAAGGAACGTCGAGTCCGGTCGGGCCCAATCACGGTAAATAGCCTGAGACCACTGGTTGCCGCAGGCATCACTTTTGATTTCTTGTCTGAGGCCGAAATACCAATTTTAATTTTTTTTCCAAAAGCATGCTATCAGTATATTGGCCGTAGGCGATAGATGCTACGGCCTATGTACTTATAGCATGCTTTTGGGAAAAAAATTGAAATTGGTATTTCGGCCTCAGACATGAAATCAAAAGTAATGCCTACGGCAACCGGTGGTCCAAGGCTGTTTGCCGTGATTGGGCCCGACCGGACTGGACGTTCCTTGACGTCACAGTTCGAACGAGATAGAACGAGATTCAACCTGATTTGGCCGTACAATGTCCTTGTTTGGACTACGGTATGGCCAAATCTCGTTCTATCGCGTTCGAACTGTGACGTAAAGGAACGTCGAGTCCGGTCGGGCCCAATCACGGTAAATAGCCTGAGACCACTGGTTGCCGCAGGCATCACTTTTGATTTCTTGTCTGAGGCCGAAATACCAATTTTGATTTTTTTTCCAAAAGCATGCTATAAGTATATTGGCCATAGGCGACAGATGCTACGGCCTATGTACTTATAGCATGCTTTTGGGAAAAAAATTGAAATTGGTATTTCGGCCTCAGACATGAAATCAAAAGTAATGCCTACGGCAACCGGTGGTCCAAGGCTGTTTGCCGTGATTGGGCCCGACCGGACTGGACGTTCCTTGACGTCACAGTTCGAACGAGATAGAACGAGATTCAACCTGATTTGGCCGTACAATGTCCTTGTTTGGACTACGGTATGGCCAAATCTCGTTCTATCGCGTTCGAACTGTGACGTAAAGGAACGTCGAGTCCGGTCGGGCCCAATCACGGTAAATAGCCTGAGACCACTGGTTGCCGCAGGCATCACTTTTGATTTCTTGTCTGAGGCCGAAATACCAATTTTGATTTTTTTTCCAAAAGCATGCTATAAGTATATTGGCCATAGGCGACAGATGCTACGGCCTATGTACTTATAGCATGCTTTTGGGAAAAAAATTGAAATTGGTATTTCGGCCTCAGACATGAAATCAAAAGTAATGCCTACGGCAACCGGTGGTCCAAGGCTGTTTGCCGTGATTGGGCCCGACCGGACTGGACGTTCCTTGACGTCACAGTTCGAACGAGATAGAACGAGATTCAACCTGATTTGGCCGTACAATGTCCTTGTTTGGACTACGGTATGGCCAAATCTCGTTCTATCGCGTTCGAACTGTGACGTAAAGGAACGTCGAGTCCGGTCGGGCCCAATCACGGTAAATAGCCTGAGACCACTGGTTGCCGTAGGCATCACTTTTGATTTCTTGTCTGAGGCCGAAATACCAATTTTGATTTTTTTTCCAAAAGCATGCTATAAGTATATTGGCCATAGGCGACAGATGCTACGGCCTATGTACTTATAGCATGCTTTTGGGAAAAAAATTAAAATTGGTATTTCGGCCTCAGACAAGAAATCAAAAGTAATGCCTACGGCAACCGGTGGTCCAAGGCTGTTTGCCGTGATTGGGCCCGACCGGACTGGACGTTCCTTGACGTCACAGTTCGAACGAGATAGAACGAGATTCAACCTGATTTGGCCGTACAATGTCCTTGTTTGGACTACGGTATGGCCAAATCTCGTTCTATCGCGTTCGAACTGTGACGTAAAGGAACGTCGAGTCCGGTCGGGCCCAATCACGGTAAATAGCCTGAGACCACTGGTTGCCGCAGGCATCACTTTTGATTTCTTGTCTGAGGCCGAAATACCAATTTTGATTTTTTTTCCAAAAGCATGCTATAAGTATATTGGCCATAGGCGACAGATGCTACGGCCTATGTACTTATAGCATGCTTTTGGGAAAAAAAATGAAATTGGTATTTCGGCCTCAGACAAGAAATCAAAAGTAATGCCTACGGCAACCGGTGGTCCAAGGCTGTTTGCCGTGATTGGGCCCGACCGGACTGGACGTTCCTTGACGTCACAGTTCGAACGAGATAGAACGAGATTCAACCTGATTTAGCCGTACAATGTCCTTGTTTGGACTACGGTATGGCCAAATCTCGTTCTATCGCGTTCGAACTGTGACGTAAAGGAACGTCGAGTCCGGTCGGGCCCAATCACGGTAAATAGCCTGAGACCACTGGTTGCCGCAGGCATCACTTTTGATTTCTTGTCTGAGGCCGAAATACCAATTTTAATTTTTTTTCCAAAAGCATGCTATCAGTATATTGGCCGTAGGCGATAGATGCTACGGCCTATGTACTTATAGCATGCTTTTGGGAAAAAAATTAAAATTGGTATTTCGGCCTCAGACAAGAAATCAAAAGTAATGCCTACGGCAACCGGTGGTCCAAGGCTGTTTGCCGTGATTGGGCCCGACCGGACTTGACGTTCCTTGACGTCACAGTTCGAACGAGATAGAACGAGATTCAACCTGATTTGGCCGTACAATGTCCTTGTTTGGACTACGGTATGGCCAAATCTCGTTCTATCGCGTTCGAACTGTGACGTAAAGGAACGTCGAGTCCGGTCGGGCCCAATCACGGTAAATAGCCTGAGACCACTGGTTGCCGTAGGCATCACTTTTGATTTCTTGTCTGAGGCCGAAATACCAATTTTGATTTTTTTTCCAAAAGCATGCTATAAGTATATTGGCCATAGGCGACACATGCTACGGCCTATGTACTTATAGCATGCTTTTGGGAAAAAAATTGAAATTGGTATTTCGGCCTCAGACATGAAATCAAAAGTAATGCCTACGGCAACCGGTGGTCCAAGGCTGTTTGCCGTGATTGGGCCCGACCGGACTGGACGTTCCTTGACGTCACAGTTCGAACGAGATAGAACGAGATTCAACCTGATTTGGCCGTACAATGTCCTTGTTTGGACTACGGTATGGCCAAATCTCGTTCTATCGCGTTCGAACTGTGACGTAAAGGAACGTCGAGTCCGGTCGGGCCCAATCACGGTAAATAGCCTGAGACCACTGGTTGCCGCAGGCATCACTTTTGATTTCTTGTCTGAGGCCGAAATACCAATTTTGATTTTTTTTCCAAAAGCATGCTATAAGTACATTGGCCGTAGGCGATAGATGCTACGGCCTATGTACTTATAGCATGCTTTTGGGAAAAAAATTAAAATTGGTATTTCGGCCTCAGACAAGAAATCAAAAGTAATGCCTACGGCAACCGGTGGTCCAAGGCTGTTTGCCGTGATTGGGCCCGACCGGACTGGACGTTCCTTGACGTCACAGTTCGAACGAGATAGAACGAGATTCAACCTGATTTGGCCGTACAATGTCCTTGTTTGGACTACGGTATGGCCAAATCTCGTTCTATCGCGTTCGAACTGTGACGTAAAGGAACGTCGAGTCCGGTCGGGCCCAATCACGGTAAATAGCCTGAGACCACTGGTTGCCGCAGGCATCACTTTTGATTTCTTGTCTGAGGCCGAAATACCAATTTTGATTTTTTTTCCAAAAGCATGCTATAAGTATATTGGCCATAGGCGACAGATGCTACGGCCTATGTACTTATAGCATGCTTTTGGGAAAAAAATTGAAATTGGTATTTCGGCCTCAGACATGAAATCAAAAGTAATGCCTACGGCAACCGGTGGTCCAAGGCTGTTTGCCGTGATTGGGCCCGACCGGACTGGACGTTCCTTGACGTCACAGTTCGAACGAGATAGAACGAGATTCAACCTGATTTGGCCGTACAATGTCCTTGTTTGGACTACGGTATGGCCAAATCTCGTTCTATCGCGTTCGAACTGTGACGTAAAGGAACGTCGAGTCCGGTCGGGCCCAATCACGGTAAATAGCCTGAGACCACTGGTTGCCGCAGGCATCACTTTTGATTTCTTGTCTGAGGCCGAAATACCAATTTTGATTTTTTTTCCAAAAGCATGCTATAAGTATATTGGCCATAGGCGACAGATGCTACGGCCTATGTACTTATAGCATGCTTTTGGGAAAAAAATTGAAATTGGTATTTCGGCCTCAGACATGAAATCAAAAGTAATGCCTACGGCAACCGGTGGTCCAAGGCTGTTTGCCGTGATTGGGCCCGACCGGACTGGACGTTCCTTGACGTCACAGTTCGAACGAGATAGAACGAGATTCAACCTGATTTGGCCGTACAATGTCCTTGTTTGGACTACGGTATGGCCAAATCTCGTTCTATCGCGTTCGAACTGTGACGTAAAGGAACGTCGAGTCCGGTCGGGCCCAATCACGGTAAATAGCCTGAGACCACTGGTTGCCGCAGGCATCACTTTTGATTTCTTGTCTGAGGCCGAAATACCAATTTTAATTTTTTTTCCAAAAGCATGCTATAAGTATATTGGCCGTAGGCGATAGATGCTACGGCCTATGTACTTATAGCATGCTTTTGGGAAAAAAATTAAAATTGGTATTTCGGCCTCAGACAAGACATCAAAAGTAATGCCTACGGCAACCGGTGGTCCAAGGCTGTTTGCCGTGATTGGGCCCGACCGGACTGGACGTTCCTTGACGTCACAGTTCGAACGAGATAGAACGAGATTCAACCTGATTTGGCCGTACAATGTCCTTGTTTGGACTACGGTATGGCCAAATCTCGTTCTATCGCGTTCGAACTGTGACGTAAAGGAACGTCGAGTCCGGTCGGGCCCAATCACGGTAAATAGCCTGAGACCACTGGTTGCCGCAGGCATCACTTTTGATTTCTTGTCTGAGGCCGAAATACTAATTTTAATTTTTTTTCCAAAAGCATGCTATAAGTATATTGGCCGTAGGCGATAGATGCTACGGCCTATGTACTTATAGCATGCTTTTGGGAAAAAAATTAAAATTGGTATTTCGGCCTCAGACAAGAAATCAAAAGTAATGCCTACGGCAACCGGTGGTCCAAGGCTGTTTGCCGTGATTGGGCCCGACCGGACTGGACGTTCCTTGACGTCACAGTTCGAACGAGATAGAACGAGATTCAACCTGATTTGGCCGTACAATGTCCTTGTTTGGACTACGGTATGGCCAAATCTCGTTCTATCGCGTTCGAACTGTGACGTAAAGGAACGTCGAGTCCGGTCGGGCCCAATCACGGTAAATAGCCTGAGACCACTGGTTGCCGCAGGCATCACTTTTGATTTCTTGTCTGAGGCCGAAATACTAATTTTAATTTTTTTTTCCAAAAGCATGCTATAAGTATATTGGCCGTAGGCGATAGATGCTACGGCCTATGTACTTATAGCATGCTTTTGGGAAAAAAATTAAAATTGGTATTTCGGCCTCAGACAAGAAATCAAAAGTAATGCCTACGGCAACCGGTGGTCCAAGGCTGTTTGCCGTGATTGGGCCCGACCGGACTGGACGTTCCTTGACGTCACAGTTCGAACGAGATAGAACGAGATTCAACCTGATTTGGCCATACAATGTCCTTGTTTGGACTACGGTATGGCCAAATCTCGTTCTATCGCGTTCGAACTGTGACGTAAAGGAACGTCGAGTCCGGTCGGGCCCAATCACGGTAAATAGCCTGAGACCACTGGTTGCCGCAGGCATCACTTTTGATTTCTTGTCTGAGGCCGAAATACTAATTTTAATTTTTTTTTCCAAAAGCATGCTATAAGTATATTGGCCGTAGGCGATAGATGCTACGGCCTATGTACTTATAGCATGCTTTTGGGAAAAAAATTAAAATTGGTATTTCGGCCTCAGACAAGAAATCAAAAGTAATGCCTACGGCAACCGGTGGTCCAAGGCTGTTTGCCGTGATTGGGCCCGACCGGACTGGACGTTCCTTGACGTCACAGTTCGAACGAGATAGAACGAGATTCAACCTGATTTGGCCGTACAATGTCCTTGTTTGGACTACGGTATGGCCAAATCTCGTTCTATCGCGTTCGAACTGTGACGTAAAGGAACGTCGAGTCCGGTCGGGCCCAATCACGGTAAATAGCCTGAGACCACTGGTTGCCGCAGGCATCACTTTTGATTTCTTGTCTGAGGCCGAAATACTAATTTTAATTTTTTTTCCAAAAGCATGCTATAAGTATATTGGCCGTAGGCGATAGATGCTACGGCCTATGTACTTATAGCATGCTTTTGGGAAAAAAATTAAAATTGGTATTTCGGCCTCAGACAAGAAATCAAAAGTAATGCCTACGGCAACCGGTGGTCCAAGGCTGTTTGCCGTGATTGGGCCCGACCGGACTGGACGTTCCTTGACGTCACAGTTCGAACGAGATAGAACGAGATTCAACCTGATTTGGCCGTACAATGTCCTTGTTTGGACTACGGTATGGCCAAATCTCGTTCTATCGCGTTCGAACTGTGACGTAAAGGAACGTCGAGTCCGGTCGGGCCCAATCACGGTAAATAGCCTGAGACCACTGGTTGCCGCAGGCATCACTTTTGATTTCTTGTCTGAGGCCGAAATACTAATTTTAATTTTTTTTTCCAAAAGCATGCTATAAGTATATTGGCCGTAGGCGATAGATGCTACGGCCTATGTACTTATAGCATGCTTTTGGGAAAAAAATTAAAATTGGTATTTCGGCCTCAGACAAGAAATCAAAAGTAATGCCTACGGCAACCGGTGGTCCAAGGCTGTTTGCCGTGATTGGGCCCGACCGGACTGGACGTTCCTTGACGTCACAGTTCGAACGAGATAGAACGAGATTCAACCTGATTTGGCCATACAATGTCCTTGTTTGGACTACGGTATGGCCAAATCTCGTTCTATCGCGTTCGAACTGTGACGTAAAGGAACGTCGAGTCCGGTCGGGCCCAATCACGGTAAATAGCCTGAGACCACTGGTTGCCGCAGGCATCACTTTTGATTTCTTGTCTGAGGCCGAAATACCAATTTTGATTTTTTTTTCCAAAAGCATGCTATAAATATATTGGCCATAGGCGACAGATGCTACGGCCTATGTACTTATAGCATGCTTTTGGGAAAAAAATTGAAATTGGTATTTCGGCCTCAGACATGAAATCAAAAGTAATGCCTACGGCAACCGGTGGTCCAAGGCTGTTTGCCGTGATTGGGCCCGACCGGACTGGACGTTCCTTGACGTCACAGTTCGAACGAGATAGAACGAGATTCAACCTGATTTGGCCGTACAATGTCCTTGTTTGGACTACGGTATGGCCAAATCTCGTTCTATCGCGTTCGAACTGTGACGTAAAGGAACGTCGAGTCCGGTCGGGCCCAATCACGGTAAATAGCCTGAGACCACTGGTTGCCGCAGGCATCACTTTTGATTTCTTGTCTGAGGCCGAAATACCAATTTTGATTTTTTTTCCAAAAGCATGCTATAAGTATATTGGCCATAGGCGACACATGCTAGGGCCTATGTACTTATAGCATGCTTTTGGGAAAAAAATTGAAATTGGTATTTCGGCCTCAGACATGAAATCAAAAGTAATGCCTACGGCAACCGGTGGTCCAAGGCTGTTTGCCGTGATTGGGCCCGACCGGACTGGACGTTCCTTGACGTCACAGTTCGAACGAGATAGAACGAGATTCAACCTGATTTGGCCGTACAATGTCCTTGTTTGGACTACGGTATGGCCAAATCTCGTTCTATCGCGTTCGAACTGTGACGTAAAGGAACGTCGAGTCCGGTCGGGCCCAATCACGGTAGATAGCCTGAGACCACTGGTTGCCGCAGGCATCACTTTTGATTTCTTGTCTGAGGCCGAAATACCAATTTTGATTTTTTTTCCAAAAGCATGCTATAAGTATATTGGCCGTAGGCGATAGATGCTACGGCCTATGTACTTATAGCATGCTTTTGGGAAAAAAATTAAAATTGGTATTTCGGCCTCAGACAAGAAATCAAAAGTAATGCCTACGGCAACCGGTGGTCCAAGGCTGTTTGCCGTGATTGGGCCCGACCGGACTGGACGTTCCTTGACGTCACAGTTCGAACGAGATAGAACGAGATTCAACCTGATTTGGCCGTACAATGTCCTTGTTTGGACTACGGTATGGCCAAATCTCGTTCTATCGCGTTCGAACTGTGACGTAAAGGAACGTCGAGTCCGGTCGGGCCCAATCACGGTAAATAGCCTGAGACCACTGGTTGCCGTAGGCATCACTTTTGATTTCTTGTCTGAGGCCGAAATACCAATTTTGATTTTTTTTCCAAAAGCATGCTATAAGTATATTGGCCATAGGCGACAGATGCTACGGCCTATGTACTTATAGCATGCTTTTGGGAAAAAAAATTGAAATTGGTATTTCGGCCTCAGACATGAAATCAAAAGTAATGCCTACGGTAACCGGTGGTCCAAGGCTGTTTGCCGTGATTGGGCCCGACCGGACTGGACGTTCCTTGACGTCACAGTTCGAACGAGATAGAACGAGATTCAACCTGATTTGGCCGTACAATGTCCTTGTTTGGACTACGGTATGGCCAAATCTCGTTCTATCGCGTTCGAACTGTGACGTAAAGGAACGTCGAGTCCGGTCGGGCCCAATCACGGTAAATAGCCTGAGACCACTGGTTGCCGCAGGCATCACTTTTGATTTCTTGTCTGAGGCCGAAATACCAATTTTGATTTTTTTTCCAAAAGCATGCTATAAGTATATTGGCCATAGGCGACAGATGCTACGGCCTATGTACTTATAGCATGCTTTTGGGAAAAAAATTGAAATTGGTATTTCGGCCTCAGACATGAAATCAAAAGTAATGCCTACGGCAACCGGTGGTCCAAGGCTGTTTGCCGTGATTGGGCCCGACCGGACTGGACGTTCCTTGACGTCACAGTTCGAACGAGATAGAACGAGATTCAACCTGATTTGGCCGTACAATGTCCTTGTTTGGACTACGGTATGGCCAAATCTCGTTCTATCGCGTTCGAACTGTGACGTAAAGGAACGTCGAGTCCGGTCGGGCCCAATCACGGTAAATAGCCTGAGACCACTGGTTGCCGCAGGCATCACTTTTGATTTCTTGTCTGAGGCCGAAATACCAATT
This sequence comes from Branchiostoma lanceolatum, assembly GCF_035083965.1. NCBI lineage: Eukaryota > Metazoa > Chordata > Leptocardii > Amphioxiformes > Branchiostomatidae > Branchiostoma > Branchiostoma lanceolatum. The sequence continues at coordinate 3,435,422 of NC_089738.1, read as the reverse complement.
TTAATTTTTTTTCCAAAAGCATGCTATAAGTATATTGGCCGTAGGCGATAGATGCTACGGCCTATGTACTTATAGCATGCTTTTGGGAAAAAAATTAAAATTGGTATTTCGGCCTCAGACAAGAAATCAAAAGTAATGCCTACGGCAACCGGTGGTCCAAGGCTGTTTGCCGTGATTGGGCCCGACCGGACTTGACGTTCCTTGACGTCACAGTTCGAACGAGATAGAACGAGATTCAACCTGATTTGGCCGTACAATGTCCTTGTTTGGACTACGGTATGGCCAAATCTCGTTCTATCGCGTTCGAACTGTGACGTAAAGGAACGTCGAGTCCGGTCGGGCCCAATCACGGTAAATAGCCTGAGACCACTGGTTGCCGCAGGCATCACTTTTGATTTCTTGTCTGAGGCCGAAATACCAATTTTGATTTTTTTTCCAAAAGCATGCTATAAGTATATTGGCCATAGGCGACAGATGCTACGGCCTATGTACTTATAGCATGCTTTTGGGAAAAAAATTGAAATTGGTATTTCGGCCTCAGACATGAAATCAAAAGTAATGCCTACGGCAACCGGTGGTCCAAGGCTGTTTGCCGTGATTGGGCCCGACCGGACTGGACGTTCCTTGACGTCACAGTTCGAACGAGATAGAACGAGATTCAACCTGATTTGGCCGTACAATGTCCTTGTTTGGACTACGGTATGGCCAAATCTCGTTCTATCGCGTTCGAACTGTGACGTAAAGGAACGTCGAGTCCGGTCGGGCCCAATCACGGTAAATAGCCTGAGACCACTGGTTGCCGCAGGCATCACTTTTGATTTCTTGTCTGAGGCCGAAATACCAATTTTAATTTTTTTTCCAAAAGCATGCTATAAGTATATTGGCCGTAGGCGATAGATGCTACGGCCTATGTACTTATAGCATGCTTTTGGGAAAAAAATTAAAATTGGTATTTCGGCCTCAGACATGAAATCAAAAGTAATGCCTACGGCAACCGGTGGTCCAAGGCTGTTTGCCGTGATTGGGCCCGACCGGACTGGACGTTCCTTGACGTCACAGTTCGAACGAGATAGAACGAGATTCAACCTGATTTGGCCGTACAATGTCCTTGTTTGGACTACGGTATGGCCAAATCTCGTTCTATCGCGTTCGAACTGTGACGTAAAGGAACGTCGAGTCCGGTCGGGCCCAATCACGGTAAATAGCCTGAGACCACTGGTTGCCGTAGGCATCACTTTTGATTTCTTATCTGAGGCCGAAATACCAATTTTGATTTTTTTTCCAAAAGCATGCTATAAGTATATTGGCCATAGGCGATAGATGCTACGGCCTATGTACTTATAGCATGCTTTTGGGAAAAAAATTGAAATTGGTATTTCGGCCTCAGACATGAAATCAAAAGTAATGCCTACGGCAACCGGTGGTCCAAGGCTGTTTGCCGTGATTGGGCCCGACCGGACTGGACGTTCCTTGACGTCACAGTTCGAACGAGATAGAACGAGATTCAACCTGATTTGGCCGTACAATGTCCTTGTTTGGACTACGGTATGGCCAAATCTCGTACTATCGCGTTCGAACTGTGACGTAAAGGAACGTCGAGTCCGGTCGGGCCCAATCACGGTAAATAGCCTGAGACCACTGGTTGCCGCAGGCATCACTTTTGATTTCTTGTCTGAGGCCGAAATACCAATTTTGATTTTTTTTCCAAAAGCATGCTATAAGTATATTGGCCATAGGCGACAGATGCTACGGCCTATGTACTTATAGCATGCTTTTGGGAAAAAAATTGAAATTGGTATTTCGGCCTCAGACATGAAATCAAAAGTAATGCCTACGGCAACCGGTGGTCCAAGGCTGTTTGCCGTGATTGGGCCCGACCGGACTGGACGTTCCTTGACGTCACAGTTCGAACGAGATAGAACGAGATTCAACCTGATTTGGCCGTACAATGTCCTTGTTTGGACTACGGTATGGCCAAATCTCGTTCTATCGCGTTCGAACTGTGACGTAAAGGAACGTCGAGTCCGGTCGGGCCCAATCACGGTAAATAGCCTGAGACCACTGGTTGCCGCAGGCATCACTTTTGATTTCTTGTCTGAGGCCGAAATACCAATTTTAATTTTTTTTCCAAAAGCATGCTATAAGTATATTGGCCGTAGGCGATAGATGCTACGGCCTATGTACTTATAGCATGCTTTTGGGAAAAAAATTAAAATTGGTATTTCGGCCTCAGACAAGAAATCAAAAGTAATGCCTACGGCAACCGGTGGTCCAAGGCTGTTTGCCGTGATTGGGCCCGGCCGGACTGGACGTTCCTTGACGTCACAGTTCGAACGAGATAGAACGAGATTCAACCTGATTTGGCCGTACAATGTCCTTGTTTGGACTATGGTATGGCCAAATCTCGTTCTATCGCGTTCGAACTGTGACGTAAAGGAACGTCGAGTCCGGTCGGGCCCAATCACGGTAAATAGCCTGAGACCACTGGTTGCCGCAGGCATCACTTTTGATTTCTTGTCTGAGGCCGAAATACCAATTTTGATTTTTTTTCCAAAAGCATGCTATAAGAATATTGGCCGTAGGCGATAGATGCTACGGCCTATGTACTTATAGCATGCTTTTGGGAAAAAAATTGAAATTGGTATTTCGGCCTCAGACAAGAAATCAAAAGTAGTGCCTACGGCAACCGGTGGTCCAAGGCTGTTTGCCGTGATTGGGCCCGACCGGACTGGACGTTCCTTGACGTCACAGTTCGAACGAGATAGAACGAGATTCAACCTGATTTGGCCGTACAATGTCCTTGTTTGGACTACGGTATGGCCAAATCTCGTTCTATCGCGTTCGAACTGTGACGTAAAGGAACGTCGAGTCCGGTCGGGCCCAATCACGGTAAATAGCCTGAGACCACTGGTTGCCGTAGGCATCACTTTTGATTTCTTGTCTGAGGCCGAAATACCAATTTTGATTTTTTTTCCAAAAGCATGCTATAAGTATATTGGCCATAGGCGATAGATGCTACGGCCTATGTACTTATAGCATGCTTTTGGGAAAAAAATTGAAATTGGTATTTCGGCCTCAGACATGAAATCAAAAGTAATGCCTACGGCAACCGGTGGTCCAAGGCTGTTTGCCGTGATTGGGCCCGACCGGACTCGACGTTCCTTGACGTCACAGTTCGAACGAGATAGAACGAGATTCAACCTGATTTGGCCGTACAATGTCCTTGTTTGGACTACGGTATGGCCAAATCTCGTTCTATCGCGTTCGAACTGTGACGTAAAGGAACGTCGAGTCCGGTCGGGCCCAATCACGGTAAATAGCCTGAGACCACTGGTTGCCGCAGGCATCACTTTTGATTTCTTGTCTGAGGCCGAAATACCAATTTTAATTTTTTTTCCAAAAGCATGCTATAAGTATATTGGCCGTAGGCAATAGATGCTACGGCCTATGTACTTATAGCATGCTTTTGGGAAAAAAATTAAAATTGGTATTTCGGCCTCAGACAAGAAATCAAAAGTTATGCCTACGGCAACCGGTGGTCCAAGGCTGTTTGCCGTGATTGGGCCCGACCGGACTCGACGTTCCTTGACGTCACAGTTCGAACGAGATAGAACGAGATTCAACCTGATTTGGCCGTACAATGTCCTTGTTTGGACTATGGTATGGCCAGATCTCGTTCTATCGCGTTCGAACTGTGACGTAAAGGAACGTCGAGTCCGGTCGGGCCCAATCACGGTAAATAGCCTGAGACCACTGGTTGCCGCAGGCATCACTTTTGATTTCTTGTCTGAGGCCGAAATACCAATTTTGATTTTTTTTTCCAAAAGCATGCTATAAGTATATTGGCCATAGGCGACAGATGCTACGGCCTATGTACTTATAGCATGCTTTTGGGAAAAAAATTGAAATTGGTATTTCGGCCTCAGACATGAAATCAAAAGTAATGCCTACGGCAACCGGTGGTCCAAGGCTGTTTGCCGTGATTGGGCCCGACCGGACTGGACGTTCCTTGACGTCACAGTTCGAACGAGATAGAACGAGATTCAACCTGATTTGGCCGTACAATGTCCTTGTTTGGACTACGGTATGGCCAAATCTCGTTCTATCGCGTTCGAACTGTGACGTAAAGGAACGTCGAGTCCGGTCGGGCCCAATCACGGTAAATAGCCTGAGACCACTGGTTGCCGTAGGCATCACTTTTGATTTCTTGTCTGAGGCCGAAATACCAATTTTGATTTTTTTTCCAAAAGCATGCTATAAGTATATTGGCCATAGGCGACAGATGCTACGGCCTATGTACTTATAGCATGCTTTTGGGAAAAAAATTGAAATTGGTATTTCGGCCTCAGACATGAAATCAAAAGTAATGCCTACGGCAACCGGTGGTCCAAGGCTGTTTGCCGTGATTGGGCCCGACCGGACTGGACGTTCCTTGACGTCACAGTTCGAACGAGATAGAACGAGATTCAACCTGATTTGGCCGTACAATGTCCTTGTTTGGACTACGGTTTGGCCAAATCTCGTTCTATCGCGTTCGAACTGTGACGTAAAGGAACGTCGAGTCCGGTCGGGCCCAATCACGGTAAATAGCCTGAGACCACTGGTTGCCGCAGGCATTACTTTTGATTTCTTGTCTGAGGCCGAAATACCAATTTTAATTTTTTTCCAAAAGCATGCTATAAGTATATTGGCCGTAGGCGATAGATGCTACGGCCTATGTACTTATAGCATGCTTTTGGGAAAAAAATTGAAATTGGTATTTCGGCCTCAGACATGAAATCAAAAGTAATGCCTACGGCAACCGGTGGTCCAAGGCTGTTTGCCGTGATTGGGCCCGACCGGACTGGACGTTCCTTGACGTCACAGTTCGAACGAGATAGAACGAGATTCAACCTGATTTGGCCGTACAATGTCCTTGTTTGGACTACGGTATGGCCAAATCTCGTTCTATCGCGTTCGAACTGTGACGTAAAGGAACGTCGAGTCCGGTCGGGCCCAATCACGGTAAATAGCCTGAGACCACTGGTTGCCGTAGGCATCACTTTTGATTTCTTATCTGAGGCCGAAATACCAATTTTGATTTTTTTTCCAAAAGCATGCTATAAGTATATTGGCCATAGGCGATAGATGCTACGGCCTATGTACTTATAGCATGCTTTTGGGAAAAAAATTGAAATTGGTATTTCGGCCTCAGACATGAAATCAAAAGTAATGCCTACGGCAACCGGTGGTCCAAGGCTGTTTGCCGTGATTGGGCCCGACCGGACTGGACGTTCCTTGACGTCACAGTTCGAACGAGATAGAACGAGATTCAACCTGATTTGGCCGTACAATGTCCTTGTTTGGACTACGGTATGGCCAAATCTCGTACTATCGCGTTCGAACTGTGACGTAAAGGAACGTCGAGTCCGGTCGGGCCCAATCACGGTAAATAGCCTGAGACCACTGGTTGCCGCAGGCATCACTTTTGATTTCTTGTCTGAGGCCGAAATACCAATTTTGATTTTTTTTCCAAAAGCATGCTATAAGTATATTGGCCATAGGCGACAGATGCTACGGCCTATGTACTTATAGCATGCTTTTGGGAAAAAAATTGAAATTGGTATTTCGGCCTCAGACATGAAATCAAAAGTAATGCCTACGGCAACCGGTGGTCCAAGGCTGTTTGCCGTGATTGGGCCCGACCGGACTGGACGTTCCTTGACGTCACAGTTCGAACGAGATAGAACGAGATTCAACCTGATTTGGCCGTACAATGTCCTTGTTTGGACTACGGTATGGCCAAATCTCGTTCTATCGCGTTCGAACTGTGACGTAAAGGAACGTCGAGTCCGGTCGGGCCCAATCACGGTAAATAGCCTGAGACCACTGGTTGCCGCAGGCATCACTTTTGATTTCTTGTCTGAGGCCGAAATACCAATTTTAATTTTTTTTCCAAAAGCATGCTATAAGTATATTGGCCGTAGGCGATAGATGCTACGGCCTATGTACTTATAGCATGCTTTTGGGAAAAAAATTAAAATTGGTATTTCGGCCTCAGACAAGAAATCAAAAGTAATGCCTACGGCAACCGGTGGTCCAAGGCTGTTTGCCGTGATTGGGCCCGGCCGGACTGGACGTTCCTTGACGTCACAGTTCGAACGAGATAGAACGAGATTCAACCTGATTTGGCCGTACAATGTCCTTGTTTGGACTATGGTATGGCCAAATCTCGTTCTATCGCGTTCGAACTGTGACGTAAAGGAACGTCGAGTCCGGTCGGGCCCAATCACGGTAAATAGCCTGAGACCACTGGTTGCCGCAGGCATCACTTTTGATTTCTTGTCTGAGGCCGAAATACCAATTTTAATTTTTTTTCCAAAAGCATGCTATAAGAATATTGGCCGTAGGCGATAGATGCTACGGCCTATGTACTTATAGCATGCTTTTGGGAAAAAAATTGAAATTGGTATTTCGGCCTCAGACAAGAAATCAAAAGTAGTGCCTACGGCAACCGGTGGTCCAAGGCTGTTTGCCGTGATTGGGCCCGACCGGACTGGACGTTCCTTGACGTCACAGTTCGAACGAGATAGAACGAGATTCAACCTGATTTGGCCGTACAATGTCCTTGTTTGGACTACGGTATGGCCAAATCTCGTTCTATCGCGTTCGAACTGTGACGTAAAGGAACGTCGAGTCCGGTCGGGCCCAATCACGGTAAATAGCCTGAGACCACTGGTTGCCGTAGGCATCACTTTTGATTTCTTGTCTGAGGCCGAAATACCAATTTTGATTTTTTTTCCAAAAGCATGCTATAAGTATATTGGCCATAGGCGATAGATGCTACGGCCTATGTACTTATAGCATGCTTTTGGGAAAAAAATTGAAATTGGTATTTCGGCCTCAGACATGAAATCAAAAGTAATGCCTACGGCAACCGGTGGTCCAAGGCTGTTTGCCGTGATTGGGCCCGACCGGACTCGACGTTCCTTGACGTCACAGTTCGAACGAGATAGAACGAGATTCAACCTGATTTGGCCGTACAATGTCCTTGTTTGGACTACGGTATGGCCAAATCTCGTTCTATCGCGTTCGAACTGTGACGTAAAGGAACGTCGAGTCCGGTCGGGCCCAATCACGGTAAATAGCCTGAGACCACTGGTTGCCGCAGGCATCACTTTTGATTTCTTGTCTGAGGCCGAAATACCAATTTTAATTTTTTTTCCAAAAGCATGCTATAAGTATATTGGCCGTAGGCAATAGATGCTACGGCCTATGTACTTATAGCATGCTTTTGGGAAAAAAATTAAAATTGGTATTTCGGCCTCAGACAAGAAATCAAAAGTTATGCCTACGGCAACCGGTGGTCCAAGGCTGTTTGCCGTGATTGGGCCCGACCGGACTCGACGTTCCTTGACGTCACAGTTCGAACGAGATAGAACGAGATTCAACCTGATTTGGCCGTACAATGTCCTTGTTTGGACTATGGTATGGCCAGATCTCGTTCTATCGCGTTCGAACTGTGACGTAAAGGAACGTCGAGTCCGGTCGGGCCCAATCACGGTAAATAGCCTGAGACCACTGGTTGCCGCAGGCATCACTTTTGATTTCTTGTCTGAGGCCGAAATACCAATTTTGATTTTTTTTCCAAAAGCATGCTATAAGTATATTGGCCGTAGGCGATAGATGCTACGGCCTATGTACTTATAGCATGCTTTTGGGAAAAAAATTAAAATTGGTATTTCGGCCTCAGACAAGAAATCAAAAGTAATGCCTACGGCAACCGGTGGTCCAAGGCTGTTTGCCGTGATTGGGCCCGACCGGACTCGACGTTCCTTGACGTCACAGTTCGAACGAGATAGAACGAGATTCAACCTGATTTGGCCGTACAATGTCCTTGTTTGGACTACGGTATGGCCAAATCTCGTTCTATCGCGTTCGAACTGTGACGTAAAGGAACGTCGAGTCCGGTCGGGCCCAATCACGGTAAATAGCCTGAGACCACTGGTTGCCGTAGGCATCACTTTTGATTTCTTGTCTAAGGCCGAAATACCAATTTTGATTTTTTTTCCAAAAGCATGCTATAAGTATATTGGCCATAGGCGACAGATGCTACGGCCTATGTACTTATAGCATGCTTTTGGGAAAAAAATTGAAATTGGTATTTCGGCCTCAGACATGAAATCAAAAGTAATGCCTACGGCAACCGGTGGTCCAAGGCTGTTTGCCGTGATTGGGCCCGACCGGACTGGACTGGCATGCTATAAGTATATTGGCCGTAGGCGATAGATGCTACGGCCTATGTACTTATAGCATGATTTTGGGAAAAAAATTGAAATTGGTATTTCGGCCTCAGACATGAAATCAAAAGTAATGCCTACGGCAACCGGTGGTCCAAGGCTGTTTGCCGTGATTGGGCCCGACCGGACTCGACGTTCCTTGACGTCACAGTTCGAACGAGATAGAACGAGATTCAACCTGATTTGGCCGTACAATGTCCTTGTTTGGACTACGGTATGGCCAAATCTCGTTCTATCGCGTTCGAACTGTGACGTAAAGGAACGTCGAGTCCGGTCGGGCCCAATCACGGTAAATAGCCTGAGACCACTGGTTGCCGCAGGCATCACTTTTGATTTCTTGTCTGAGGCCGAAATACCAATTTTGATTTTTTTTCCAAAAGCATGCTATAAGTATATTGGCCATAGGCGACAGATGCTACGGCCTATGTACTTATAGCATGCTTTTGGGAAAAAAATTGAAATTGGTATTTCGGCCTCAGACATGAAATCAAAAGTAATGCCTACGGCAACCGGTGGTCCAAGGCTGTTTGCCGTGATTGGGCCCGACCGGACTGGACGTTCCTTGACGTCACAGTTCGAACGAGATAGAACGAGATTCAACCTGATTTGGCCGTACAATGTCCTTGTTTGGACTACGGTATGGCCAAATCTCGTTCTATCGCGTTCGAACTGTGACGTAAAGGAACGTCGAGTCCGGTCGGGCCCAATCACGGTAAATAGCCTGAGACCGCTGGTTGCCGCAGGCATCACTTTTGATTTCTTGTCTGAGGCCGAAATACCAATTTTTATTTTTTTTCCAAAAGCATGCTATAAGTATATTGGCCATAGGCGACAGATGCTACGGCCTATGTACTTATAGCATGCTTTTGGGAAAAAAATTGAAATTGGTATTTCGGCCTCAGACATGAAATCAAAAGTAATGCCTACGGCAACCGGTGGTCCAAGGCTGTTTGCCGTGATTGGGCCCGACCGGACTGGACTGGCATGCTATAAGTATATTGGCCGTAGGCGATAGATGCTACGGCCTATGTACTTATAGCATGCTTTTGGGAAAAAAATTGAAATTGGTATTTCGGCCTCAGACATGAAATCAAAAGTAATGCCTACGGCAACCGGTGGTCCAAGGCTGTTTGCCGTGATTGGGCCCGACCGGACTCGACGTTCCTTGACGTCACAGTTCGAACGAGATAGAACGAGATTCAACCTGATTTGGCCGTACAATGTCCTTGTTTGGACTACGGTATGGCCAAATCTCGTTCTATCGCGTTCGAACTGTGACGTAAAGGAACGTCGAGTCCGGTCGGGCCCAATCACGGTAAATAGCCTGAGACCACTGGTTGCCGCAGGCATCACTTTTGATTTCTTGTCTGAGGCCGAAATACCAATTTTGATTTTTTTTCCAAAAGCATGCTATAAGTATATTGGCCATAGGCGACAGATGCTACGGCCTATGTACTTATAGCATGCTTTTGGGAAAAAAATTGAAATTGGTATTTCGGCCTCAGACATGAAATCAAAAGTAATGCCTACGGCAACCGGTGGTCCAAGGCTGTTTGCCGTGATTGGGCCCGACCGGACTGGACGTCCCTTGACGTCACAGTTCGAACGAGATAGAACGAGATTCAACCTGATTTGGCCGTACAATGTCCTTGTTTGGACTACGGTATGGCCAAATCTCGTTCTATCGCGTTCGAACTGTGACGTAAAGGAACGTCGAGTCCGGTCGGGCCCAATCACGGTAAATAGCCTGAGACCACTGGTTGCCGCAGGCATCACTTTTGATTTCTTGTCTGAGGCCGAAATACCAATTTTAATTTTTTTTCCAAAAGCATGCTATAAGTATATTGGCCGTAGGCGATAGATGCTACGGCCTATGTACTTATAGCATGCTTTTGGGAAAAAAATTAAAATTGGCATTTCGGCCTCAGACATGAAATCAAAAGTAATGCCTACGGCAACCGGTGGTCCAAGGCTGTTTGCCGTGTTTGGGCCCGACCGGACTGGACGTTCCTTGACGTCACAGTTCGAACGAGATAGAACGAGATTCAACCTGATTTAGCCGTACAATGTCCTTGTTTGGACTACGGTATGGCCAAATCTCGTTCTATCGCGTTCGAACTGTGACGTAAAGGAACGTCGAGTCCGGTCGGGCCCAATCACGGTAAATAGCCTGAGACCACTGGTTGCCGCAGGCATCACTTTTGATTTCTTGTCTGAGGCCGAAATACCAATTTTGATTTTTTTTCCAAAAGCATGCTATAAGTATATTGGCCATAGGCGACAGATGCTACGGCCTATGTACTTATAGCATGCTTTTGGGAAAAAAATTGAAATTGGTATTTCGGCCTCAGACATGAAATCAAAAGTAATGCCTACGGCAACCGGTGGTCCAAGGCTGTTTGCCGTGATTGGGCCCGACCGGACTGGACGTTCCTTGACGTCACAGTTCGAACGAGATAGAACGAGATTCAACCTGATTTGGCCGTACAATGTCCTTGTTTGGACTACGGTATGGCCAAATCTCGTTCTATCGCGTTCGAACTGTGACGTCAAGGAACGTCGAGTCCGGTCGGGCCCAATCACGGTAAATAGCCTGAGACCACTGGTTGCCGCAGGCATCACTTTTGATTTCTTGTCTGAGGCCGAAATACCAATTTTCATTTTTTTTTCCAAAAGCATGCTATAAGTATATTGGCCGTAGGCGATAGATGCTACGGCCTATGTACTTATAGCATGCTTTTGGGAAAAAAATTAAAATTGGTATTTCGGCCTCAGACAAGAAATCAAAAGTAATGCCTACGGCAACCGGTGGTCCAAGGCTGTTTGCCGTGATTGGGCCCGACCGGACTGGACGTTCCTTGACGTCACAGTTCGAACGAGATAGAACGAGATTCAACCTGATTTGGCCGTACAATGTCCTTGTTTGGACTACGGTATGGACAAATCTCGTTCTATCGCGTTCGAACTGTGACGTAAAGGAACGTCGAGTCCGGTCGGGCCCAATCACGGTAAATAGCCTGAGACCACTGGTTGCCGCAGGCATCACTTTTGATTTCTTGTCTGAGGCCGAAATACCAATTTTTATTTTTTTTCCAAAAGCATGCTATAAGTATATTGGCCGTAGGCGATAGATGCTACGGCCTATGTACTTATAGCATGCTTTTGGGAAAAAAATTGAAATTGGTATTTCGGCCTCAGACATGAAATCAAAAGTAATGCCTACGGCAACCGGTGGTCCAAGGCTGTTTGCCGTGATTGGGCCCGACCGGACTGGACGTTCCTTGACGTCACAGTTCGAACGAGATAGAACGAGATTCAACCTGATTTGGCCGTACAATGTCCTTGTTTGGACTACGGTATGGCCAAATCTCGTTCTATCGCGTTCGAACTGTGACGTAAAGGAACGTCGAGTCCGGTCGGGCCCAATCACGGTAAATAGCCTGAGACCACTGGTTGCCGCAGGCATCACTTTTGATTTCTTGTCTGAGGCCGAAATACCAATTTTGATTTTTTTTCCAAAAGCATGCTATAAGTATATTGGCCGTAGGCGACAGATGCTACGGCCTATGTACTTATAGCATGCTTTTGGGAAAAAAATTGAAATTGGTATTTCGGCCTCAGACATGAAATCAAAAGTAATGCCTACGGCAACCGGTGGTCCAAGGCTGTTTGCCGTGATTGGGCCCGACCGGACTGGACGTTCCTTGACGTCACAGTTCGAACGAGATAGAACGAGATTCAACCTGATTTGGCCGTACAATGTCCTTGTTTGGACTACGGTTTGGCCAAATCTCGTTCTATCGCGTTCGAACTGTGACGTAAAGGAACGTCGAGTCCGGTCGGGCCCAATCACGGTAAATAGCCTGAGACCACTGGTTGCCGCAGGCATCACTTTTGATTTCTTGTCTGAGGCCGAAATACCAATTTTAAAACTTTTTCCAAAAGCATGCTATAAGTATATTGGCCGTAGGCGATAGATGCTACGGCCTATGTACTTATAGCATGCTTTTGGAAAAAAAATTGAAATTGGTATTTCGGCCTCAGACATGAAATCAAAAGTAATGCCTACGGCAACCGGTGGTCCAAGGCTGTTTGCCGTGATTGGGCCCGACCGGACTGGACGTTCCTTGACGTCACAGTTCGAACGAGATAGAACGAGATTCAACCTGATTTGGCCGTACAATGTCCTTGTTTGGACTACGGTATGGCCAAATCTCGTTCTATCGCGTTCGAACTGTGACGTAAAGGAACGTCGAGTCCGGTCGGGCCCAATCACGGTAAATAGCCTGAGACCACTGGTTGCCGCAGGCATCACTTTTGATTTCTTGTCTGAGGCCGAAATACCAATTTTAATTTTTTTTCCAAAAGCATGCTATCAGTATATTGGCCGTAGGCGATAGATGCTACGGCCTATGTACTTATAGCATGCTTTTGGGAAAAAAATTAAAATTGGTATTTCGGCCTCAGACAAGAAATCAAAAGTAATGCCTACGGCAACCGGTGGTCCAAGGCTGTTTGCCGTGATTGGGCCCGACCGGACTGGACGTCCCTTGACGTCACAGTTCGAACGAGATAGAACGAGATTCAACCTGATTTGGCCGTACAATGTCCTTGTTTGGACTACGGTATGGCCAAATCTCGTTCTATCGCGTTCGAACTGTGACGTAAAGGAACGTCGAGTCCGGTCGGGCCCAATCACGGTAAATAGCCTGAGACCACTGGTTGCCGCAGGCATCACTTTTGATTTCTTGTCTGAGGCCGAAATACCAATTTTGATTTTTTTTCCAAAAGCATGCTATAAGTATATTGGCCATAGGCGACAGATGCTACGGCCTTTGTACTTATAGCATGCTTTTGGGAAAAAAATTAAAATTGGTATTTCGGCCTCAGACAAGAAATCAAAAGTAATGCCTACGGCAACCGGTGGTCCAAGGCTGTTTGCCGTGATTGGGCCCGACCGGACTCGACGTTCCTTGACGTCACAGTTCGAACGAGATAGAACGAGATTCAACCTGATTTGGCCGTACAATGTCCTTGTTTGGACTACGGTATGGCCAAATCTCGTTCTATCGCGTTCGAACTGTGACGTAAAGGAACGTCGAGTCCGGTCGGGCCCAATCACGGTAAATAGCCTGAGACCACTGGTTGCCGCAGGCATCACTTTTGATTTCTTGTCTGAGGCCGAAATACCAATTTTGATTTTTTTTCCAAAAGCATGCTATAAGTATATTGGCCATAGGCGACAGATGCTACGGCCTATGTACTTATAGCATGCTTTTGGGAAAAAAATTGAAATTGGTATTTCGGCCTCAGACATGAAATCAAAAGTAATGCCTACGGCAACCGGTGGTCCAAGGCTGTTTGCCGTGATTGGGCCCGACCGGACTGGACGTTCCTTGACGTCACAGTTCGAACGAGATAGAACGAGATTCAACCTGATTTGGCCGTACAATGTCCTTGTTTGGACTACGGTATGGCCAAATCTCGTTCTATCGCGTTCGAACTGTGACGTAAAGGAACGTCGAGTCCGGTCGGGCCCAATCACGGTAAATAGCCTGAGACCACTGGTTGCCGCAGGCATCACTTTTGATTTCTTGTCTGAGGCCGAAATACCAATTTTAATTTTTTTTCCAAAAGCATGCTATCAGTATATTGGCCGTAGGCGATAGATGCTACGGCCTATGTACTTATAGCATGCTTTTGGGAAAAAAATTAAAATTGGTATTTCGGCCTCAGACAAGAAATCAAAAGTAATGCCTACGGCAACCGGTGGTCCAAGGCTGTTTGCCGTGATTGGGCCCGACCGGACTGGACGTTCCTTGACGTCACAGTTCGAACGAGATAGAACGAGATTCAACCTGATTTGGCCGTACAATGTCCTTGTTTGGACTACGGTATGGCCAAATCTCGTTCTATCGCGTTCGAACTGTGACGTAAAGGAACGTCGAGTCCGGTCGGGCCCAATCACGGTAAATAGCCTGAGACCACTGGTTGCCGCAGGCATCACTTTTGATTTCTTGTCTGAGGCCGAAATACCAATTTTGATTTTTTTTCCAAAAGCATGCTATAAGTATATTGGCCATAGGCGACAGATGCTACGGCCTTTGTACTTATAGCATGCTTTTGGGAAAAAAATTAAAATTGGTATTTCGGCCTCAGACAAGAAATCAAAAGTAATGCCTACGGCAACCGGTGGTCCAAGGCTGTTTGCCGTGATTGGGCCCGACCGGACTCGACGTTCCTTGACGTCACAGTTCGAACGAGATAGAACGAGATTCAACCTGATTTGGCCGTACAATGTCCTTGTTTGGACTACGGTATGGCCAAATCTCGTTCTATCGCGTTCGAACTGTGACGTAAAGGAACGTCGAGTCCGGTCGGGCCCAATCACGGTAAATAGCCTGAGACCACTGGTTGCCGCAGGCATCACTTTTGATTTCTTGTCTGAGGCCGAAATACCAATTTTGATTTTTTTTCCAAAAGCATGCTATAAGTATATTGGCCATAGGCGACAGATGCTACGGCCTATGTACTTATAGCATGCTTTTGGGAAAAAAATTGAAATTGGTATTTCGGCCTCAGACATGAAATCAAAAGTAATGCCTACGGCAACCGGTGGTCCAAGGCTGTTTGCCGTGATTGGGCCCGACCGGACTGGACGTTCCTTGACGTCACAGTTCGAACGAGATAGAACGAGATTCAACCTGATTTGGCCGTACAATGTCCTTGTTTGGACTACGGTATGGCCAAATCTCGTTCTATCGCGTTCGAACTGTGACGTAAAGGAACGTCGAGTCCGGTCGGGCCCAATCACGGTAAATAGCCTGAGACCACTGGTTGCCGCAGGCATCACTTTTGATTTCTTGTCTGAGGCCGAAATACCAATTTCATTTTTTTTTCCAAAAGCATGCTATAAGTATATTGGCCGTAGGCGATAGATGCTACGGCCTATGTACTTATAGCATGCTTTTGGGAAAAAAATTAAAATTGGTATTTCGGCCTCAGACAAGAAATCAAAAGTAATGCCTACGGCAACCGGTGGTCCAAGGCTGTTTGCCGTGATTGGGCCCGACCGGACTGGACGTTCCTTGACGTCACAGTTCGAACGAGATAGAACGAGATTCAACCTGATTTGGCCGTACAATGTCCTTGTTTGGACTACGGTATGGCCAAATCTCGTTCTATCGCGTTCGAACTGTGACGTAAAGGAACGTCGAGTCCGGTCGGGCCCAATCACGGTAAATAGCCTGAGACCACTGGTTGCCGCAGGCATCACTTTTGATTTCTTGTCTGAGGCCGAAATACCAATTTTGATTTTTTTTCCAAAAGCATGCTATAAGTATATTGGCCATAGGCGACAGATGCTACGGCCTATGTACTTATAGCATGCTTTTGGGAAAAAAATTAAAATTGGTATTTCGGCCTCAGACAAGAAATCAAAAGTAATGCCTACGGCAACCGGTGGTCCAAGGCTGTTTGCCGTGATTGGGCCCGACCGGACTCGACGTTCCTTGACGTCACAGTTCGAACGAGATAGAACGAGATTCAACCTGATTTGGCCGTACAATGTCCTTGTTTGGACTACGGTATGGCCAAATTTCGTTCTATCGCGTTCGAACTGTGACGTAAAGGAACGTCGAGTCCGGTCGGGCCCAATCACGGTAAATAGCCTGAGACCACTGGTTGCCGCAGGCATCACTTTTGATTTCTTGTCTGAGGCCGAAATACCAATTTTGATTTTTTTTCCAAAAGCATGCTATAAGTATATTGGCCATAGGCGACAGATGCTACGGCCTATGTACTTATAGCATGCTTTTGGGAAAAAAATTGAAATTGGTATTTCGGCCTCAGACATGAAATCAAAAGTAATGCCTACGGCAACCGGTGGTCCAAGGCTGTTTGCCGTGATTGGGCCCGACCGGACTGGACGTTCCTTGACGTCACAGTTCGAACGAGATAGAACGAGATTCAACCTGATTTGGCCGTACAATGTCCTTGTTTGGACTACGGTATGGCCAAATCTCGTTCTATCGCGTTCGAACTGTGACGTAAAGGAACGTCGAGTCCGGTCGGGCCCAATCACGGTAAATAGCCTGAGACCACTGGTTGCCGCAGGCATCACTTTTGATTTCTTGTCTGAGGCCGAAATACCAATTTCATTTTTTTTTCCAAAAGCATGCTATAAGTATATTGGCCGTAGGCGATAGATGCTACGGCCTATGTACTTATAGCATGCTTTTGGGAAAAAAATTAAAATTGGTATTTCGGCCTCAGACAAGAAATCAAAAGTAATGCCTACGGCAACCGGTGGTCCAAGGCTGTTTGCCGTGATTGGGCCCGACCGGACTGGACGTTCCTTGACGTCACAGTTCGAACGAGATAGAACGAGATTCAACCTGATTTGGCCGTACAATGTCCTTGTTTGGACTACGGTATGGCCAAATCTCGTTCTATCGCGTTCGAACTGTGACGTAAAGGAACGTCGAGTCCGGTCGGGCCCAATCACGGTAAATAGCCTGAGACCACTGGTTGCCGCAGGCATCACTTTTGATTTCTTGTCTGAGGCCGAAATACCAATTTTGATTTTTTTTCCAAAAGCATGCTATAAGTATATTGGCCATAGGCGACAGATGCTACGGCCTATGTACTTATAGCATGCTTTTGGGAAAAAAAATTGAAATTGGTATTTCGGCCTCAGACATGAAATCAAAAGTAATGCCTACGGCAACCGGTGGTCCAAGGCTGTTTACCGTGATTGGGCCGGACCGGACTGGACGTTCCTTGACGTCACAGTTCGAACGAGATAGAACGAGATTCAACCTGATTTGGCCGTACAATGTCCTTGTTTGGACTACGGTATGGCCAAATCTCGTTCTATCGCGTTCGAACTGTGACGTAAAGGAACGTCGAGTCCGGTCGGGCCCAATCACGGTAAATAGCCTGAGACCACTGGTTGCCGCAGGCATCACTTTTGATTTCTTGTCTGAGGCCGAAATACCAATTTTAATTTTTTTTCCAAAAGCATGCTATAAGTATATTGGCCGTAGGCGATAGATGCTACGGCCTATGTACTTATAGCATGCTTTTGGGAAAAAAATTAAAATTGGTATTTCGGCCTCAGACAAGAAATCAAAAGTAATGCCTACGGCAACCGGTGGTCCAAGGCTGTTTGCCGTGATTGGGCCCGACCGGACTCGACGTTCCTTGACGTCACAGTTCGAACGAGATAGAACGAGATTCAACCTGATTTGGCCGTACAATGTCCTTGTTTGGACTACGGTATGGCCAAATCTCGTTCTATCGCGTTCGAACTGTGACGTAAAGGAACGTCGAGTCCGGTCGGGCCCAATCACGGTAAATAGCCTGAGACCACTGGTTGCCGCAGGCATCACTTTTGATTTCTTGTCTGAGGCCGAAATACCAATTTTGATTTTTTTTCCAAAAGCATGCTATAAGTATATTGGCCATAGGCGACAGATGCTACGGCCTATGTACTTATAGCATGCTTTTGGGAAAAAAATTAAAATTGGTATTTCGGCCTCAGACAAGAAATCAAAAGTAATGCCTACGGCAACCGGTGGTCCAAGGCTGTTTGCCGTGATTGGGCCCGACCGGACTCGACGTTCCTTGACGTCACAGTTCGAACGAGATAGAACGAGATTCAACCTGATTTGGCCGTACAATGTCCTTGTTTGGACTACGGTATGGCCAAATCTCGTTCTATCGCGTTCGAACTGTGACGTAAAGGAACGTCGAGTCCGGTCGGGCCCAATCACGGTAAATAGCCTGAGACCACTGGTTGCCGCAGGCATCACTTTTGATTTCTTGTCTGAGGCCGAAATACCAATTTTGATTTTTTTTCCAAAAGCATGCTATAAGTATATTGGCCATAGGCGACAGATGCTACGGCCTATGTACTTATAGCATGCTTTTGGGAAAAAAATTAAAATTGGTATTTCGGCCTAAGACATGAAATCAAAAGTAATGCCTACGGCAACCGGTGGTCCAAGGCTGTTTACCGTGATTGGGCCGGACCGGACTGGACGTTCCTTGACGTCACAGTTCGAACGAGATAGAACGAGATTCAACCTGATTTGGCCGTACAATGTCCTTGTTTGGACTATGGTATGGCCAAATCTCGTTCTATCGCGTTCGAACTGTGACGTAAAGGAACGTCGAGTCCGGTCGGGCCCAATCACGGTAAATAGCCTGAGACCACTGGTTGCCGCAGGCATCACTTTTGATTTCTTGTCTGAGGCCGAAATACCAATTTTATTTTTTTTTCCAAAAGCATGCTATAAGTATATTGGCCGTAGGCGATAGATGCTACGGCCTATGTACTTATAGCATGCTTTTGGGAAAAAAATTAAAATTGGTATTTCGGCCTCAGACAAGAAATCAAAAGTAATGCCTACGGCAACCGGTGGTCCAAGGCTGTTTGCCGTGATTGGGCCCGACCGGACTGGACGTTCCTTGACGTCACAGTTCGAACGAGATAGAACGAGATTCAACCTGATTTGGCCATACAATGTCCTTGTTTGGACTACGGTATGGCCAAATCTCGTTCTATCGCGTTCGAACTGTGACGTAAAGGAACGTCGAGTCCGGTCGGGCCCAATCACGGTAAATAGCCTGAGACCACTGGTTGCCGCAGGCATCACTTTTGATTTCTTGTCTGAGGCCGAAATACCAATTTTAATTTTTTTTCCAAAAGCATGCTATAAGTATATTGGCCGTAGGCGACAGATGCTACGGCCTATGTACTTATAGCATGCTTTTGGGAAAAAAATTGAAATTGGTATTTCGGCCTCAGACAAGAAATCAAAAGTAATGCCTACGGCAACCGGTGGTCCAAGGCTGTTTGCCGTGATTGGGCCCGACCGGACTCGACGTTCCTTGACGTCACAGTTCGAACGAGATAGAACGAGATTCAACCTGATTTGGCCGTACAATGTCCTTGTTTGGACTACGGTATGGCCAAATCTCGTTCTATCGCGTTCGAACTGTGACGTAAAGGAACGTCGAGTCCGGTCGGGCCCAATCACGGTAAATAGCCTGAGACCACTGGTTGCCGCAGGCATCACTTTTGATTTCTTGTCTGAGGCCGAAATACCAATTTTGATTTTTTTTCCAAAAGCATGCTATAAGTATATTGGCCATAGGCGACAGATGCTACGGCCTATGTACTTATAGCATGCTTTTGGGAAAAAAAATTGAAATTGGTATTTCGGCCTCAGACATGAAATCAAAAGTAATGCCTACGGCAACCGGTGGTCCAAGGCTGTTTACCGTGATTGGGCCGGACCGGACTGGACGTTCCTTGACGTCACAGTTCGAACGAGATAGAACGAGATTCAACCTGATTTGGCCGTACAATGTCCTTGTTTGGACTACGGTATGGCCAAATCTCGTTCTATCGCGTTCGAACTGTGACGTAAAGGAACGTCGAGTCCGGTCGGGCCCAATCACGGTAAATAGCCTGAGACCACTGGTTGCCGCAGGCATCACTTTTGATTTCTTGTCTGAGGCCGAAATACCAATTTTAATTTTTTTTCCAAAAGCATGCTATAAGTATATTGGCCGTAGGCGATAGATGCTACGGCCTATGTACTTATAGCATGCTTTTGGGAAAAAAATTAAAATTGGTATTTCAGCCTCAGACAAGAAATCAAAAGTAATACCTACGGCAACCGGTGGTCCAAGGCTGTTTGCCGTGATTGGGCCCGACCGGACTCGACGTTCCTTGACGTCACAGTTCGAACGAGATAGAACGAGATTCAACCTGATTTGGCCGTACAATGTCCTTGTTTGGACTACGGTATGGCCAAATCTCGTTCTATCGCGTTCGAACTGTGACGTAAAGGAACGTCGAGTCCGGTCGGGCCCAATCACGGAAAATAGCCTGAGACCACTGGTTGCCGTAGGCATCACTTTTGATTTCTTGTCTGAGGCCGAAATACCAATTTTGATTTTTTTTCCAAAAGCATGCTATAAGTATATTGGCCATAGGCGACAGATGCTACGGCCTATGTACTTATAGCATGCTTTTGGGAAAAAAATTGAAATTGGTATTTCGGCCTCAGACATGAAATCAAAAGTAATGCCTAAGGCAACCGGTGGTCCAAGGCTGTTTGCCGTGATTGGGCCCGACCGGACTGGACGTTCCTTGACGTCACAGTTCGAACGAGATAGAACGAGATTCAACCTGATTTGGCCGTACAATGTCCTTGTTTGGACTACGGTATGGCCAAATCTCGTTCTATCGCGTTCGAACTGTGACGTAAAGGAACGTCGAGTCCGGTCGGGCCCAATCACGGTAAATAGCCTGAGACCACTGGTTGCCGCAGGCATCACTTTTGATTTCTTGTCTGAGGCCGAAATACCAATTTTAATTTTTTTTCCAAAAGCATGCTATAAGTATATTGGCCGTAGGCGATAGATGCTACGGCCTATGTACTTATAGCATGCTTTTGGGAAAAAAATTAAAATTGGTATTTCGGCCTCAGACAAGAAATCAAAAGTAATGCCTACGGCAACCGGTGGTCCAAGGCTGTTTGCCGTGATTGGGCCCGACCGGACTCGACGTTCCTTGACGTCACAGTTCGAACGAGATAGAACGAGATTCAACCTGATTTGGCCGTACAATGTCCTTGTTTGGACTACGGTATGGCCAAATCTCGTTCTATCGCGTTCGAACTGTGACGTAAAGGAACGTCGAGTCCGGTCGGGCCCAATCACGGTAAATAGCCTGAGACCACTGGTTGCCGCAGGCATCACTTTTGATTTCTTGTCTGAGGCCGAAATACCAATTTTGATTTTTTTTCCAAAAGCATGCTATAAGTATATTGGCCATAGGCGACAGATGCTACGGCCTATGTACTTATAGCATGCTTTTGGGAAAAAAATTAAAATTGGTATTTCGGCCTAAGACATGAAATCAAAAGTAATGCCTACGGCAACCGGTGGTCCAAGGCTGTTTACCGTGATTGGGCCGGACCGGACTGGACGTTCCTTGACGTCACAGTTCGAACGAGATAGAACGAGATTCAACCTGATTTGGCCGTACAATGTCCTTGTTTGGACTATGGTATGGCCAAATCTCGTTCTATCGCGTTCGAACTGTGACGTAAAGGAACGTCGAGTCCGGTCGGGCCCAATCACGGTAAATAGCCTGAGACCACTGGTTGCCGCAGGCATCACTTTTGATTTCTTGTCTGAGGCCGAAATACCAATTTTTTTTTTTTTTCCAAAAGCATGCTATAAGTATATTGGCCGTAGGCGATAGATGCTACGGCCTATGTACTTATAGCATGCTTTTGGGAAAAAAATTAAAATTGGTATTTCGGCCTCAGACAAGAAATCAAAAGTAATGCCTACGGCAACCGGTGGTCCAAGGCTGTTTGCCGTGATTGGGCCCGACCGGACTGGACGTTCCTTGACGTCACAGTTCGAACGAGATAGAACGAGATTCAACCTGATTTGGCCATACAATGTCCTTGTTTGGACTACGGTATGGCCAAATCTCGTTCTATCGCGTTCGAACTGTGACGTAAAGGAACGTCGAGTCCGGTCGGGCCCAATCACGGTAAATAGCCTGAGACCACTGGTTGCCGCAGGCATCACTTTTGATTTCTTGTCTGAGGCCGAAATACCAATTTTAATTTTTTTTCCAAAAGCATGCTATAAGTATATTGGCCGTAGGCGACAGATGCTACGGCCTATGTACTTATAGCATGCTTTTGGGAAAAAAATTAAAATTGGTATTTCGGCCTCAGACAAGAAATCAAAAGTAATGCCTACGGCAACCGGTGGTCCAAGGCTGTTTGCCGTGATTGGCCCCACCGGACTGGACGTTCCTTGACGTCACAGTTCGAACGAGATAGAACGAGATTCAACCTGATTTGGCCGTACAATGTCCTTGTTTGGACTACGGTATGGCCAAATCTCGTTCTATCGCGTTCGAACTGTGACGTAAAGGAACGTCGAGTCCGGTCGGGCCCAATCACGGTAAATAGCCTGAGACCACTGGTTGCCGCAGGCATCACTTTTGATTTCTTGTCTGAGGCCGAAATACCAATTTTGATTTTTTTTCCAAAAGCATGCTATAAGTATATTGGCCATAGGCGACAGATGCTACGGCCTATGTACTTATAGCATGCTTTTGGGAAAAAAAATTGAAATTGGTATTTCGGCCTCAGACATGAAATCAAAAGTAATGCCTACGGCAACCGGTGGTCCAAGGCTGTTTACCGTGATTGGGCCGGACCGGACTGGACGTTCCTTGACGTCACAGTTCGAACGAGATAGAACGAGATTCAACCTGATTTGGCCGTACAATGTCCTTGTTTGGACTACGGTATGGCCAAATCTCGTTCTATCGCGTTCGAACTGTGACGTAAAGGAACGTCGAGTCCGGTCGGGCCCAATCACGGTAAATAGCCTGAGACCACTGGTTGCCGCAGGCATCACTTTTGATTTCTTGTCTGAGGCCGAAATACCAATTTTGATTTTTTTTCCAAAAGCATGCTATAAGTATATTGGCCGTAGGCGACAGATGCTACGGCCTATGTACTTATAGCATGCTTTTGGGAAAAAAATTAAAATTGGTATTTCGGCCTCAGACAAGAAATCAAAAGTAATGCCTACGGCAACCGGTGGTCCAAGGCTGTTTGCCGTGATTGGGCCCGACCGGACTCGACGTTCCTTGACGTCACAGTTCGAACGAGATAGAACGAGATTCAACCTGATTTGGCCGTACAATGTCCTTGTTTGGACTACGGTATGGCCAAATCTCGTTCTATCGCGTTCGAACTGTGACGTAAAGGAACGTCGAGTCCGGTCGGGCCCAATCACGGTAAATAGCCTGAGACCACTGGTTGCCGCAGGCATCACTTTTGATTTCTTGTCTGAGGCCGAAATACCAATTTTGATTTTTTTTCCAAAAGCATGCTATAAGTATATTGGCCATAGGCGACAGATGCTACGGCCTATGTACTTATAGCATGCTTTTGGGAAAAAAAATTGAAATTGGTATTTCGGCCTCAGACATGAAATCAAAAGTAATGCCTACGGCAACCGGTGGTCCAAGGCTGTTTACCGTGATTGGGCCGGACCGGACTGGACGTTCCTTGACGTCACAGTTCGAACGAGATAGAACGAGATTCAACCTGATTTGGCCGTACAATGTCCTTGTTTGGACTACGGTATGGCCAAATCTCGTTCTATCGCGTTCGAACTGTGACGTAAAGGAACGTCGAGTCCGGTCGGGCCCAATCACGGTAAATAGCCTGAGACCACTGGTTGCCGCAGGCATCACTTTTGATTTCTTGTCTGAGGCCGAAATACCAATTTTAATTTTTTTTCCAAAAGCATGCTATAAGTATATTGGCCGTAGGCGATAGATGCTACGGCCTATGTACTTATAGCATGCTTTTGGGAAAAAAATTAAAATTGGTATTTCGGCCTCAGACAAGAAATCAAAAGTAATGCCTACGGCAACCGGTGGTCCAAGGCTGTTTGCCGTGATTGGGCCCGACCGGACTCGACGTTCCTTGACGTCACAGTTCGAACGAGATAGAACGAGATTCAACCTGATTTGGCCGTACAATGTCCTTGTTTGGACTACGGTATGGCCAAATCTCGTTCTATCGCGTTCGAACTGTGACGTAAAGGAACGTCGAGTCCGGTCGGGCCCAATCACGGTAAATAGCCTGAGACCACTGGTTGCCGTAGGCATCACTTTTGATTTCTTGTCTGAGGCCGAAATACCAATTTTGATTTTTTTTCCAAAAGCATGCTATAAGTATATTGGCCATAGGCGACAGATGCTACGGCCTATGTACTTATAGCATGCTTTTGGGAAAAAAATTGAAATTGGTATTTCGGCCTCAGACATGAAATCAAAAGTAATGCCTACGGCAACCGGTGGTCCAAGGCTGTTTGCCGTGATTGGGCCCGACCGGACTGGACGTTCCTTGACGTCACAGTTCGAACGAGATAGAACGAGATTCAACCTGATTTGGCCGTACAATGTCCTTGTTTGGACTACGGTATGGCCAAATCTCGTTCTATCGCGTTCGAACTGTGACGTAAAGGAACGTCGAGTCCGGTCGGGCCCAATCACGGTAAATAGCCTGAGACCACTGGTTGCCGCAGGCATCACTTTTGATTTCTTGTCTGAGGCCGAAATACCAATTTTAATTTTTTTTCCAAAAGCATGCTATTAGTATATTGGCCGTAGGCAACAGATGCTACGGCCAATGTTCTTATAGCATGCTTTTGTGAAAAAAAATTAAAATTGGTATTTCGGCCTCAGACAAGAAACCAAAAGCGATTCCTACGGCAACCAGTGGTCTCAGGCTATTTCCCGTGATTGGACCCGACCGGACTCGACGTTCCTTTACGTCACAGTTCGAACGAGAAAGAACGAGATTTGGCCGTTCCGTAGTCCAAACAAGGACATTGTACGGCCAAATCACGATGAATCTCGTTCCTTCTCGTTCGAATCGTGACGTAAAGGAAAGTCCAGTCTGGTCGGGCCCAATCACGGGAAATAGCCTGGGACCACCGGTTGCCGTGGGCATTACTTTTGATTTCTTGTCTGAGGCCGAAATACCAATTTTAATTTTTTTTCCAAAAGCATGCTATTAGTATATTGGCCGTAGGCAACAGATGCTACGGCCAATGTTCTTATAGCATGCTTTTGTGAAAAAAAATTAAAATTGGTATTTCGGCCTCAGACAAGAAACCAAAAGCGATTCCAACGGCAACCAGTGGTCTCAGGCTATTTACCGTGATTGGACCCGACCGGACTCGACGTTCCTTTACGTCACAGTTCGAACGAGAAAGAACGAGATTTGGCCGTTCCGTAGTCCAAACAAGGACATTGTACGGCCAAATCACGATGAATCTCGTTCTATCTAGTTCGAATCGTGACGTAAAGGAACGTCCAGTCCGGTCGGGCCCAATCACGGGAAATAGCCTGGGACCACCGGTTGCCGTGAGCATTACTTTTGATTTCTTGTCTGAGGCCGAAATACCAATTTTAATTTTTTTCCCAAAAGCATGCTATTAGTATATTGGCCGTAGGCAACAGATGCTACGGCCAATGTTCTTATAGCATGCTTTTGGGAAAAAAAAATTAAAATTGGTACTTCGGCCTCAGACAAGAAACCAAAAGCGATTCCTACGGCAACCAGTGGTCTCAGGCTATTTCCCGTGATTGGACCCGACCGGACTCGACGTTCCTTTACGTCACAGTTCGAACGAGATAGAACGAGATTTGGCCGTTCCGTAGTCCAAACAAGGACATTGTACGGCCAAATCACGATGAATCTCGTTCTATCTCGTTCGAATCGTGACGTAAAGGAACGTCCAGTCCGGTCGGGCCCAATCACGGGAAATAGCCTGGGACCACCGGTTGCCGTGGGCATTACTTTTGATTTCTTGTCTGAGGACGAAATACCAATTTTAATTTTTTTCCCAAAAGCATGCTATTAGTATATTGGCCGAAGGCAACAGATGCTACGGCCAATGTTCTTATAGCATGCTTTTGGAAAAAAAAAAAAAAATTGGTATTTCGGCCTCAGACAAGAAACCAAAAGCGATTCCTACGGCAACCATTGGTCTCAGGCTATTTATCGTGATTGGACCCGACCGGACTCGACGTTCCTTTACGTCACAGTTCGAACGAGATAGAACGAGATTTGGCCGTACCGTAGTCCAAACAAGGACATTGTACGGCCAAATCGCGATGAATCTCGTTCTATCTCGTTCGAATCGTGACGTAAAGGAACGTCCAGTCCGGTCGGGTCCAATCACGGGAAATAGCCTGGGACCACCGGTTGCCGTGGGCATTACTTTTGATTTCTTGTCTGAGGCCGAAATACCAATTTTAATTTTTTTCCCAAAAGCATGCTATTAGTATATTGGCCGTAGGCAACAGATGCTACGGCCAATGTTCTTATAGCATGCTTTTGGGAAAAAAAATAAAATTGGTATTTCGGCCTCAGACAAGAAACCAAAAGCGATTCCTACGGCAACCAGTGGTCTCAGGATATTTATCGTTATTGGACCCGACCGGACTCGACGTTCCTTTACGTCACAGTTCGAACGAGATAGAACGAGATTTAGCCGTACCGTAGTCCAAACAAGGACATTATACGGCCAAATCACGATGAATCTCGTTCTATCTCGTTCGAATCGTGACGTAAAGGAACGTCCAGTCCGGTCGGGCCCAATCACGGGAAATAGCCTGGGACCACCGGTTGCCGTGGGCATTACTTTTGATTTCTTGTCTGAGGCCGAAATACCAATTTTAATTTTTTTCCCAAAAGCATGCTATTAGTATATTGGCCGTAGGCAACAGATGCTACGGCCAATGTTCTTATAGCATGCTTTTGGGAAAAAAAATAAAATTGGTATTTCGGCCTCAGACAAGAAACCAAAAGCGATTCCTACGGCAACCAGTGGTCTCAGGCTATTTATCGTTATTGGACCCGACCGGACTCGACGTTCCTTTACGTCACAGTTCGAACGAGATAGAACGAGATTTAGCCGTACCGTAGTCCAAACAAGGACATTGTACGGCCAAATCACGATGAATCTCGTTCTATCTCGTTCGAATCGTGACGTAAAGGAACGTCCAGTCCGGTCGGGCCCAATCACGGGAAATAGCCTGGGACCACCGGTTGCCGTGGGCATTACTTTTGATTTCTTGTCTGAGGCCGAAATACCAATTTTAATTTTTTTCCCAAAAGCATGCTATTAGTATATTGGCCGTAGGCAACAGATGCTACGGCCAATGTTCTTATAGCATGCTTTTGGGAAAAAAAATTAAAATTGGTACTTCGGCCTCAGACAAGAAACCAAAAGCGATTCCTACGGCAACCAGTGGTCTCAGGCTATTTACCGTGATTGGACCCGACCGGACTCGACGTTTCTTTACGTCACAGTTTGAACGAGATAGAACGAGATTTGGCCGTACCGTAGTCCAAACAAGGACATTGTACGGCCAAATCACGATGAATCTCGTTCTATCTCGTTCGAATCGTGACGTAATGGAACGTCCAGTCCGGTCGGGCCCAATCACGGGAAATAGCCTGGGACCACCGGTTGCCGTGGGCATTACTTTTGATTTCTTGTCTGAGGCCGAAATACCAATTTTAATTTTTTTTCCCAAAAGCATGCTATTAGTATATTGGCCGTAGGCAACAGATGCTACGGCCAATGTTCTTATAGCATGCTTTTGGGAAAAAAAATTAAAATTGGTATTTCGGCCTCAGACAAGAAACCAAAAGCGATTCCTACGGCAACCAGTGGTCTCAGGCTATTTACCGTGATTGGACCCGACCGGACTCGACGTTTCTTTACGTCACAGTTCGAACGAGATAGAACGAGATTTGGCCGTTCCGTAGTCCAAACAAGGACATTGTACGGCCAAATCACGATGAATCTCGTTCTATCTCGTTCGAATCGTGACGTAAAGGAACGTCCAGTCCGGTCGGGCCCAATCACGGGAAATAGCCTGGGACCACCGGTTGCCGTGAGCATTACTTTTGATTTCTTGTCTGAGGCCGAAATACCAATTTTAATTTTTTTCCCAAAAGCATGCTATTAGTATATTGGCCGTAGGCAACAGATGCTACGGCCAATGTTCGTATAGCATGCTTTTTGGAAAAAAAAATTAAAATTGGTACTTCGGCCTCAGACAAGAAATCAAAAGCGATTCCTACGGCAACCAGTGGTCTCAGGCTATTTACTGTGATTGGACCCGACCGGACTCGACGTTCCTTTACGTCACAGTTCGAACGAGATAGAACGAGATTTGGCCGTACCGTAGTCCAAACAAGGACATTGTACGGCCAAATCACGATGAATCTCGTTCTATCTCGTTCGAATCGTGACGTAAAGGAACGTCGAGTCCGGTCGGGCCCAATCACGGGAAATAGCCTGGGACCACCGGTTGCCGTGGGCATTACTTTTGATTTCTTGTCTGAGGCCGAAATACCAATTTTATTTTTTTTCCCAAAAGCATGCTATTAGTATATTGGCCGTAGGCAACAGATGCTACGGCCTATGTTCTTATAGCATGCTTTTGGGAAAAAAAATTAAAATTGGTATTTTGGCCTCAGACAAGAAACCAAAAGCGATTCCTACGGCAACCAGTGGTCCAAAGCTATTTACCGTGATTGGACCCGACCGGAATGGACGTTCCTTTACGTCACAGTTCGAACGAGATAGAACGAGATTTGGCCGTTCCGTAGTCCAAACAAGGACATTGTACGGCCAAATCACGATGAATCTCGTTCTATCTCGTTCGAATCGTGACGTAAAGGAACGTCCAGTCCGGTCGGGCCCAATCACGGGAAATAGCCTGGGACCACCGGTTGCCGTGGGCATTGCTTTTGATTTCTTGTCTGAGGCCGAAATACCAATTTTAATTTTTTTTCCCAAAAGCATGCTATTAGTATATTGGCCGTAGGCAACAGATGCTACGGCCAATGTTCTTATAGCATGCTTTTGGGAAAAAAAATTA
Organism: Branchiostoma lanceolatum; assembly: GCF_035083965.1. Lineage (NCBI taxonomy): Eukaryota > Metazoa > Chordata > Leptocardii > Amphioxiformes > Branchiostomatidae > Branchiostoma > Branchiostoma lanceolatum. Next base: position 3,406,607 of record NC_089738.1, on the reverse strand, counting down.
AAATTGGTACTTCGGCCTCAGACAAGAAACCAAAAGCGATTCCTACGGCAACCAGTGGTCTCAGGCTATTTACCGTGATTGGACCCGACCGGACTCGACGTTCCTTTACGTCACAGTTCGAACGAGATAGAACTAGATTTGGCCGTACCGTAGTCCAAACAAGGACATTGTACGGCCAAATCACGATGAATCTCGTTCTATCTCGTTCGAATCGTGACGTAAAGGAACGTCCAGTCCGGTCGGGCCCAATCACGGCAAACAGCCTTGGACCACCGGTTGCCGTAGGCATTACTTTTGATTTCATGTCTGAGGCCGAAATACCAATTTTAATTTTTTTCCCAAAAGCATGCTATAAGAACATTGGCCGTAGCATCTGTTGCCTACGGCCAATATACTAATAGCATGCTTTTGGGGAAAAAAATTAAAATTGGTATTTCGGCCTCAGACAAGAAACCAAAAGCGATTCCTACGGCAACCAGTGGTCTCAGGCTATTTACCGTGATTGGACCCGACCGGACTCGACGTTCCTTTACGTCACAGTTCGAACGAGATAGAACGAGATTTGGCCGTTCCGTAGTCCAAACAAGGACATTGTACGGCCAAATCACGATGAATCTCGTTCTATCTCGTTCGAATCGTGACGTAAAGGAACGTCCAGTCCGGTCGGGCCCAATCACGGGAAATAGCCTGGGACCACCGGTTGCCGTGGGCATTACTTTTGATTTCTTGTCTGAGGCCGAAATACCAATTTTATTTTTTTTCCCAAAAGCATGCTATTAATATATTGGCCGTAGGCAACAGATGCTACGGCCAATGTTCTTATAGCATGCTTTTGGGAAAAAAAATCAAAATTGGTATTTCGGCCTCAGACAAGAAACCAAAAGCGATTCCTACGGCAACCAGTGGTCTCAAGCTATTTACCGTGATTGGACCCGACCGGACTCGACGTTCCTTTACGTCACAGTTCGAACGAGATAGAACGAGATTTGGCGGTAACGTAGTCCAAACAAGGACATTGTACGGCCAAATCACGATGAATCTCGTTCTATCTCGTTCGAATCGTGACGTAAAGGAACGTCCAGTCCGGTCGGGCCCAATCACGGGAAATAGCCTGGGACCACCGGTTGCCGTGGGCATTACTTTTGATTTCTTGTCTGAGGCCGAAATACCAATTTTAATTTTTTTCCCAAAAGCATGCTATTAGTATATTGGCCGTAGGCAACAGATGCTACGGCCAATGTTCTTATAGCATGCTTTTGGAAAAAAAATTAAAATTGGTATTTCGGCCTCAGACAAGAAACCAAAAGCGATTCCTACGGCAACCAGTGGTCTCAGGCTATTTACCGTGATTGGACCCGACCGGACTCGACGTTCCTTTACGTCACAGTTCGAACGAGATAGAACGAGATTTGGCCGTTCCGTAGTCCAAACAAGGACATTGTACGGCCAAATCACGATGAATCTCGTTCTATCTCGTTCGAATCGTGACGTAAAAGAAACGTCCAGTCTGGTCGGGCCCAATCACGGGAAATAGCCTGGGACCACCGGTTGCCGTGGGCATTGCTTTTGATTTCTTGTCTGAGGCCGAAATACCAATTTTAATTTTTTTCCCAAAAGCATGCTATTAGTATATTGGCCGTAGGCAACAGATGCTACGGCCAATGTTCTTATAGCATGCTTTTGGGAAAAAAATTAAAATTGGTATTTCGGCCTCAGACAAGAAACCAAAAGCGATTCCTACGGCAACCAGTGGTCTCAGGCTATTTATCGTGATTGGACCCGACCGGACTCGACGTTCCTTTACGTCACAGTTCGAACGAGATAGAACGAGATTTGGCCGTACCGTAGTCCAAACAAGGACATTGTACGGCCAAATCACGATGAATCTCGTTCTATCTAGTTCGAATCGTGACGTAAAGGAACGTCCAGTCCGGTCGGGCCCAATCACGGGAAATAGCCTGGGACCACCGGTTGCCGTGGGCATTACTTTTGATTTCTTGTCTGAGGCCGAAATACCAATTTTAATTTTTTTCCCAAAAGCATGCTATTAGTATATTGGCCGTAGGCAACAGATGCTACGGCCAATGTTCTTATAGCATGCTTTTGGGAAAAAAAATCAAAATTGGTATTTCGGCCTCAGACAAGAAACCAAAAGCGATTCCTACGGCAACCAGTGGTCTCAAGCTATTTACCGTGATTGGACCCGACCGGACTCGACGTTCCTTTACGTCACAGTTCGAACGAGATAGAACGAGATTTGGCCGTACCGTAGTCCAAACAAGGACATTGTACGGCCAAATCACGATGAATCTCGTTCTATCTCGTTCGAATCGTGACGTAAAGGAACGTCCAGTCCGGTCGGGCCCAATCACGGGAAATAGCCTGGGACCACCGGTTGCCGTGGGCATTACTTTTGATTTCTTGTCTGAGGCCGAAATACCAATTTTAATTTTTTTCCCAAAAGCATGCTATTAGTATATTGGCCGTAGGCAACAGATGCTACGGCCAATGTTCTTATAGCATGCTTTTGGAAAAAAAATTAAAATTGGTATTTCGGCCTCAGACAAGAAACCAAAAGCGATTCTTACGGCAACCAGTGGTCTCAGGCTATTTACCGTGATTGGACCCGACCGGACTCGACGTTCCTTTACGTCACAGTTCGAACGAGATAGAACGAGATTTGGCCGTTCCGTAGTCCAAACAAGGACATTGTACGGCCAAATCACGATGAATCTCGTTCTATCTCGTTCGAATCGTGACGTAAAAGGAACGTCCAGTCCGGTCGGGCCCAATCACGGGAAATAGCCTGGGACCACCGGTTGCCGTGGGCATTGCTTTTGATTTCTTGTCTGAGGCCGAAATACCAATTTTAATTTTTTTCCCAAAAGCATGCTATTAGTATATTGGCCGTAGGCAACAGATGCTACGGCCAATGTTCTTATAGCATGCTTTTGGGAAAAAATTAAAATTGGTATTTCGGCCTCAGACAAGAAATCAAAAGCGATTCCTACGGCAACCAGTGGTCTCAGGCTATTTATCGTGATTGGACCCGACCGGACTCGACGTTCCTTTACGTCACAGTTCGAACGAGATAGAACGAGATTTGGCCGTACCGTAGTCCAAACAAGGACATTGTACGGCCAAATCACGATGAATCTCGTTCTATCTCGTTCGAATCGTGACGTAAAGGAACGTCCAGTCCGGTCGGGCCCAATCACGGGAAATAGCCTGGGACCACCGGTTGCCGTGGGCATTACTTTTGATTTCTTGTCTGAGGCCGAAATACCAATTTTAATTTTTTTCCCAAAAGCATGCTATTAGTATATTGGCCGTAGGCAACAGATGCTACGGCCAATGTTCTTATAGCATGCTTTTGGGAAAAAAATTAAAATTGGTTTTTTCGGCCTCAGACAAGAAACCAAAAGCGATTCCTACGGCAACCAGTGGTCTCAGGCTATTTACCGTGATTGGACCTGACCGGACTCGACGTTCCTTTACGTCACAGTTCGAACGAGATAGAACGAGATTTGGCCGTACCGTAGTCCAAACAAGGACATTGTACGGCCAAATCACGATGAATCTCGTTCTATCTCGTTCGAATCGTGACGTAAAGGAACGTCCAGTCCGGTCGGGCCCAATCACGGGAAATAGCCTGGGACCACCGGTTGCCGTGGGCATTACTTTTGATTTCTTGTCTGAGGCCGAAATACCAATTTTAATTTTTTTCCCAAAAGCATGCTATTAGTATATTGGCCGTAGGCAACAGATGCTACGGCCAATGTTCTTATAGCATGCTTTTGGGAAAAAAATTAAAATTGGTATTTCGGCCTCAGACAAGAAACCAAAAGCGATTCCTACGGCAACCAGTGGTCTCAGGCTATTTACCGTGATTGGACCCGACCGGACTCGACGTTCCTTTACGTCACAGTTCGAACGAGATAGAACGAGATTTGGCCGTACCGTAGTCCAAACAAGGACATTGTACGGCCAAATCACGATGAATCTCGTTCTATCTCGTTCGAATCGTGACGTAAAGGAACGTCCAGTCCGGTCGGGCCCAATCACGGGAAATAGCCTGGGACCACCGGTTGCCGTGGGCATTACTTTTGATTTCTTGTCTGAGGCCGAAATACCAATTTTAATTTAATTTTTTTCCCAAAAGCATGCTATTAGTATATTGGCCGTAGGCAACAGATGCTACGGCCAATGTTCTTATAGCTTGCTTTTGGGAAAAAAATAAAATTGGTATTTCGGCCTCAGACAAGAAACCAAAAGTGATTCCTACGGCAACCAGTGGTCTCAGGCTATTTACCGTGATTGGACCCGACCGGACTCGACGTTCCTTTACGTCACAGTTCGAACGAGATAGAACGAGTTGAATTTGGCGCCTGTAGGCGGCAGCCGCGGTTTTGAACCTCTCCCCTACAGAGCGTCCCCCGGTGTTTTTAACCGGTATAAGTGCAATATTTTTTACCTTGCTGTGCAATATAAATGTCTTGTGAATGTCTGAGCCGTATATAGACTGACAGTCCACTCTGGGAAGTGATCATTTCGTGGAGAAATCAACGCTGACTTGGAGCGGAGTGTGACCCAGTGTGCGTCATGGCTGCGTGTACTGTGCGATCGTTGTCCTTATGGTCGCGGGCTCCGCTGTTGTACTCCGCAGAGTTCCTGAGGGGACTAAAAAGAGCAGCCCTGCCGACCGGCCAGGATCTCAAGGGTCACCTGCTTCACCTTGGACTTTGGAAACTCAGGAGCAGGCCAAGGGGAAAAAGGGCAGGTAAAAACTTTCAACGTAAGATCCCTACAGTTGTCGGGAATAGGCCGTTGCAAGTGGAAGCCGATGCATTTACATGCAAATCTCACTGGGCAGAACAATACATGCCGTCACTCCGACATTCTCAACATGGCCTACAACACCTGCGACCTCTGAAACGTGATCCCGTCAAGCCGCCCATCCAGCCCAAAGGTATGCCGAGTGTGCTATTAACCAATGCCCGATCCTTGGTCAATAAACTTGATGAACTCAGCTTAACTCTCTCTCTGAACAAGATCGACATTGCGGCAGTTACTGAGTCATGGTTCTCAACTGACTTACCTGAAGAGATAACGTCGGTGGACGGTTATAACCTGTATCGCAAGGATCGGTGTAACAGACGAGGCGGGGGAATCGCCCTTTATATCAAAAACGATATAAAGACAAAACTTGTTGACATTGCTGTACCCGAGAACTTAGAATGCATCTGGGCACAACTACAACCACAACGGACCCCACGAGCCGTTCCTGTACTTTACGTAGGAGTCCTGTATCATCCCCCATGGGCAAACGAAAAACTATTACAAGATGAGACAAGTCAGCACATCATCCACACCTTGGACACAATCCGCAGGAAGCACCCTCATGCCGGTATTATTCTATGTGGAGATTTATCCAGTCATCCTGAACTTAAACAGGTCGTGACAAACGCCACTCGAGCCAACTCCATGCTGGATCTAATCATCACAAACGTCCACGGCCACTATCACGTGCCGGACATCATAGCTCCACTTGGTTCCAGCGATCATAACTGTATCCTCTGGAAGCCGAACGTCTCTAACAATCCTCGCTGTAAGCAACCCAGGGCCAAACATCGTCTCGTCACACAGGAAAGAAAGGATGCGCTTGGTCTATGTATGGGTATCACTGATTGGTCTACCGTATACAACTCAGCTTCGGTAGAGGACAAAGTTGCCACTTTCAATAAAACCCTGCAGACGATGCTCGATGTTTGTGTTCCCCCAAGTAAGAGCAAAACACGGGATGTTGACAAACACTGGATAACTAACAAGATTAAAGTCGCCGTTCGGAAAAGACAATCAGTCTACAGGAAACATGGCAAAACAGAGAAGTGGAAAAAACTTCGTAACTGGGTCCAGTCCCTCATCAGGAAGCAGAAGAAGAACCACTACAACAGATGCATTGGTATGTTAAAGAAGAACAACCCTCGAGAATGGTGGAACTTTGTAAATAATGAACTTGGACGTACGCAAAAATCTAAGGGGAACGTCACCGTTACTGATGTCCCGGATGACCGAGTAGCGGACACATTGAACGATTTCTTTGCGGAAGCATGGTCAGACAGCAGAACTTTCAATCTTTTCCCACTCCCGCTCCCATCCAGCTCTGATGACCTTTGCAGCATCGGCCAAGTGAAAGCTGTCTTGAGACGTCTGAACACCAGAAAATCAGGTGGCCCTGACGACATCCCGAACTGGGTTCTGAGCGCGTATTGCGAAGACCTAGCCCCAGTTGTCACTCACCTGATAAACTTTTCGTACAACACTGGAAACATGCCTTCCGTGTGGAAAACGGCGAATGTCTGCCCCATACCCAAGACTCCAGCCCCAGCCAGCAAGAAGGATTGGAGGCCTATCTCCCTCATCTCGACCCTTGGGAAGGTACAGGAAAGACTTGTGCTAAACAAATTTCTGCCCATTATGAAGCCATGGATACGGGACCAATATGCTTACATGCCCAAGTCATCAACCACTGTTGCTCTTCTCAAAGCATATCAGTCATGGTTACAAGGTTTGGATACCAAGAAAGCATCAATGGTCCGTGTACTGCTGGCTGATATGTCAAAAGCTTTTGACAGAGTCGACCACGGAATACTACTTCAGCTCCTCGCCGTTCGTGGCACTCCCTCGAAGATGTTAGCCTGGATTAACAGCTATTTGTCTGGCAGAGCTCAACGTGTGATCGCCAACAATCAGTGCAGCAGTTGGCGTTACGTCACTTCTGGCGTTCCGCAAGGGGGCGTTCTGTCCCCATACCTGTTTCTAGTCTACATGTCCTCCAGAACCACAAGGTATGAGACCACAGACAACAATGGCTACGCGGACGATATAGGCCTGTCTCGAACCATTCCTTGTGCTGATGTCGAGGCGGACAACACAATGCAAGAAGAAACCGCACACTTGGACTCCTGGGCCGCCGAAAATAACATGATTATGAATGGAGACAAATCCTTTGAACTCAGAATGTGTTTCGCGAAAACCCCTCCGGAACCACCGCCCCTTATTCTTGGAGGAAAGGAAGAGGAAGTACCAGTGGTTACCTGTGCTACTTACCTGGGATTTAAGGTACATTCCAACCTTGGATGGGACAGTCAGATTACACACGTAACAAAGAAAGGTTCCAGGCGTCTACATTTCCTTCGCCTTCTTGCGAAGGGAGGCATGCCTCCCGAGGACTTGCTCACCGTCTACACAACTCTTGTTAGACCGGTATTGGAATATGCTCATGTTTTGTATGTTGGATGCACTGTATCGCAAAGAAACACTCTCGAGGCTGTGCAGAGAAGGGCACTGAGAATCATCAACAGAAACAGTAGCAGTCCGACGCCATCCCCCCTGCCAACCCTGCAGTCAAGACGAGAAGAAGCAGCGAGAGCCTTGTTCACGCAGATGCGGGCAAATGACCACCCCCTGCACTACATGATCACCAATGACAGGAAAGAAGAAACTGGGAGGACTTTACGTAACCACAACCATCTTTCAATGCCGAAATGTAGAACTGAGAGACTTAAGAGATCTTTTCTGTACCAAGCGACGCTGCTGCATAACAAATCTCTCTAAACCTCACAATGTCGAATACCTTCATACAGATGACAAGCACTCGTATTATTTCTGTATTTTAATGACTCATATAATACGTATCTTAGCACTTGTTATTGTATGTTTGATCTGTGTTTTTTAAATAAGTACTTTCCACTTGAAAATTATGAATATTTGAATTGATTTGTGTGAATTAGCTGTAATTCAGACTTGTATTTCAATGTCTGCAAATGCTACTAAAGACCTTTTGACTTTGACATTTGAGATTTGACCGTACCGTAGTCCAAACAAGGACATTGTACGGCCAAATCACGATGAATCTCGTTCTATCTCGTTCGAATCGTGACGTAAAGGAACGTCCAGTCCGGTCGGGCCCAATCACGGGAAATAGCCTGGGACCACCGGTTGCCGTGGGCATTATTTTTGATTTCTTGTCTGAGGCCAAAATACCAATTTTAATTTTTTTCCCAAAAGCATGCTATTAGTATATTGGCCGTAGGCAACAGATGCTACGGCCAATGTTCTTATAGCATGCTTTTGGGGGAAAAAATTAAAATTGGTATTTCGGCCTCAGACAAGAAACCAAAAGCGATTCCTACGGCAACCAGTGGTCTCAGGCTATTTACCGTGATTGGACCCGACCGGACTCGACGTTCCTTTACGTCACAGTTCGAACGAGATAGAACGAGATTTGGCCGTACCGTAGTCCAAACAAGGACATTGTACGGCCAAATCACGATGAATCTCGTTCTATCTCGTTCGAATCGTGACGTAAAGGAACGTCGAGTCCGGTCGGGCCCAATCACGGGAAATAGCCTGGGACCACCGGTTGCCGTGGGCATTACTTTTGATTTCTTGTCTGAGGCCGAAATACCAATTTTAATTTTTTTCCCAAAAGCATGCTATTAGTATATTGGCCGTAGGTAACAGATGCAAAGGCCAATGTTCTTATAGCATGCTTTTGGGAAAAAAATTAAAATTGGTATTTCGGCCTCAGACAAGAAACCAAAAGCGATTCCTACGGCAACCAGTGGTCTCAGGCTATTTATCGTGATTGGACCCGACCGGACTCGACGTTCCTTTACGTCACAGTTCGAACGAGATAGAACGAGATTTGGCCGTACCGTAGTCCAAACAAGGACATTGTACGGCCAAATCACGATGAATCTCGTTCTATCTCGTTCGAATCGTGACGTAAAGGAACGTCCAGTCCGGTCGGGCCCAATCACGGGAAATAGCCTGGGACCACCGATTGCCGTGGGCATTACTTTTGATTTCTTGTCTGAGGCCGAAATACCAATTTTAATTTTTTTCCCAAAAGCATGCTATTAGTATATTGGCCGTAGGCAACAGATGCTAAGGCCAATGTTCTTATAGCATGCTTTTGGGAAAAAAAATTAAAATTGGTATTTCGGCCTCAGGCAAGAAACCAAAAGCGATTCCTAGGGCAACCAGTGGTCTCAGGCTATTTATCGTGATTGGACCCGACCGGACTCGACGTTCCTTTACGTCACAGTTCGAACGAGATAGAACGAGATTTGGCCGTACCGTAGTCCAAACAAGGACATTGTACGGCCAAATCACGATGAATCTCGTTCTATCTCGTTCGAATCGTGACGTAAAGGAACGTCCAGTCCGGTCGGGCCCAATCACGGGAAATAGCCTGGGACCACCGGTTACCGTGGGCATTACTTTTGATTTCTTGTCTGAGGCCGAAATACCAATTTTAATTTTTTTCCCAAAAGCATGCTATTAGTATATTGGCCGAAGGCAACAGATGCTACGGCCAATGTTCTTATAGCATGCTTTTGGGAAAAAAAAATTAAAATTGGTATTTCGGCCTCAGACAAGAAACCAAAAGCGATTCCTACGGCAACCAGTGGTCTCAGGCTATTTATCGTGATTGGACCCGACCGGACTCGACGTTCCTTTACGTCACAGTTCGAACGAGATAGAACGAGATTTGGCCGTACCGTAGTCCAAACAAGGACATTGTACGGCCAAATCACGATGAATCTCGTTCTATCTCGTTCGAATCGTGACGTAAAGGAACGTCCAGTCCGGTCGGGCCCAATCACGGGAAATAGCCTGGGACCACCGATTGCCGTGGGCATTACTTTTGATTTCTTGTCTGAGGACGAAATACCAATTTTAATTTTTTTTCCCAAAAGCATGCTATTAGTATATTGGCCGTAGGCAACAGATGCTAAGGCCAATGTTCTTATAGCATGCTTTTGGGAAAAAAAATTAAAATTGGTATTTCGGCCTCAGGCAAGAAACCAAAAGCGATTCCTACGGCAACCAATGGTCTCAGGCTATTTACCGTGATTGGACCCGACCGGACTCGACGTTCCTTTACGTCACAGTTCGAACGAGATAGAACGAGATTTGGCCGTTCCGTAGTCCAAACAAGGACATTGTACGGCCAAATCACGATGAATCTCGTTCTATCTCGTTCGAATCGTGACGTAAAGGAACGTCGAGTCCGGTCGGGCCCAATCACGGGAAATAGCCTGGGACCACCGGTTGCCGTGGGCATTACTTTTGATTTCTTGTCTGAGGCCGAAATACCAATTTTAATTTTTTTCCCAAAAGCATGCTATTAGTATATTGGCCGAAGGCAACAGATGCTACGGCCAATGTTCTTATAGCATGCTTTTGGAAAAATAAAATAAAATTGGTATTTCGGCCTCAGACAAGAAACTAAAAGCGATTCCTACGGCAACCATTGGTCTCAGGCTATTTATCGTGATTGGACCCGACCGGACTGGACGTTCCTTTACGTCACAGTTCGAACGAGATAGAACGAGATTTGGCCGTACCGTAGTCCAAACAAGGACATTGTACGGCCAAATCACGATGAATCTCGTTCTATCTAGTTCGAATCGTGACGTAAAGGAACGTCCAGTCCGCGGCCGGTCGGGCCCAATCACGGGAAATAGCCTGGGACCACCGGTTGCCGTGGGCATTACTTTTGATTTCTTGTCTGAGGCCGAAATACCAATTTTAATTTTTTTTTCCAAAAGCATGCTATTAGTATATTGGCCGTAGGCAACAGATGCTACGGCCAATGTTCTTATAGCATGCTTTTGGGAAAAAAATTAAAATTGGTATTTCGGCCTCAGACAAGAAACCAAAAGCGATTCCTACGGCAACCAGTGGTCTCAGGCTATTTACCGTGATTGGACCCGACCGGACTCGACGTTTCTTTACGTCACAGTTCGAACGAGATAGAACGAGATTTGGCCGTTCCGTAGTCCAAACAAGGACATTGTACGGCCAAATCACGATGAATCTCGTTCTATCTCGTTCGAATCGTGACGTAAAGGAACGTCCAGTCCGCGGCCGGTCGGGCCCAATCACGGGAAATAGCCTGGGACCACCGGTTGCCGTGGGCATTACTTTTGATTTCTTGTCTGAGGCCGAAATACCAATTTTAAATTTTTTTTCCAAAAGCATGCTATTAGTATATTTGCCGTAGGCAACAGATGCTACGGCCAATGTTCTTATAGCATGCTTTTGGGAAAAAAATTAAAATTGGTATTTCGGCCTCAGACAAGAAACCAAAAGCGATTCCTACGGCAACCAGTGGTCTCAGGCTATTTACCGTGATTGGACCCGACCGGACTCGACGTTCCTTTACGTCACAGTTCGAACGAGATAGAACGAGATTTGGCCGTTCCGAAGTCCAAACAAGGACATTGTACGGCCAAATCACGATGAATCTCGTTCCTTCTCGTTCGAATCGTGACGTAAAGGAACGTCCAGTCTGGTCGGGCCCAATCACGGGAAATAGCCTGGGACCACCGGTTGCCGTGGGCATTACTTTTGATCTCTTGTCTGAGGCCGAAATACCAATTTTAATTTTTTTTTCCAAAAGCATGCTATTAGTATATTGGCCGTAGGCAACAGATGCTACGGCCAATGTTCTTATAGCATGCTTTTGGGAAAAAAATTAAAATTGGTATTTCGGCCTCAGACAAGAAACCAAAAGCGATTCCTACGGCAACCAGTGGTCTCAGGCTATTTATCGTTATTGGACCCGACCGGACTCGACGTTCCTTTACGTCACAGTTCGAACGAGATAGAACGAGATTTAGCCGTACCGTAGTCCAAACAAGGACATTGTACGGCCAAATCACGATGAATCTCGTTCTATCTCGTTCGAATCGTGACGTAAAGGAACGTCCAGTCCGGTCGGGCCCAATCACGGGAAATAGCCTGGGACCACCGGTTGCCGTGAGCATTACTTTTGATTTCTTGTCTGAGGCCGAAATACCAATTTTAATTTTTTTCCCAAAAGCATGCTATTAGTATATTGGCCGTAGGCAACAGATGCTACGGCCAATGTTCTTATAGCATGCTTTTGGGAAAAAAAAATTAAAATTGGTACTTCGGCCTCAGACAAGAAACCAAAAGCGATTCCTACGGCAACCAGTGGTCTCAGGCTATTTCCCGTGATTGGACCCGACCGGACTCGACGTTCCTTTACGTCACAGTTCGAACGAGATAGAACGAGATTTGGCCGTTCCGTAGTCCAAACAAGGACATTGTACGGCCAAATCACGATGAATCTCGTTCTATCTCGTTCGAATCGTGACGTAAAGGAACGTCGAGTCCGGTCGGGCCCAATCACGGGAAATAGCCTGGGACCACCGGTTGCCGTGGGCATTACTTTTGATTTCTTGTCTGAGGCCGAAATACCAATTTTAATTTTTTTTCCCAAAAGCATGCTATTAGTATATTGGCCGTAGGCAACAGATGCTACGGCCAATGTTCTTATAGCATGCTTTTGGGAAAAAAATTAAAATTGGTATTTCGGCCTCAGACAAGAAACCAAAAGCGATTCCTACGGCAACCAGTGGTCTCAGGCTATTTCCCGTGATTGGACCCGACCGGACTCGACGTTTCTTTACGTCACAGTTCGAACGAGATAGAACGAGATTTGGCCGTTCCATAGTCCAAACAAGGACATTGTACGGCCAAATCACGATGAATATTCTCTATCTCGTTCGAATCGTGACGTAAAGGAACGTCCAGTCCGGTCCGGCCCAATCACGGGAAATAGCCTGGGACCACCGGTTGCCGTGAGCATTACTTTTGATTTCTTGTCTGAGGCCGAAATACCAATTTCAATTTTTTTCCCAAAAGCATGCTATTAGTATATTGGCCGTAGGCAACAGATGCTACGGCCAATGTTCGTATAGCATGCTTTTTGGAAAAAAAATTAAAATTGGTACTTCGGCCTCAGACAAGAAACCAAAAGCGATTCCTACGGCAACCAGTGGTCTCAGGCTATTTACTGTGATTGGACCCGACCGGACTCGACGTTCCTTTACGTCACAGTTCGAACGAGATAGAACGAGATTTGGCCGTACCGTAGTCCAAACAAGGACATTGTACGGCCAAATCACGATGAATCTCGTTCTATCTCGTTCGAATCGTGACGTAAAGGAACGTCGAGTCCGGTCGGGCCCAATCACGGGAAATAGCCTGGGACCACCGGTTGCCGTGGGCATTACTTTTGATTTCTTGTCTGAGGCCGAAATACCAATTTTATTTTTTTTCCCAAAAGCATGCTATTAGTATATTGGCCGTAGGCAACAGATGCTACGGCCTATGTTCTTATAGCATGCTTTTGGGAAAAAAAATTAAAATTGGTATTTTGGCCTCAGACAAGAAACCAAAAGCGATTCCTACGGCAACCAGTGGTCCCAAGCTATTTACCGTGATTGGACCCGACCGGAATGGACGTTCCTTTACGTCACAGTTCGAACGAGATAGAACTAGATTTGGCCGTACCGTAGTCCAAACAAGGACATTGTACGGCCAAATCACGATGAATCTCGTTCTATCTCGTTAGAATCGTGACGTAAAGGAACGTCCAGTCCGGTCGGGCCCAATCACGGGAAATAGCCTGGGACCACCGGTTGCCGTGGGCATTTCTTTTGATTTCTTGTCTGAGGCCGAAATACCAATTTTAATTGTTTTCCCAAAAGCATGCTATTAGTATATTGGCCGTAGGCAACAGATGCTACGGCCAATGTTCTTATAGCATGCTTTTGGGAAAAAAATCAAAATTGGTATTTCGGCCTCAGACAAGAAACCAAAAGCGATTCCTACGGCGACCAGTGGTCTCAGGCTATTTACCGTGATTGGACCCGACCGGACTCGACGTTTCTTTACGTCACAGTTCGAACGAGATAGAACGAGATTTGGCCGTTCCGTAGTCCAAACAAGGACATTGTACGGCCAAATCACGATGAATCTCGTTCTATCTCGTTCGAATCGTGACGTAAAGGAACGTCCAGTCCGGTCGGGCCCAATCACGGGAAATAGCCTGGGACCACCGGTTGCCGTGGGCATTACTTTTGATTTCTTGTCTGAGGCCGAAATACCAATTTTAATTTTTTTCCCAAAAGCATGCTATTAGTATATTGGCCGTAGGCAACAGATGCTACGGCCAATGTTCGTATAGCATGCTTTTGGGAAAAAAATTAAAATTGGTATTTCGGCCTCAGACAAGAAACCAAAAGCGATTCCTACGGCAACCAGTGGTCTCAGGCTATTTACCGTGATTGGACCCGACCGGACTCGACGTTTCTTTACGTCACAGTTCGAACGAGATAGAACGAGATTTGGCCGTACCGTAGTCCAAACAAGGTCATTGTACGGCCAAATCACGATGAATCTCGTTCTATCTCGTTCGAATCGTGACGTAAAGGAACGTCCAGTCCGGTCGGGCCCAATCACGGGAAATAGCCTGGGACCACCGGTTGCCGTGGGCATTACTTTTGATTTCATGTCTGAGGCCGAAATACCAATTTTAATTTTTTTCCCAAAAGCATGCTATTAGTATATTGGCCGTAGGCAGCAGATGCTACGGCCAATGTTCGTATAGCATGCTTTTTGGAAAAAAATTAAAATTGGTACTTCGGCCTCAGACAAGATACCAAAAGCGATTCCTACGGCAACCAGTGGTCTCAGGCTATTTACTGTGATTGGACCCGACCGGACTCGACGTTCCTTTACGTCACAGTTCGAACGAGATAGAACTAGATTTGGCCGTACCGTAGTCCAAACAAGGACATTGTACGGCCAAATCACGATGAATCTCGTTCTATCTCGTTCGAATCGTGACGTAAAGGAACGTCGAGTCCGGTCGGGCCCAATCACGGGAAATAGCCTGGGACCACCGGTTGCCGTGGGCATTACTTTTGATTTCTTGTCTGAGGCCGAAATACCAATTTTAATTTTTTTTTCCCAAAAGCATGCTATTAGTATATTGGCCGTAGGCAACAGATGCTACGGCCAATGTTCTTATAGCATGCTTTTGGGAAAAAAAATTAAAATTGGTATTTCGGCCTCAGACAAGAAACCAAAAGCGATTCCTACGGCAACCAGTGGTCTCAGGCTATTTACCGTGATTGGACCCGACCGGACTCGACGTTTCTTTACGTCACAGTTCGAACGAGATAGAACGAGATTTGGCCGTTCCGTAGTCCAAACAAGGACATTGTACGGCCAAATCACGATGAATCTCGTTCTATCTCGTTCGAATCGTGACGTAAAGGAACGTCGAGTCCGGTCGGGCCCAATCACGGGAAATAGCCTGGGACCACCGGTTGCCGTGGGCATTACTTTTGATTTCTTGTCTGAGGCCGAAATACCAATTTTAATTTTTTTCCCAAAAGCATGCTATTAGTATATTGGCCGTAGGCAACAGATGCTACGGCCAATGTTCTTATAGCATGCTTTTGGGAAAAAAATTAAAATTGGTATTTCGGCCTCAGACAAGAAACCAAAAGCGATTCCTACGGCAACCAGTGGTCTCAGGCTATTTACCGTGATTGGACCCGACCGGACTCGACGTTCCTTTACGTCACAGTTCGAACGAGATAGAACGAGATTTGGCCGTTCCGTAGTCCAAACAAGGACATTGTACGGCCAAATCACGATGAATCTCGTTCTATCTCGTTCGAATCGTGACGTAAAGGAACGTCCAGTCCGGTCGGGCCCAATCACGGGAAATAGCCTGGGACCACCGGTTGCCGTGAGCATTGCTTTTGATTTCTTGTCTGAGGCCGAAATACCAATTTTAATTTTTTTCCCAAAAGCATGCTATTAGTATATTGGCCGTAGGCAACAGATGCTACGGCCAATGTTCGTATAGCATGCTTTTGGGAAAAAAAAAAAATAAAATTGGTACTTCGGCCTCAGACAAGAAACCAAAAGCGATTCCTACGGCAACCAGTGGTCTCAGGCTATTTACTGTGATTGGACCCGACCGGACTCGACGTTCCTTTACGTCACAGTTCGAACGAGATAGAACGAGATTTGGCCGTACCGTAGTCCAAACAAGGACATTGTACGGCCAAATCACGATGAATCTCGTTCTATCTCGTTCGAATCGTGACGTAAAGGAACGTCCAGTCCGGTCGGGCCCAATCACGGGAAATAGCCTGGGACCACCGGTTGCCGTGGGCATTACTTTTGATTTCTTGTCTGAGGCCGAAATACCAATTTTATTTTTTTTCCCAAAAGCATGCTATTAGTATATTGGCCGTAGGCAACAGATGCTACGGCCTAATAATATGTTCTTATAGCATGCTTTTGGGAAAAAAAATTAAAATTGGTATTTTGGCCTCAGACAAGAAACCAAAAGCGATTCCTACGGCAACCAGTGGTCCCAAGCTATTTACCGTGATTGGACCCGACCGAAATGGACGTTCCTTTACGTCACAGTTCGAACGAGATAGAACGAGATTTGGCCGTTCCGTAGTCCAAACAAGGACATTGTACGGCCAAATCACGATGAATCTCGTTCTATCTCGTTCGAATCGTGACGTAAAGGAACGTCCAGTCCGGTCGGGCCCAATCACGGGAAATAGCCTGGGACCACCGGTTGCCGTGGGCATTGCTTTTGATTTCTTGTCTGAGGCCGAAATACCAATTTTAATTTTTTTTCCCAAAAGCATGCTATTAGTATATTGGCCGTAGGCAACAGATGCTACGGCCAATGTTCTTATAGCATGCTTTTGGGAAAAAAATTAAAATTGGTATTTCGGCCTCAGACAAGAAACCAAAAGCGATTCCTACGGCGACCAGTGGTCTCAGGCTATTTACCGTGATTGGACCCGACCGGACTCGACGTTTCTTTACGTCACAGTTCGAACGAGATAGAACGAGATTTGGCCGTTCCGTAGTCCAAACAAGGACATTGTACGGCCAAATCACGATGAATCTCGTTCTATCTCGTTCGAATCGTGACGTAAAGGAACGTCCAGTCCGGTCGGGCCCAATCACGGGAAATAGCCTGGGACCACCGGTTGCCGTGGGCATTACTTTTGATTTCTTGTCTGAGGCCGAAATACCAATTTTAATTTTTTTCCCAAAAGCATGCTATTAGTATATTGGCCGTAGGCAACAGATGCTACGGCCAATGTTCGTATAGCATGCTTTTGGGAAAAAAATTAAAATTGGTACTTCGGCCTCAGACAAGAAACCAAAAGCGATTCCTACGGCAACCAGTGGTCTCAGGCTATTTACCGTGATTGGACCCGACCGGACTCGACGTTTCTTTACGTCACAGTTCGAACGAGATAGAACGAGATTTGGCCGTACCGTAGTCCAAACAAGGACATTGTACGGCCAAATCACGATGAATCTCGTTCTATCTCGTTCGAATCGTGACGTAAAGGAACGTCCAGTCCGGTCGGGCCCAATCACGGGAAATAGCCTGGGACCACCGGTTGCCGTGGGCATAACATTTGATTTCTTGTCTGAGGCCGAAAACCAATTTTAATTTTTTTCCCAAAAGCATGCTATTAGTATATTGGCCGTAGGCAACAGATGCTACGGCCAATGTTCGTATAGCATGCTTTTTGGAAAAAAGATTAAAATTGGTACTTCGGCCTCAGACAAGAAACCAAAAGCGATTCCTACGGCAACCAGTGGTCTCAGGCTATTTACTGTGATTGGACCCGACCGGACTCGACGTTCCTTTACGTCACAGTTCGAACGAGATAGAACTAGATTTGGCCGTACCGTAGTCCAAACAAGGACATTGTACGGCCAAATCACGATGAATCTCGTTCTATCTCGTTCGAATCGTGACGTAAAGGAACGTCGAGTCCGGTCGGGCCCAATCACGGGAAATAGCCTGGGACAACCGGTTGCCGTGGGCATTACTTTTGATTTCTTGTCTGAGGCCGAAATACCAATTTTAATTTTTTTTTCCCAAAAGCATGCTATTAGTATATTGGCCGTAGGCAACAGATGCTACGGCCAATGTTCTTATAGCATGCTTTTGGGAAAAAAATTAAAATTGGTATTTCGGCCTCAGACAAGAAACCAAAAGCGATTCCTACGGCAACCAGTGGTCTCAGGCTATTTACCGTGATTGGACCCGACCGGACTCGACGTTTCTTTACGTCACAGTTCGAACGAGATAGAACGAGATTTGGCCGTTCCATAGTCCAAACAAGGACATTGTACGGCCAAATCACGATGAATCTTCTCTATCTCGTTCGAATCGTGACGTAAAGGAACGTCCAGTCCGGTCGGGCCCAATCACGGGAAATAGCCTGGGACCACCGGTTGCCGTGAGCATTACTTTTGATTTCTTGTCTGAGGCCGAAATACCAATTTTAATTTTTTTCCCAAAAGCATGCTATTAGTATATTGGCCGTAGGCAACAGATGCTACGGCCAATGTTCTTATAGCATGCTTTTTGGAAAAAAAATTAAAATTGGTACTTCGGCCTCAGACAAGAAATCAAAAGCGATTCCTACGGCAACCAGTGGTCTCAGGCTATTTACTGTGATTGGACCCGACCGGACTCGACGTTCCTTTACGTCACAGTTCGAACGAGATAGAACGAGATTTGGCCGTACCGTAGTCCAAACAAGGACATTGTACGGCCAAATCACGATGAATCTCGTTCTATCTCGTTCGAATCGTGACGTAAAGGAACGTCGAGTCCGGTCGGGCCTAATCACGGGAAATAGCCTGGGACCACCGGTTGCCGTGGGCATTACTTTTGATTTCTTGTCTGAGGCCGAAATACCAATTTTATTTTTTTTCCCAAAAGCATGCTATTAGTATATTGGCCGTAGGCAACAGATGCTACGGCCAATGTTCTTATAGCATGCTTTTGGGAAAAAAAATTAAAATTGGTATTTTGGCCTCAGACAAGAAATCAAAAGCGATTCCTACGGCAACCAGTGGTCTCAGGCTATTTACTGTGATTGGACCCGACCGGACTCGACGTTTCTTTACGTCACAGTTCGAACGAGATAGAACGAGATTTGGCCGTTCCGTAGTCCAAACAAGGACATTGTACGGCCAAATCACGATGAATCTCGTTCTATCTCGTTCGAATCGTGACGTAAAGAAACGTCCAGTCCGGTCGGGCCCAATCACGGGAAATAGCCTGGGACCACCGGTTGCCGTGGGCATTACTTTTGATTTCTTGTCTGATGCCGAAATACCAATTTTAATTTTTTCCCAAAAGCATGCTATTAGTATATTGGCCGTAGGCAACAGATGCTACGGCCAATGTTCGTATAGCATGCTTTTGGGAAAAAAATTAAAATTGGTACTTCGGCCTCAGACAAGAAACCAAAAGCGATTCCTACGGCAACCAGTGGTCTCAGGCTATTTACCGTGATTGGACCCGACCGGACTCGACGTTTCTTTACGTCACAGTTCGAACGAGATAGAACTAGATTTGGCCGTACCGTAGTCCAAACAAGGACATTGTACGGCCAAATCACGATGAATCTCGTTCTATCTCGTTCGAATCGTGACGTAAAGGAACGTCCAGTCCGGTCGGGCCCAATCACGGGAAATAGCCTGGGACCACCGGTTGCCGTGGGCATTACTTTTGATTTCTTGTCTGAGGCCGAAATACCAATTTTAATTTTTTTCCCAAAAGCATGCTATTAGTATATTGGCCGTAGGCAACAGATGCTACGGCCAATGTTCTTATAGCATACTTTTGGGAAAAAAATTAAAATTGGTATTTCGGCCTCAGACAAGAAACCAAAAGCGATTCCTACGGCAACCAGTGGTCTCAGGCTATTTACCGTGATTGGACCCGACCGGACTCGACGTTTCTTTACGTCACAGTTCGAACGAGATAGAACGAGATTTGGCCGTTCCATAGTCCAAACAAGGACATTGTACGGCCAAATCACGATGAATCTTCTCTATCTCGTTCGAATCGTGACGTAAAGGAACGTCCAGTCCGGTCGGGCCCAATCACGGGAAATAGCCTGGGACCACCGGTTGCCGTGAGCATTACTTTTGATTTCTTGTCTGAGGCCGAAATACCAATTTTAATTTTTTTCCCAAAAGCATGCTATTAGTATATTGGCCGTAGGCAACAGATGCTACGGCCAATGTTCGTATAGCATGCTTTTTGGAAAAAAAATTAAAATTGGTACTTCGGCCTCAGACAAGAAACCAAAAGCGATTCCTACGGCAACCAGTGGTCTCAGGCTATTTACTGTGATTGGACCCGACCGGACTCGACGTTCCTTTACGTCACAGTTCGAACGAGATAGAACGAGATTTGGCCGTACCGTAGTCCAAACAAGGACATTGTACGGCCAAATCACGATGAATCTCGTTCTATCTCGTTCGAATCGTGACGTAAAGGAACGTCCAGTCCGGTCGGGCCCAATCACGGGAAATAGCCTGGGACCACCGGTTGCCGTGGGCATTACTTTTGATTTCTTGTCTGAGGCCGAAATACCAATTTTATTTTTTTTCCTAAAAGCATGCTATTAGTATATTGGCCGTAGGCAACAGATGCTACGGCCAATGTTCTTATAGCATGCTTTTGGGAAAAAAAATTAAAATTGGTATTTTGGCCTCAGACAAGAAATCAAAAGCGATTCCTACGGCAACCAGTGGTCTCAGGCTATTTACTGTGATTGGACCCGACCGGACTCGACGTTTCTTTACGTCACAGTTCGAACGAGATAGAACGAGATTTGGCCGTTCCGTAGTCCAAACAAGGACATTGTACGGCCAAATCACGATGAATCTCGTTCTATCTCGTTCGAATCGTGACGTAAAGAAACGTCCAGTCCGGTCGGGCCCAATCACGGGAAATAGCCTGGGACCACCGGTTGCCGTGGGCATTACTTTTGATTTCTTGTCTGATGCCGAAATACCAATTTTAATTTTTTTCCCAAAAGCATGCTATTAGTATATTGGCCGTAGGCAACAGATGCTACGGCCAATGTTCGTATAGCATGCTTTTGGGAAAAAAATTAAAATTGGTATTTTGGCCTCAGACAAGAAACCAAAAGCGATTCCTACGGCAACCAGTGGTCTCAGGCTATTTACCGTGATTGGACCCGACCGGACTCGACGTTTCTTTACGTCACAGTTCGAACGAGATAGAACGAGATTTGGCCGTACCGTAGTCCAAACAAGGACATTGTACGGCCAAATCACGATGAATCTCGTTCTATCTCGTTCGAATCGTGACGTCAAGGAACGTCCAGTCCGGTCGGGCCCAATCACGGGAAATAGCCTGGGACCACCGGTTGCCGTGGGCATTACTTTTGATTTCTTGTCTGAGGCCGAAATACCAATTTTAATTTTTTTCCCAAAAGCATGCTATTAGTATATTGGCCGTAGGCAACAGATGCTACGGCCAATGTTCTTATAGCATGCTTTTGGGAAAAAAAATTAAAATTGGTACTTCGGCCTCAGACAAGAAACCAAAAGCGATTCCTACGGCAACCAGTGGTCTCAGGCTATTTCCCGTGATTGGACCCGACCGGACTCGACGTTTCTTTACGTCACAGTTCGAACGAGATAGAACGAGATTTGGCCGTACCGTAGTCCAAACAAGGACATTGTACGGCCAAATCACGATGAATCTCGTTCTATCTCGTTCGAATCGTGACGTAAAGGAACGTCGAGTCCGGTCGGGCCCAATCACGGGAAAAAGCCTGGGACCACCGGTTGCCGTGGGCATTACTTTTGATTTCTTGTCTGAGGCCGAAATACCAATTTTATTTTTTTTCCCAAAAGCATGCTATTAGTATATTGGCCGTAGGCAACAGATGCTACGGCCAATGTTCTTATAGCATGCTTTTGGGAAAAAAAATTAAAATTGGTATTTTGGCCTCAGACAAGAAATCAAAAGCGATTCCTACGGCAACCAGTGGTCTCAGGCTATTTACTGTGATTGGACCCGACCGGACTCGACGTTTCTTTACGTCACAGTTCGAACGAGATAGAACGAGATTTGGCCGTTCCGTAGTCCAAACAAGGACATTGTACGGCCAAATCACGATGAATCTCGTTCTATCTCGTTCGAATCGTGACGTAAAGAAACGTCCAGTCCGGTCGGGCCCAATCACGGGAAATAGCCTGGGACCACCGGTTGCCGTGGGCATTACTTTTGATTTCTTGTCTGATGCCGAAATACCAATTTTAATTTTTTCCCAAAAGCATGCTATTAGTATATTGGCCGTAGGCAACAGATGCTACGGCCAATGTTCGTATAGCATGCTTTTGGGAAAAAAATTAAAATTGGTACTTCGGCCTCAGACAAGAAACCAAAAGCGATTCCTACGGCAACCAGTGGTCTCAGGCTATTTACCGTGATTGGACCCGACCGGACTCGACGTTTCTTTACGTCACAGTTCGAACGAGATAGAACTAGATTTGGCCGTACCGTAGTCCAAACAAGGACATTGTACGGCCAAATCACGATGAATCTCGTTCTATCTCGTTCGAATCGTGACGTAAAGGAACGTCCAGTCCGGTCGGGCCCAATCACGGGAAATAGCCTGGGACCACCGGTTGCCGTGGGCATTACTTTTGATTTCTTGTCTGAGGCCGAAATACCAATTTTAATTTTTTTCCCAAAAGCATGCTATTAGTATATTGGCCGTAGGCAACAGATGCTACGGCCAATGTTCTTATAGCATACTTTTGGGAAAAAAATTAAAATTGGTATTTCGGCCTCAGACAAGAAACCAAAAGCGATTCCTACGGCAACCAGTGGTCTCAGGCTATTTACCGTGATTGGACCCGACCGGACTCGACGTTTCTTTACGTCACAGTTCGAACGAGATAGAACGAGATTTGGCCGTTCCATAGTCCAAACAAGGACATTGTACGGCCAAATCACGATGAATCTTCTCTATCTCGTTCGAATCGTGACGTAAAGGAACGTCCAGTCCGGTCGGGCCCAATCACGGGAAATAGCCTGGGACCACCGGTTGCCGTGAGCATTACTTTTGATTTCTTGTCTGAGGCCGAAATACCAATTTTAATTTTTTTCCCAAAAGCATGCTATTAGTATATTGGCCGTAGGCAACAGATGCTACGGCCAATGTTCGTATAGCATGCTTTTTGGAAAAAAAATTAAAATTGGTACTTCGGCCTCAGACAAGAAACCAAAAGCGATTCCTACGGCAACCAGTGGTCTCAGGCTATTTACTGTGATTGGACCCGACCGGACTCGACGTTCCTTTACGTCACAGTTCGAACGAGATAGAACGAGATTTGGCCGTACCGTAGTCCAAACAAGGACATTGTACGGCCAAATCACGATGAATCTCGTTCTATCTCGTTCGAATCGTGACGTAAAGGAACGTCCAGTCCGGTCGGGCCCAATCACGGGAAATAGCCTGGGACCACCGGTTGCCGTGGGCATTACTTTTGATTTCTTGTCTGAGGCCGAAATACCAATTTTATTTTTTTTCCTAAAAGCATGCTATTAGTATATTGGCCGTAGGCAACAGATGCTACGGCCAATGTTCTTATAGCATGCTTTTGGGAAAAAAAATTAAAATTGGTATTTTGGCCTCAGACAAGAAATCAAAAGCGATTCCTACGGCAACCAGTGGTCTCAGGCTATTTACTGTGATTGGACCCGACCGGACTCGACGTTTCTTTACGTCACAGTTCGAACGAGATAGAACGAGATTTGGCCGTTCCGTAGTCCAAACAAGGACATTGTACGGCCAAATCACGATGAATCTCGTTCTATCTCGTTCGAATCGTGACGTAAAGAAACGTCCAGTCCGGTCGGGCCCAATCACGGGAAATAGCCTGGGACCACCGGTTGCCGTGGGCATTACTTTTGATTTCTTGTCTGATGCCGAAATACCAATTTTAATTTTTTTCCCAAAAGCATGCTATTAGTATATTGGCCGTAGGCAACAGATGCTACGGCCAATGTTCGTATAGCATGCTTTTGGGAAAAAAATTAAAATTGGTATTTTGGCCTCAGACAAGAAACCAAAAGCGATTCCTACGGCAACCAGTGGTCTCAGGCTATTTACCGTGATTGGACCCGACCGGACTCGACGTTTCTTTACGTCACAGTTCGAACGAGATAGAACGAGATTTGGCCGTACCGTAGTCCAAACAAGGACATTGTACGGCCAAATCACGATGAATCTCGTTCTATCTCGTTCGAATCGTGACGTCAAGGAACGTCCAGTCCGGTCGGGCCCAATCACGGGAAATAGCCTGGGACCACCGGTTGCCGTGGGCATTACTTTTGATTTCTTGTCTGAGGCCGAAATACCAATTTTAATTTTTTTCCCAAAAGCATGCTATTAGTATATTGGCCGTAGGCAACAGATGCTACGGCCAATGTTCTTATAGCATGCTTTTGGGAAAAAAAATTAAAATTGGTACTTCGGCCTCAGACAAGAAACCAAAAGCGATTCCTACGGCAACCAGTGGTCTCAGGCTATTTCCCGTGATTGGACCCGACCGGACTCGACGTTTCTTTACGTCACAGTTCGAACGAGATAGAACGAGATTTGGCCGTACCGTAGTCCAAACAAGGACATTGTACGGCCAAATCACGATGAATCTCGTTCTATCTCGTTCGAATCGTGACGTAAAGGAACGTCGAGTCCGGTCGGGCCCAATCACGGGAAAAAGCCTGGGACCACCGGTTGCCGTGGGCATTACTTTTGATTTCTTGTCTGAGGCCGAAATACCAATTTTATTTTTTTTCCCAAAAGCATGCTATTAGTATATTGGCCGTAGGCAACAGATGCTACGGCCAATGTTCTTATAGCATGCTTTTGGGAAAAAAAAATTAAAATTGGTATTTTGGCCTCAGACAAGAAACCAAAAGCGATTCCTACGGCAACCAGTGGTCTCAGGCTATTTACCGTGATTGGACCCGACCGGACTCGACGTTTCTTTACGTCACAGTTCGAACGAGATAGAACGAGATTTGGCCGTTCCGTGGTCCAAACAACCCTAGCGAACCTTAGACTGATTGTGGACCATGGCCCTCCGTATTCCTAAAGTGAGTCCTGTGAGCTTAAGATGGACTCACTCTGGGAGGAGAGCTTAATGACCATGACTGAACTGCTCCACCCTTGGACTCACTTGAGACCCATCAGAGCTGTCACCCAGCTCCCAAGCCCAGAGTCTGGTCAGGGAGTTCCCTTGTGGGTAGCTGGAGTTGTGTCTGCATTAGTTATGCCAGATTTACCGTGTAATTGAGATCACCAGCTCCAGCCACATAGGCTGTTTACACCATGATTGATGGTTCAGTGCATTGTATTCTTCCAAAACTCACAAACACCACTTGTTGTTTTTTACAGCGGTGAATTTCTTACCACTTATTACATTGTCGTACATGTACTGTACCTAACTAACTAAGTTTTAGTTTCCAAGTTACACAATCTCTCCCTGTCAGGGGGATGACCTCTGGGAGGGCTGCTTTCTTAATCGATAATCAGGCTGTCTATTAATCACCATGGTCTATCTGCTGTCCTCATCAGGTCAAGTGCAACATCTATGTCCCCCTAAAGACAAACTATAATGGATACTTGACAGTGGCATAGTACTATCATTGCAAGTCTCTGACTCAGTCCTTGTGAATATTAACTAATGCAGACACAACTCCAGCTACCCACACGGGAACTCCCTGACCAAATGTACTAGCAAGGAGGTTGATACTAGTAAAGCCTTTGTTCCAACATGTAGTTCATTCTGCAACAGAAATCTGCAGACTTGAGAACAAATTGAACATAAAAAATGGAATTGCATGGAACCAGCCTGCCATCTGTAGTTTTGTCTTCAGACTTGGGCCATGCATGTCTAATTGATTGATACCCATGATGAACCACTGAGATACACAGTTTTCTGTCTGTATGCTGGGTCAGCTTCCAGCTATGGTGATAAGTGACCTGGACTCACTGATGACTGAAGGTTGACACACTCTAGACTTGGGCCTTGGGGGAGAAGTCTATATCTGTGTAGTGTGTGCTGGGTCAGCTTCCAGCTATGGTGATAAGTGACCAGTGGACTCACTGATGACTGAACGTTGACACACTCTAGACTTGGGCCTTGGGGGAGAAGTCAGCTATCATGCATGTCTAATTGATTTATACCCATGATGAACCCCTGAGGTAGGCAGCTTCCTATATCTGTGTGCTGGGTCTGCTTCCAGCTATGGTGATTAATGACCCTGGACTCACTGATGACTGAAGGTTGACTCACTATCCGAATTGGTGTGAAGGACTCACTCTAGACCATGGTCCACCAAATTTCACGCTAAAAGTGCTCAGATAGGGCAAAAGGGGTAGACTTAATCCGGGATTAAGTCCCCCTCTGGCCATATTAAGTTCACTTTCAGCCCACTGTGCTTCCACTATCAGACAAAGGTTTGGAAGGGAAGGACATTGTACGGCCAAATCACGATGAATCTCGTTCTATCTCGTTCGAATCGTGACGTAAAGGAACGTCCAGTCCGGTCGGGCCCAATCACGGGAAATAGCCTGGGACCACCGGTTGCCGTGTGCATTACTTTTGATTTCTTGTCTGATGCCGAAATACCAATTTTAATTTTTTTCCCAAAAGCATGCTATTAGTATATTGGCCGCAGGCAACAGATGCTACGGCCAATGTTCGTATAGCATGCTTTTGGGAAAAAAATTAAAATTGGTATTTCGGCCTCAGACAAGAAACCAAAAGCGATTCCTAGTCGGCAACCAGTGGTCTCAGGCTATTTACCGTGATTGGACCCGACCGGACTCGACGTTTCTTTACGTCACAGTTCGAACGTGATAGAACGAGATTTGGCCGTACCGTAGTCCAAACAAGGACATTGTACGGCCAAATCACGATGAATCTCGTTCTATCTCGTTCGAATCGTGACGTAAAGGAACGTCCAGTCCGGTCGGGCCCAATCACGGGAAATAGCCTGGGACCACCGGTTGCCGTGGGCATTACTTTTGATTTCTTGTCTGATGCCGAAATACCAATTTTAATTTTTTTCCCAAAAGCATGCTATTAGTATATTGGCCGTAGGCAACAGATGCTACGGCCAATGTTCTTATAGCATGCTTTTGGGGAAAAAAATTGAAATTGGTATTTTGGCCTCAGACAAGAAACCAAAAGCGATTCCTACGGCAACCAGTGGTCTCAGGCTATTTACCGTGATTGGACCCGACCGGACTCGACGTTTCTTTACGTCACAGTTCGAACGAGATAGAACGAGATTTGGCCGTTCCGTGGTCCAAACAAGGACATTGTACGGCCAAATCACGATGAATCTCGTTCTATCTCGTTCGAATCGTGACGTAAAGGAACGTCCAGTCCGGTCGGGCCCAATCACGGGAAATAGCCTGGGACCACCGGTTGCCGTGGGCATTACTTTTGATTTCTTGTCTGAGGCCGAAATACCAATTTTAATTTTTTCCCAAAAGCATGCTATTAGTATATTGGCCGTAGGCAACAGATGCTACGGCCAATGTTCTTATAGCATGCTTTTGGGAAAAAAATTAAAATTGGTATTTCGGCCTCAGACAAGAAACCAAAAGCGATTCCTACGGCGACCAGTGGTCTCAGGCTATTTACCGTGATTGGACCCGACCGGACTCGACGTTTCTTTACGTCACAGTTCGAACGAGATAGAACGAGATTTGGCCGTTCCGTAGTCCAAACAAGGACATTGTACGGCCAAATCACGATGAATCTCGTTCTATCTCGTTCGAATCGTGACGTAAAGGAACGTCCAGTCCGGTCGGGCCCAATCACGGGAAATAGCCTGGGACCACCGGTTGCCGTGGGCATTACTTTTGATTTCTTGTCTGATGCCGAAATACCAATTTTAATTTTTTTCCAAAAAGCATGCTATTAGTATATTGGCCGTAGGCAACAGATGCTACGGCCAATGTTCGTATAGCATGCTTTTGGGAAAAAAATTAAAATTGGTATTTCGGCCTCAGACAAGAAACCAAAAGCGATTCCTACGGCAACCAGTGGTCTCAGGCTATTTACCGTGATTGGACCCGACCGGACTCGACGTTTCTTTACGTCACAGTTCGAACGAGATAGAACGAGATTTGGCCGTACCGTAGTCCAAACAAGGACATTGTACGGCCAAATCACGATGAATCTCGTTCTATCTCGTTCGAATCGTGACGTAAAGGAACGTCCAGTCCGGTCGGGCCCAATCACGGGAAATAGCCTGGGACCACCGGTTGCCGTGGGCATTACTTTTGATTTCTTGTCTGAGGCCGAAATACCAATTTTAATTTTTTTCCCAAAAGCATGCTATTAGTATATTGGCCGTAGGCAACAGATGCTACGGCCAATGTTCGTATAGCATGCTTTTTGGAAAAAAAATTAAAATTGGTACTTCGGCCTCAGACAAGAAACCAAAAGCGATTCCTACGGCAACCAGTGGTCTCAGGCTATTTACTGTGATTGGACCCGACCGGACTCGACGTTCCTTTACGTCACAGTTCGAACGAGATAGAACTAGATTTGGCCGTACCGTAGTCCAAACAAGGACATTGTACGGCCAAATCACGATGAATCTCGTTCGAATCGTGACGTAAAGGAACGTCGAGTCCGGTCGGGCCCAATCACGGGAAATAGCCTGGGACCACCGGTTGCCGTGGGCATTACTTTTGATTTCTTGTCTGAGGCCGAAATACCAATTTTATTTTTTTTTCCCAAAAGCATGCTATTAGTATATTGGCCGTAGGCAACAGATGCTACGGCCAATGTTCTTATAGCATGCTTTTGGGAAAAAAAAATTAAAATTGGTATTTTGGCCTCAGACGAGAAACCAAAAGCGATTCCTACGGCAACCAGTGGTCCCAGGCTATTTACCGTGATTGGACCCGACCGGACTCGACGTTCCTTTACGTCACAGTTCGAACGAGATAGAACGAGATTTGGCCGTTCCGTAGTCCAAACAAGGACATTGTACGGCCAAATCACGATGAATCTCGTTCTATCTCGTTCGAATCGTGACGTAAAGGAACGTCCAGTCCGGTCGGGCCCAATCACGGGAAATAGCCTGGGACCACCGGTTGCCGTGGGCATTGCTTCTTCTACTTCTATACGTTACTCAACAAAACCCCGCGAGGGGCATAGCGTTGAGGATAAAGTGACAGGGTCACGCCCAGCTGCAGCGGTGGTGGTGAAAATCCGAAAAAAAATAAACTAAATCGACGCAACAATAACTATATAAATAAGTGAGTATTAAACAAACGGTGCTATATACATGTGGCTACAGTGGGTGTTGTCCCGACACACTCTATATGACTAAATGTTGGTACAGGGCAGGCCAAGGGACTTGGCCAACCCAGATTTGAAACTGGCTACCGATGTTGAATTGATGAGGTGTTGGGGTAGGTTGTTCCAGTCAATTACCGTTCTGGGGAAGTAGCTGCCGCGATGAGTTTCTGTTTTGCATGGAAGTGTAATGAATCGCTGTGAGTGACCTCTGGTGCTGTTGGTGTTGAAAGTGAGTATGTGTGCGGTGGGTATTGCAATCAGATTGTGGACTGCCTTGTACATAAGAGTGAGGCGGGCAATGTGTCTGCGTTGTTGCAGAGTGGCCCATCCTAGGGAGTGTTGTAGTGAGGTGTTACTGGCAGTGTAGTTGTAATTACCTGTGACAAAACGTGCAGCTTTCCTCTGTACAGATTCTATCTTAGTGGCTAGCGTGTTGGACTGAGCATTGTGTAGTGTATGTGGATCCCAGACTGAGGAAGCATATTCAAGTTTAGGGCGGACTAATGATGTATAAGCCTTCTCTCTTACCTCTTTACTTGCCCCCCTTATATTTCTCCTCACGAACCCCAGGGTTCTGTTGGCCTTGGTTGTGATATCATTGATGTGTGCCTTCCACTTGAGGTTGTGAGTGAGAATGACACCTAGGTAGGGATGTTCGTTGTTGTGGCTTAGGGGTTCATTGAACATTGTGTACAGGAAATTTGGTGAGCTTCTGGGCTTGTGGATGTGTAGAACAGAGCATTTTTTCACATTGAATTTCAACTGCCAAGTGCTTGACCATTTGCAAAGTTGGTCTAGGTCGCCTTGGAGTATGTATTGGTCTTGGTCAGATAGTATGGAGCGGTAAATCAAACAATCATCTGCGAAGAGCCTCAGCTGTGATGTTATATCCTTGTTGATGTCGTTAATGTAGATAAGAAATAACAGGGGCCCCAGGACAGTACCCTGCGGGACTCCTGACTTGACCTTGACGGGGTTGGATTTTTCTCCGTCCACCACTACTTGTTGGTACCGGTCCAGCAGCCAGTTCTTTACCCAGGCCAGGGTTTCCCCTCTTATACCGTAGTACTGTAATTTATGAATAAGTCTGTTATGTGGTACACTGTCAAATGCTTTTGAAAAATCGAGTATAGCCATGTCAATTTGATATCCCAGGTCAAACCATGAGGTTAAGTCATACAAGGTCGTTATCAGTTGTGACTCACAAGAGTGCTTGGCCCTGAAGCCGTGTTGAGTGGGTAGTAGAATGTGATGGTTTTCTAAGTGTTTCATAGTGGCCGAAAATAAGATGTGTTCTAACAGTTTACAGCAAACGCAGGTGAGTGAGACAGGTCGGTAGTTAGATGGGGCACTCCTATCCCCCTTTTTGAATATGGGGTTGATAAAGGCGCTCCTCCAATCCGCCGGAACCTGCCCACTCTCCAGTGACTGGTTGAAAATAATGTGTAAAATGGGACTGATTTCTGTCGCGTAGTCCCTAAGGATCCTACAGGGCACCAGGTCAGGGCCGGAGGCCTTAGCAGGGTTGATACCTTGCAGGAGTTTTTGTACACCTGCTAGTGTAACCTCTACTGGGGGCATGTCCGGGTAGGGACTAGTTCCCAGTTCTGGTACGGTGGTGAGGTCCTCAACTGTGAAGACAGAATCGTACTGCCTGCTGAGGATTTCAGCCTTCCCCTGTCCATCCACGACTAGTTCGCCGTGGTCCGACAGGGGGGCCACCCCAGAGGCAGTCTGCTTCCTACTCTTCACGTATTGCCAAAACTTTTTGGGGTTCTCTAGCGCCTCATCTAGGATTTCCTTGAGGTAGTCATTGTGTGCCCTTTTAATTTTATGTTTGGTTAGTCTACGCATCGTTTTAAAATTTTCCCAGTCCTGTTCTTCCATTGTGCTTTTGGCCTTCTTGTAGAGTTTCTTCTTCTTCTTGATTAGGCGTTTGAGTGCCTTGGTCACCCAGGGACAATGGTTTCTGTTTGATAGTTGTTTCTGAGGTATATATTTGAGAATTAGCTGTTTAAGACCCTTGACAAAATAGTTCCAGTTTTCTTCTACTGAGAAGTTAGATGGTTCTCTATCCTTGAATTGTTTCTCTAATTTAAGTAGCCCTTCTGTGAAGGCTACTTTGTCCGTTTTCTTGTATATGTATACTGTACGTGGCTTTTTCTTGTTTGGTTTCACATTAGTTTTCATGCCTACCGTGACTGCATCATGGTCACTTATTCCTGGTAAGATGCTGACCTTCTCTACCAGGTCAGGATTAGAAACCAGTGCCAAGTCCAGGATGTTTTGCCCACGTGTCGGGGACGACACTACCTGGGACAGGCCAGAGCTCTGCACTACCTCCAGGAACTTTTCGTTCAGTCCCATCCCATATTGGGGTGAGGGTTTGGCTGAAGGCGTATCTGAGCTCCAGCAAATGTCTGGCATGTTGAAGTCCCCGAATAGTGCAATGTTAGGCGGTGAGGGTTTATCAACAATGTTACTCAGAGACGTCCCTAATTCATCCACATACACAAGCCCAGAGGTAGGAGGTCTATATGCTGACCCCACACATAACGGTCTATATCCTGCCTGTTGAATCATGGCCCATACAATTTCTGCATTTGTTGAATCCTGAACAGGTGAAGAGACTAGGGAGGTTCTCACTGCAATGAATACCCCCCCTCCTTGGCTATTCCGATCCTTTCTGTATATATCGTAGCCTACAGGGAATATCTCAGCATCAGTATGAACGGAGTCTAAATGTGACTCGTTGCCACATATGATGTCTGGATTTTCTGTGGCTACTAGTGCCCTGAATTGTGCATTTTTGTCTACACCCCGCAGACTCCTACAGTTCAATGAAAGTATATGTAGGTGTTGTAAAACTCCCTTACCTTTGCCCAGGGGTTGGGTAGTGCAGGGAGAAGAAGTGGAGGTAGGGTTGAATGAGGGAATGCTGTCATTGAGGGTATTCTGTGACAGACGGGTTGAAGATGGGGATTCTGCAATGAAATCAGATGACATGTGTGAGTTGTCACTGCTATTACTATCATTCCTATCCAGCAGGGGCTCATAAAAGGACCCCTCTCTGTCACTGACCCATGAATGAAAATCAAACAAACTGGATGTAAAACTGGGCATTCCACAGTTGTTGCAAATCCAAGAGCAAGAAGAATTTTGGTAGTATTTGTACATCTTGTCGCCCACTCCGCAGCATTTGATGTGGACCCATTGGTCGCAATGATCACATTGCATGGCTCTGTGATTAGAGGCTACTGCTCGGCCACAACCACCGCATGGGAACTTCACTGGGCCGGGGTTGCTGTGGACATCACCAGATAATAGTATGATAGCCATCAGCAAACCCTCGGGGCCCCTGAAGCCCACTGGGGCCGGCGCTCCGTAGCCTCTGATTAATTTAGGCCTCTGTGATTTACCCAGTAATGAGAGTCCTAGGCCCAGCAGGCTGGGGGAATGGGGCATTATCGTGCATCTAGACAGTAGTACATTGAACCCTCCTTGTGCTATGGGGTTTGTGTAGTTGTAAGATGACTCGGTGTATTCTAAATCTAGATCAGTGCATTTGAAATGTTTGTAAAGTGTAAGCATTAGCGCTACGCAGAATAAGGGTGCGTATCCAAGATGGCGGCCATGGCGCGGCATGGCCGAGCTTGGATACTATTCTTGTCTCTTACTAAGAAAATAATTGCATACAAACAGCAAAAATCAGCTAAGCGTGTGCATACTATAGTGTATGTATACTAAACGAGCTGTCTACCAAAAATGTAGCCTAAAAATGCTGAAAATGTAAGGAAATTTGAGAATAGTTACGGAGCCCCAAACCACCACCACCGCCTCGGGCCGTGACCTCTGACCTCTCTGCTTTTGATTTCTTGTCTGAGGCCGAAATACCAATTTTAATTTTTTTCCCAAAAGCATGCTATTAGTATATTGGCCGTAGGCAACAGATGCTACGGCCAATGTTCTTATAGCATGCTTTTGGAAAAAAAATTAAAATTGGTACTTCGGCCTCAGACAAGAAACCAAAAGCGATTCCTACGGCAACCAGTGGTCTCAGGCTATTTACCGTGATTGGACCTGACCGGACTCGACGTTCCTTTACGTCACAGTTCGAACGAGATAGAACTAGATTTGGCCGTACCGTAGTCCAAACAAGGACATTGTGCGGCCAAATCACGATGAATCTCGTTCTATCTCGTTCGAATCGTGACGTAAAGGAACGTCGAGTCCGGTCGGGCCCAATCACGGGAAATAGCCTGGGACCACCGGTTGCCGTGGGCATTACTTTTGATTTCTTGTCTGAGGTCGAAATACCAATTTTAATTTTTTTCCCAAAAGCATGCTATTTAGTGTATTGGCCGTAGGCAACAGATGCTACGGCCAATGTTCTTATAGCATGCTTTTGGGAAAAAAATTAAAATTGGTATTTCGGCCTCAGACAAGAAACCAAAAGCGATTCCTACGGCAACCAGTGGTCTCAGGCTATTTACCGTGATTGGACCCGACCGGAATCGACGTTTCTTTACGTTACAGTTCGAACGAGATAGAACGACATTTGGCCGTTCCGTAGTCCAAACAAGGACATTGTACGGCCAAGTCACGATGAATCTCGTTCTATCTCGTTCGAATCGTGACGTAAAGGAACGTCCAGTCCGGTCGGGCCCAATCACGGGAAATAGCCTGGGACCACCGGTTGCCGTGGGCATTACTTTTGATTTCTTGTCTGAGGCCGAAATACCAATTTTAATTTTTTTCCCAAAAGCATGCTATTAGTATATTGGCCGTAGGCAACAGATGCTACGGCCAATGTTCTTATAGCATGCTTTTGTGAAAAAAATTAAAATTGGTATTTTGGCCTCAGACAAGAAACCAAAAGCGATTCCTACGGCAACCAGTGGTCCCAGGCTATTTACCGTGATTGGACCCGACCGGACTGGACGTTCCTTTACGTCACAGTTCGAACGAGATAGAACGAGATTTGGCCGTTCCGTAGTCCAAACAAGGACATTGTACGGCCAAATCACGATGAATCTCGTTCTATCTCGTTCGAATCGTGACGTAAAGGAACGTCCAGTCCGGTCGGGCCCAATCACGGGAAATAGCCTGGGACCACCGGTTGCCGTGGGCATTGCTTTTGATTTCTTGTCTGAGGCCGAAATACCAATTTTAATTTTTTTCCCAAAAGCATGCTATTAGTATATTGGCCGTAGGCAACAGATGCTACGGCCAATGTTCTTATAGCATGCTTTTGGGAAAAAAATTAAAATTGGTACTTCGGCCTCAGACAAGAAACCAAAGCGATTCCTACGGCAACCAGTGGTCTCAGGCTATTTACCGTGATTGGACCCGACCGGACTGGACGTTCCTTTACGTCACAGTTCGAACGAGATAGAACGAGATTTGGCCGTTCCGTAGTCCAAACAAGGACATTGGACGGCCAAGTCACGATGAATCCCGTTCTATCTCGTTCGAATCGTGACGTAAAGGAACGTCCAGTCCGGTCGGGCCCAATCACGGGAAATAGCCTGGGACCACCGGTTGCCGTGGGCATTACTTTTGATTTCTTGTCTGAGGCCGAAATACCAATTTTATTTTTTTTCCCAAAAGCATGCTATTAGTATATTGGCCGTAGGCAACAGATGCTACGGCCAATGTTCTTATAGCATGCTTTTGGGAAAAAAATTAAAATTGGTATTTTGGCCTCAGACAAGAAACCAAAAGCGATTCCTACGGCAACCAGTGGTCCCAGGCTATTTACCGTGATTGGACCCGACCGGACTCGACGTTCCTTTACGTCACAGTTCGAACGAGATAGAACTAGATTTGGCCGTTCCGTAGTCCAAACAAGGACATTGTACGGCCAAATCACGATGAATCTCGTTCTATCTCGTTCGAATCGTGACGTAAAGGAACGTCCAGTCCGGTCGGGCCCAATCACGGGAAATAGCCTGGGACCACCGGTTGCCGTGGGCATTGCTTTTGACATCTTGTCTGAGGCCGAAATGACAAATTTAATTTTTTTTCCCAAAAGCATGCTATTAGTATATTGGCCGTAGGCAACAGATGCTACGGCCAATGTTCTTATAGCATGCTTTTGGGAAAAAAATTAAAATTGGTACTTCGGCCTCAGACAAGAAACCAAAAGCGATTCCTACGGCAACCAGTGGTCTCAGGCTATTTACCGTGATTGGACCCGACCGGACTCGACGTTCCTTTACGTCACAGTTCGAACGAGATAGAACTAGATTTGGCCGTACCGTAGTCCAAACAAGGACATTGTGCGGCCAAATCACGATGAATCTCGTTCTATCTCGTTCGAATCGTGACGTAAAGGAACGTCGAGTCCGGTCGGGCCCAATCACGGGAAATAGCCTGGGACCACCGGTTGCCGTGGGCATTACTTTTGATTTCTTGTCTGAGGTCGAAATACCAATTTTAATTTTTTTCCCAAAAGCATGCTATTTAGTGTATTGGCCGTAGGCAACAGATGCTACGGCCAATGTTCTTATAGCATGCTTTTGGGAAAAAAATTAAAATTGGTATTTCGGCCTCAGACAAGAAACCAAAAGCGATTCCTACGGCAACCAGTGGTCTCAGGCTATTTACCGTGATTGGACCCGACCGGAATCGACGTTTCTTTACGTTACAGTTCGAACGAGATAGAACGACATTTGGCCGTTCCGTAGTCCAAACAAGGACATTGTACGGCCAAGTCACGATGAATCTCGTTCTATCTCGTTCGAATCGTGACGTAAAGGAACGTCCAGTCCGGTCGGGCCCAATCACGGGAAATAGCCTGGGACCACCGGTTGCCGTGGGCATTACTTTTGATTTCTTGTCTGAGGCCGAAATACCAATTTTAATTTTTTTCCCAAAAGCATGCTATTAGTATATTGGCCGTAGGCAACAGATGCTACGGCCAATGTTCTTATAGCATGCTTTTGTGAAAAAAATTAAAATTGGTATTTTGGCCTCAGACAAGAAACCAAAAGCGATTCCTACGGCAACCAGTGGTCCCAGGCTATTTACCGTGATTGGACCCGACCGGACTGGACGTTCCTTTACGTCACAGTTCGAACGAGATAGAACGAGATTTGGCCGTTCCGTAGTCCAAACAAGGACATTGTACGGCCAAATCACGATGAATCTCGTTCTATCTCGTTCGAATCGTGACGTAAAGGAACGTCCAGTCCGGTCGGGCCCAATCACGGGAAATAGCCTGGGACCACCGGTTGCCGTGGGCATTGCTTTTGATTTCTTGTCTGAGGCCGAAATACCAATTTTAATTTTTTTCCCAAAAGCATGCTATTAGTATATTGGCCGTAGGCAACAGATGCTACGGCCAATGTTCTTATAGCATGCTTTTGGGAAAAAAATTAAAATTGGTACTTCGGCCTCAGACAAGAAACCAAAGCGATTCCTACGGCAACCAGTGGTCTCAGGCTATTTACCGTGATTGGACCCGACCGGACTGGACGTTCCTTTACGTCACAGTTCGAACGAGATAGAACGAGATTTGGCCGTTCCGTAGTCCAAACAAGGACATTGGACGGCCAAGTCACGATGAATCCCGTTCTATCTCGTTCGAATCGTGACGTAAAGGAACGTCCAGTCCGGTCGGGCCCAATCACGGGAAATAGCCTGGGACCACCGGTTGCCGTGGGCATTACTTTTGATTTCTTGTCTGAGGCCGAAATACCAATTTTATTTTTTTTCCCAAAAGCATGCTATTAGTATATTGGCCGTAGGCAACAGATGCTACGGCCAATGTTCTTATAGCATGCTTTTGGGAAAAAAATTAAAATTGGTATTTTGGCCTCAGACAAGAAACCAAAAGCGATTCCTACGGCAACCAGTGGTCCCAGGCTATTTACCGTGATTGGACCCGACCGGACTCGACGTTCCTTTACGTCACAGTTCGAACGAGATAGAACTAGATTTGGCCGTTCCGTAGTCCAAACAAGGACATTGTACGGCCAAATCACGATGAATCTCGTTCTATCTCGTTCGAATCGTGACGTAAAGGAACGTCCAGTCCGGTCGGGCCCAATCACGGGAAATAGCCTGGGACCACCGGTTGCCGTGGGCATTGCTTTTGACATCTTGTCTGAGGCCGAAATGACAAATTTAATTTTTTTTCCCAAAAGCATGCTATTAGTATATTGGCCGTAGGCAACAGATGCTACGGCCAATGTTCTTATAGCATGCTTTTGGGAAAAAAATTAAAATTGGTACTTCGGCCTCAGACAAGAAACCAAAAGCGATTCCTACGGCAACCAGTGGTCTCAGGCTATTTACCGTGATTGGACCCGACCGGACTCGACGTTCCTTTACGTCACAGTTCGAACGAGATAGAACTAGATTTGGCCGTACCGTAGTCCAAACAAGGACATTGTACGGCCAAATCACAATGAATCTCGTTCTATCTCGTTCGAATCGTGACGTAAAGGAACGTCCAGTCCGGTCGGGCCCAATCACGGGAAATAGCCTGGGACCACCGGTTGCCGTGGGCATTACTTTTGATTTCTTGTCTGAGGCCGAAATACCAATTTTATTTTTTTTCCCAAAAGCATGCTATTAGTATATTGGCCGTAGGCAACAGATGCTACGGCCAATGTTCTTATAGCATGCTTTTGGGAAAAAAAATTAAAATTGGTATTTTGGCCTCAGACAAGAAACCAAAAGCGATTCCTACGGCAACCAGTGGTCCAAAGCTATTTACCGTGATTGGACCCGACCGGACTGGACGTTCCTTTACGTCACAGTTCGAACGAGATAGAACGAGATTTGGCCGTTCCGTAGTCCAAAAAAGGACATTGTACGGCCAAGTCACGATGAATCTCGTTCTATCTCGTTCGAATCGTGACGTAAAGGAACGTCCAGTCCGGTCGGGCCCAATCACGGGAAATAGCCTGGGACCACCGGTTGCCGTGGGCATTGCTTTTGATTTCTTGTCTGAGGCCGAAATACCAATTTTAATTTTTTTCCCAAAAGCATGCTATTAGTATATTGGCCGTAGGCAACAGATGCTACGGCCAATGTTCTTATAGCATGCTTTTGGGAAAAAAATTAAAATTGGTATTTCGGCCTCAGACAAGAAACCAAAAGCGATTCCTACGGCAACCAGTGGTCTCAGGCTATTTACCGTGATTGGACCCGACCGGACTCGACGTTCCTTTACGTCACAGTTCGAACGAGATAGAACGAGATTTGGCCGTTCCGTAGTCCAAACAAGGACATTGTACGGCCAAATCACGATGAATCTCGTTCTATCTCGTTCGAATCGTGACGTAAAGGAACGTCCAGTCCGGTCGGGCCCAATCACGGGAAATAGCCTGGGACCACCGGTTGCCGTGGGCATTGCTTTTGATTTCTTGTCTGAGGCCGAAATACCAATTTTAATTTTTTTCCCAAAAGCATGCTATTAGTATATTGGCCGTAGGCAACAGATGCTACGACCAATGTTCTTATAGCATGCTTTTGGGAAAAAAATTAAAATTGGTATTTCGGCCTCAGACAAGAAACCAAAAGCGATTCCTACGGCAACCAGTGGTCTCAGGCTATTTACCGTGATTGGACCCGACCGGACTCGACGTTCCTTTACGTCACAGTTCGAACGAGATAGAACTAGATTTGGCCGTACCGTAGTCCAAACAAGGACATTGTACGGCCAAATCACGATGAATCTCGTTCTATCTCGTTCGAATCGTGACGTAAAGGAACGTCCAGTCCGGTCGGGCCCAATCACGGGAAATAGCCTGGGACCACCGGTTGCCGTGGGCATTGCTTTTGATTTCTTGTCTGAGGCCGAAATACCAATTTTAATTCTTTTCCCAAAAGCATGCTATTAGTATATTGGCCGTAGGCAACAGATGCTACGGCCAATGTTCTTATAGCATGCCTTTGGGAAAAAAATTAAAATTGGTATTTCGGCCTCAGACAAGAAACCAAAAGCGATTCCTACGGCAACCAGTGGTCTCAGGCTATTTACCGTGATTGGACCCGACCGGACTCGACGTTCCTTTACGTCACAGTTCGAACGAGATAGAACGAGATTTGGCCGTTCCGTAGTCCAAAAAAGGACATTGTACGGCCAACTCACGATGAATCTCGTTCTATCTCGTTCGAATCGTGACGTAAAGGAACGTCCAGTCCGGTCGGGCCCAATCACGGGAAATAGCCTGGGACCACCGGTTGCCGTGGGCATTGCTTTTGATTTCTTGTCTGAGGCCGAAATACCAATTTTAATTTTTTTCCCAAAAGCATGCTATTAGTATATTGGCCGTAGGCAACAGATGCTACGGCCAATGTTCTTATAGCATGCCTTTGGGAAAAAAATTAAAATTGGTATTTCGGCCTCAGACAAGAAACCAAAAGCGATTCCTACGGCAACCAGTGGTCTCAGGCTATTTACCGTGATTGGACCCGACCGGACTCGACGTTTCTTTACGTCACAGTTCGAACGAGATAGAACGAGATTTGGCCGTTCCGTAGTCCAAACAAGGACATTGTACGGCCAAATCACGATGAATCTCGTTCTATCTCGTTCGAATCGTGACGTAAAGGAACGTCCAGTCCGGTCGGGCCCAATCACGGGAAATAGCCTGGGACCACCGGTTGCCGTGGGCATTACTTTTGATTTCTTGTCTGATGCCGAAATACCAATTTTAATTTTTTTCCCAAAAGCATGCTATTAGTATATTGGCCGTAGGCAACAGATGCTACGGCCAATGTTCTTATAGCATGCTTTTGGAAAATTTAAAATTGGTATTTCGGCCTCAGACAAGAAACCAAAAGCGATTCCTACGGCAACCAGTGGTCTCAGGCTATTTACTGTGATTGGACCCGACCGGACTCGACGTTCCTTTACGTCACAGTTCGAACGAGATAGAACGAGATTTGGCCGTACCGTAGTCCAAACAAGGACATTGTACGGCCAAATCACGATGAATCTCGTTCTATCTCGTTCGAATCGTGACGTAAAGGAACGTCGAGTCCGGTCGGGCCCAATCACGGGAAATAGCCTGGGACCACCGGTTGCCGTGGGCATTACTTTTGATTTCTTGTCTGAGGCCGAAATACCAATTTAATTTTTTTTCCCAAAAGCATGCTATTAGTATATTGGCCGTAGGCAACAGATGCTACGGCCAATGTTCTTATAGCATGCTTTTGGGAAAAAAATTAAAATTGGTACTTCGGCCTCAGACAAGAAACCAAAAGCGATTCCTACGGCAACCAGTGGTCTCAGGCTATTTACCGTGATTGGACCCGACCGGACTCGACGTTCCTTTACGTCACAGTTCGAACGAGATAGAACTAGATTTGGCCGTACCGTAGTCCAAACAAGGACATTGTACGGCCAAATCACGATGAATCTCGTTCTATCTCGTTCGAATCGTGACGTAAAGGAACGTCAAGTCCGGTCGGGCCCAATCACGGGAAATAGCCTGGGACCACCGGTTGCCGTGGGCATTACTTTTGATTTCTTGTCTGAGGCCGAAATACCAATTTTAATTTTTTTCCCAAAAGCATGCTATTAGTATATTGGCCGTAGGCAACAGATGCTACGGCCAATGTTCTTATAGCATGCTTTTGGGAAAAAAATTAAAATTGGTATTTTGGCCTCAGACAAGAAACCAAAAGCGATTCCTACGGCAACCAGTGGTCCCAGGCTATTTACCGTGATTGGACCCGACCGGACTGGACGTTCCTTTACGTCACAGTTCGAACGAGATAGAACGAGATCTGGCCGTTCCGTAGTCCAAACAAGGACATTGTACGGCCAAATCACGATGAATCTCGTTCTATCTCGTTCGAATCGTGACGTAAAGGAACATCCAGTCCGGTCGGGCCCAATCACGGGAAATAGCCTGGGACCACCGGTTGCCGTGGGCATTACTTTTGATTTCTTGTCTGAGGCCGAAATACCAATTTTAATTTTTTTCCCAAAAGCATGCTATTAGTATATTGGCCGTAGGCAACAGATGCTACGGCCAATGTTCGTATAGCATGCTTTTCTGGAAAAAAAAAATTAAAATTGGTACTTCGGCCTCAGACAAGAAACCAAAAGCGATTCCTACGGCAACCAGTGGTCTCAGGCTATTTACCGTGATTGGACCCGACCAGACTGGACGTTCCTTTACGTCACAGTTCGAACGAGATAGAACGAGATTTGGCCGTTCCGTAGTCCAAACAAGGACATTGTACGGCCAAATCACGATGAATCTCGTTCTATCTCGTTCGAATCGTGACGTAAAGGAACGTCCAGTCCGGTCGGGCCCAATCACGGGAAATAGCCTGGGACCACCGGTTGCCGTGGGCATTGCTTTTGATTTCTTGTCTGAGGCCGAAATACCAATTTTAATTCTTTTCCCAAAAGCATGCTATTAGTATATTGGCCGTAGGCAACAGATGCTACGGCCAATGTTCTTATAGCATGCCTTTGGGAAAAAAATTAAAATTGGTATTTCGGCCTCAGACAAGAAACCAAAAGCGATTCCTACGGCAACCAGTGGTCTCAGGCTATTTACCGTGATTGGACCCGACCGGACTCGACGTTCCTTTACGTCACAGTTCGAACGAGATAGAACGAGATTTGGCCGTTCCGTAGTCCAAAAAAGGACATTGTACGGCCAACTCACGATGAATCTCGTTCTATCTCGTTCGAATCGTGACGTAAAGGAACGTCCAGTCCGGTCGGGCCCAATCACGGGAAATAGCCTGGGACCACCGGTTGCCGTGGGCATTGCTTTTGATTTCTTGTCTGAGGCCGAAATACCAATTTTAATTTTTTTCCCAAAAGCATGCTATTAGTATATTGGCCGTAGGCAACAGATGCTACGGCCAATGTTCTTATAGCATGCCTTTGGGAAAAAAATTAAAATTGGTATTTCGGCCTCAGACAAGAAACCAAAAGCGATTCCTACGGCAACCAGTGGTCTCAGGCTATTTACCGTGATTGGACCCGACCGGACTCGACGTTTCTTTACGTCACAGTTCGAACGAGAT
Organism: Branchiostoma lanceolatum; assembly: GCF_035083965.1. Taxonomy (NCBI): domain Eukaryota; kingdom Metazoa; phylum Chordata; class Leptocardii; order Amphioxiformes; family Branchiostomatidae; genus Branchiostoma; species Branchiostoma lanceolatum. The sequence continues at coordinate 3,364,454 of NC_089738.1, read as the reverse complement.
AGAACGAGATTTGGCCGTTCCGTAGTCCAAACAAGGACATTGTACGGCCAAATCACGATGAATCTCGTTCTATCTCGTTCGAATCGTGACGTAAAGGAACGTCCAGTCCGGTCGGGCCCAATCACGGGAAATAGCCTGGGACCACCGGTTGCCGTGGGCATTACTTTTGATTTCTTGTCTGATGCCGAAATACCAATTTTAATTTTTTTCCCAAAAGCATGCTATTAGTATATTGGCCGTAGGCAACAGATGCTACGGCCAATGTTCTTATAGCATGCTTTTGGGAAAAAAATTAAAATTGGTATTTCGGCCTCAGACAAGAAACCAAAAGCGATTCCTACGGCAACCAGTGGTCTCAGGCTATTTACTGTGATTGGACCCGACCGGACTCGACGTTCCTTTACGTCACAGTTCGAACGAGATAGAACGAGATTTGGCCGTACCGTAGTCCAAACAAGGACATTGTACGGCCAAATCACGATGAATCTCGTTCTATCTCGTTCGAATCGTGACGTAAAGGAACGTCGAGTCCGGTCGGGCCCAATCACGGGAAATAGCCTGGGACCACCGGTTGCCGTGGGCATTACTTTTGATTTCTTGTCTGAGGCCGAAATACCAATTTAATTTTTTTTCCCAAAAGCATGCTATTAGTATATTGGCCGTAGGCAACAGATGCTACGGCCAATGTTCTTATAGCATGCTTTTGGGAAAAAAATTAAAATTGGTACTTCGGCCTCAGACAAGAAACCAAAAGCGATTCCTACGGCAACCAGTGGTCTCAGGCTATTTACCGTGATTGGACCCGACCGGACTCGACGTTCCTTTACGTCACAGTTCGAACGAGATAGAACTAGATTTGGCCGTACCGTAGTCCAAACAAGGACATTGTACGGCCAAATCACGATGAATCTCGTTCTATCTCGTTCGAATCGTGACGTAAAGGAACGTCAAGTCCGGTCGGGCCCAATCACGGGAAATAGCCTGGGACCACCGGTTGCCGTGGGCATTACTTTTGATTTCTTGTCTGAGGCCGAAATACCAATTTTAATTTTTTTCCCAAAAGCATGCTATTAGTATATTGGCCGTAGGCAACAGATGCTACGGCCAATGTTCTTATAGCATGCTTTTGGGAAAAAAATTAAAATTGGTATTTTGGCCTCAGACAAGAAACCAAAAGCGATTCCTACGGCAACCAGTGGTCCCAGGCTATTTACCGTGATTGGACCCGACCGGACTGGACGTTCCTTTACGTCACAGTTCGAACGAGATAGAACGAGATCTGGCCGTTCCGTAGTCCAAACAAGGACATTGTACGGCCAAATCACGATGAATCTCGTTCTATCTCGTTCGAATCGTGACGTAAAGGAACATCCAGTCCGGTCGGGCCCAATCACGGGAAATAGCCTGGGACCACCGGTTGCCGTGGGCATTACTTTTGATTTCTTGTCTGAGGCCGAAATACCAATTTTAATTTTTTTCCCAAAAGCATGCTATTAGTATATTGGCCGTAGGCAACAGATGCTACGGCCAATGTTCGTATAGCATGCTTTTCTGGAAAAAAAAAATTAAAATTGGTACTTCGGCCTCAGACAAGAAACCAAAAGCGATTCCTACGGCAACCAGTGGTCTCAGGCTATTTACCGTGATTGGACCCGACCAGACTGGACGTTCCTTTACGTCACAGTTCGAACGAGATAGAACGAGATTTGGCCGTTCCGTAGTCCAAACAAGGACATTGTACGGCCAAATCACGATGAATCTCGTTCTATCTCGTTCGAATCGTGACGTAAAGGAACGTCCAGTCCGGTCGGGCCCAATCACGGGAAATAGCCTGGGACCACCGGTTGCCGTGGGCATTGCTTTTGATTTCTTGTCTGAGGCCGAAATACCAATTTTAATTCTTTTCCCAAAAGCATGCTATTAGTATATTGGCCGTAGGCAACAGATGCTACGGCCAATGTTCTTATAGCATGCCTTTGGGAAAAAAATTAAAATTGGTATTTCGGCCTCAGACAAGAAACCAAAAGCGATTCCTACGGCAACCAGTGGTCTCAGGCTATTTACCGTGATTGGACCCGACCGGACTCGACGTTCCTTTACGTCACAGTTCGAACGAGATAGAACGAGATTTGGCCGTTCCGTAGTCCAAAAAAGGACATTGTACGGCCAACTCACGATGAATCTCGTTCTATCTCGTTCGAATCGTGACGTAAAGGAACGTCCAGTCCGGTCGGGCCCAATCACGGGAAATAGCCTGGGACCACCGGTTGCCGTGGGCATTGCTTTTGATTTCTTGTCTGAGGCCGAAATACCAATTTTAATTTTTTTCCCAAAAGCATGCTATTAGTATATTGGCCGTAGGCAACAGATGCTACGGCCAATGTTCTTATAGCATGCCTTTGGGAAAAAAATTAAAATTGGTATTTCGGCCTCAGACAAGAAACCAAAAGCGATTCCTACGGCAACCAGTGGTCTCAGGCTATTTACCGTGATTGGACCCGACCGGACTCGACGTTTCTTTACGTCACAGTTCGAACGAGATAGAACGAGATTTGGCCGTTCCGTAGTCCAAACAAGGACATTGTACGGCCAAATCACGATGAATCTCGTTCTATCTCGTTCGAATCGTGACGTAAAGGAACGTCCAGTCCGGTCGGGCCCAATCACGGGAAATAGCCTGGGACCACCGGTTGCCGTGGGCATTACTTTTGATTTCTTGTCTGATGCCGAAATACCAATTTTAATTTTTTTCCCAAAAGCATGCTATTAGTATATTGGCCGTAGGCAACAGATGCTACGGCCAATGTTCTTATAGCATGCTTTTGGGAAAAAAATTAAAATTGGTATTTCGGCCTCAGACAAGAAACCAAAAGCGATTCCTACGGCAACCAGTGGTCTCAGGCTATTTACTGTGATTGGACCCGACCGGACTCGACGTTCCTTTACGTCACAGTTCGAACGAGATAGAACGAGATTTGGCCGTACCGTAGTCCAAACAAGGACATTGTACGGCCAAATCACGATGAATCTCGTTCTATCTCGTTCGAATCGTGACGTAAAGGAACGTCGAGTCCGGTCGGGCCCAATCACGGGAAATAGCCTGGGACCACCGGTTGCCGTGGGCATTACTTTTGATTTCTTGTCTGAGGCCGAAATACCAATTTAATTTTTTTTCCCAAAAGCATGCTATTAGTATATTGGCCGTAGGCAACAGATGCTACGGCCAATGTTCTTATAGCATGCTTTTGGGAAAAAAATTAAAATTGGTACTTCGGCCTCAGACAAGAAACCAAAAGCGATTCCTACGGCAACCAGTGGTCTCAGGCTATTTACCGTGATTGGACCCGACCGGACTCGACGTTCCTTTACGTCACAGTTCGAACGAGATAGAACTAGATTTGGCCGTACCGTAGTCCAAACAAGGACATTGTACGGCCAAATCACGATGAATCTCGTTCTATCTCGTTCGAATCGTGACGTAAAGGAACGTCAAGTCCGGTCGGGCCCAATCACGGGAAATAGCCTGGGACCACCGGTTGCCGTGGGCATTACTTTTGATTTCTTGTCTGAGGCCGAAATACCAATTTTAATTTTTTTCCCAAAAGCATGCTATTAGTATATTGGCCGTAGGCAACAGATGCTACGGCCAATGTTCTTATAGCATGCTTTTGGGAAAAAAATTAAAATTGGTATTTCGGCCTCAGACAAGAAACCAAAAGCGATTCCTACGGCAACCAGTGGTCTCAGGCTATTTACCGTGATTGGACCCGACCGGACTCGACGTTTCTTTACGTCACAGTTCGAACGAGATAGAACGAGATTTGGCCGTTCCGTAGTCCAAACAAGGACATTGTACGGCCAAATCACGATGAATCTCGTTCTATCTCGTTCGAATCGTGACGTAAAGGAACGTCCAGTCCGGTCGGGCCCAATCACGGGAAATAGCCTGGGACCACCGGTTGCCGTGGGCATTACTTTTGATTTCTTGTCTGATGCCGAAATACCAATTTTAATTTTTTTCCCAAAAGCATGCTATTAGTATATTGGCCGTAGGCAACAGATGCTACGGCCAATGTTCTTATAGCATGCTTTTGGGAAAAAAATTAAAATTGGTATTTCGGCCTCAGACAAGAAACCAAAAGCGATTCCTACGGCAACCAGTGGTCTCAGGCTATTTACTGTGATTGGACCCGACCGGACTCGACGTTCCTTTACGTCACAGTTCGAACGAGATAGAACGAGATTTGGCCGTACCGTAGTCCAAACAAGGACATTGTACGGCCAAATCACGATGAATCTCGTTCTATCTCGTTCGAATCGTGACGTAAAGGAACGTCGAGTCCGGTCGGGCCCAATCACGGGAAATAGCCTGGGACCACCGGTTGCCGTGGGCATTACTTTTGATTTCTTGTCTGAGGCCGAAATACCAATTTAATTTTTTTTCCCAAAAGCATGCTATTAGTATATTGGCCGTAGGCAACAGATGCTACGGCCAATGTTCTTATAGCATGCTTTTGGGAAAAAAATTAAAATTGGTACTTCGGCCTCAGACAAGAAACCAAAAGCGATTCCTACGGCAACCAGTGGTCTCAGGCTATTTACCGTGATTGGACCCGACCGGACTCGACGTTCCTTTACGTCACAGTTCGAACGAGATAGAACTAGATTTGGCCGTACCGTAGTCCAAACAAGGACATTGTACGGCCAAATCACGATGAATCTCGTTCTATCTCGTTCGAATCGTGACGTAAAGGAACGTCAAGTCCGGTCGGGCCCAATCACGGGAAATAGCCTGGGACCACCGGTTGCCGTGGGCATTACTTTTGATTTCTTGTCTGAGGCCGAAATACCAATTTTAATTTTTTTCCCAAAAGCATGCTATTAGTATATTGGCCGTAGGCAACAGATGCTACGGCCAATGTTCTTATAGCATGCTTTTGGGAAAAAAATTAAAATTGGTATTTTGGCCTCAGACAAGAAACCAAAAGCGATTCCTACGGCAACCAGTGGTCCCAGGCTATTTACCGTGATTGGACCCGACCGGACTGGACGTTCCTTTACGTCACAGTTCGAACGAGATAGAACGAGATCTGGCCGTTCCGTAGTCCAAACAAGGACATTGTACGGCCAAATCACGATGAATCTCGTTCTATCTCGTTCGAATCGTGACGTAAAGGAACATCCAGTCCGGTCGGGCCCAATCACGGGAAATAGCCTGGGACCACCGGTTGCCTCGGGCATTACTTTTGATTTCTTGTCTGAGGCCGAAATACCAATTTTAATTTTTTTCCCAAAAGCATGCTATTAGTATATTGGCCGTAGGCAACAGATGCTACGGCCAATGTTCGTATAGCATGCTTTTCTGGAAAAAAAAAATTAAAATTGGTACTTCGGCCTCAGACAAGAAACCAAAAGCGATTCCTACGGCAACCAGTGGTCTCAGGCTATTTACCGTGATTGGACCCGACCAGACTGGACGTTCCTTTACGTCACAGTTCGAACGAGATAGAACGAGATTTGGCCGTTCCGTAGTCCAAACAAGGACATTGTACGGCCAAATCACGATGAATCTCGTTCTATCTCGTTCGAATCGTGACGTAAAGGAACGTCCAGTCCGGTCGGGCCCAATCACGGGAAATAGCCTGGGACCACCGGTTGCCGTGGGCATTACTTTTGACATCTTGTCTGAGGCCGAAATACCAATTTTAATTTTTTTCCCAAAAGCATGCTATTAGTATATTGGCCGTAGGCAACAGATGCTACGGCCAATGTTCTTATAGCATGCTTTTGGGAAAAAATTAAAATTGGTATTTCGGCCTCAGACAAGAAACCAAAAGCGATTCCTACGGCAACCAGTAGTCTCAGGCTATTTACCGTGATTGGACCCGACCGAACTCGACGTTTCTTTACGTCACAGTTCGAACGAGATAGAACGAGATTTGGCCGTACCGTAGTCCAAACAAGGACATTGTACGGCCAAATCACGATGAATCTCGTTCTATCTCGTTCGAACCGTGACGTAAAGGAACGTCCAGTCCGGTCGGGCCCAATCACGGGAAATAGCCTGGGACCACCGGTTGCCGTGGGCATTACTTTTGATTTCTTGTCTGAGGCCGAAATACCAATTTTAATTTTTTTCCCAAAAGCATGCTATTAGTATATTGGCCGTAGGCAACAGATGCTACGGCCAATGTTCTTATAGCATGCTTTTGGGAAAAAAATTAAAATTGGTATTTCGGCCTCAGACAAGAAACCAAAAGCGATTCCTACGGCAACCAGTGGTCTCAGGCTATTTACCGTGATTGGACCCGACCGGACTCGACGTTCCTTTACGTCACAGTTCGAACGAGATAGAACGAGATTTGGCCGTTCCGTAGTCCAAACAAGGACATTGTACGGCCAAATCACGATGAATCTCGTTCTATCTCGTTCGAATCGTGACGTAAAGGAACGTCCAGTCCGGTCGGGCCCAATCACGGGAAATAGCCTGGGACCACCGGTTGCCGTGGGCATTGCTTTTGATTTCTTGTCTGAGGCCGAAATACCAATTTTAATTTTTTTCCCAAAAGCATGCTATTAGTATATTGGCCGTAGGCAACAGATGCTACGACCAATGTTCTTATAGCATGCTTTTGGGAAAAAAATTAAAATTGGTATTTCGGCCTCAGACAAGAAACCAAAAGCGATTCCTACGGCAACCAGTGGTCTCAGGCTATTTACCGTGATTGGACCCGACCGGACTCGACGTTCCTTTACGTCACAGTTCGAACGAGATAGAACTAGATTTGGCCGTACCGTAGTCCAAACAAGGACATTGTACGGCCAAATCACGATGAATCTCGTTCTATCTCGTTCGAATCGTGACGTAAAGGAACGTCCAGTCCGGTCGGGCCCAATCACGGGAAATAGCCTGGGACCACCGGTTGCCGTGGGCATTGCTTTTGATTTCTTGTCTGAGGCCGAAATACCAATTTTAATTCTTTTCCCAAAAGCATGCTATTAGTATATTGGCCGTAGGCAACAGATGCTACGGCCAATGTTCTTATAGCATGCCTTTGGGAAAAAAATTAAAATTGGTATTTCGGCCTCAGACAAGAAACCAAAAGCGATTCCTACGGCAACCAGTGGTCTCAGGCTATTTACCGTGATTGGACCCGACCGGACTCGACGTTCCTTTACGTCACAGTTCGAACGAGATAGAACGAGATTTGGCCGTTCCGTAGTCCAAAAAAGGACATTGTACGGCCAACTCACGATGAATCTCGTTCTATCTCGTTCGAATCGTGACGTAAAGGAACGTCCAGTCCGGTCGGGCCCAATCACGGGAAATAGCCTGGGACCACCGGTTGCCGTGGGCATTGCTTTTGATTTCTTGTCTGAGGCCGAAATACCAATTTTAATTTTTTTCCCAAAAGCATGCTATTAGTATATTGGCCGTAGGCAACAGATGCTACGGCCAATGTTCTTATAGCATGCCTTTGGGAAAAAAATTAAAATTGGTATTTCGGCCTCAGACAAGAAACCAAAAGCGATTCCTACGGCAACCAGTGGTCTCAGGCTATTTACCGTGATTGGACCCGACCGGACTCGACGTTTCTTTACGTCACAGTTCGAACGAGATAGAACGAGATTTGGCCGTTCCGTAGTCCAAACAAGGACATTGTACGGCCAAATCACGATGAATCTCGTTCTATCTCGTTCGAATCGTGACGTAAAGGAACGTCCAGTCCGGTCGGGCCCAATCACGGGAAATAGCCTGGGACCACCGGTTGCCGTGGGCATTACTTTTGATTTCTTGTCTGATGCCGAAATACCAATTTTAATTTTTTTCCCAAAAGCATGCTATTAGTATATTGGCCGTAGGCAACAGATGCTACGGCCAATGTTCTTATAGCATGCTTTTGGGAAAAAAATTAAAATTGGTATTTCGGCCTCAGACAAGAAACCAAAAGCGATTCCTACGGCAACCAGTGGTCTCAGGCTATTTACTGTGATTGGACCCGACCGGACTCGACGTTCCTTTACGTCACAGTTCGAACGAGATAGAACGAGATTTGGCCGTACCGTAGTCCAAACAAGGACATTGTACGGCCAAATCACGATGAATCTCGTTCTATCTCGTTCGAATCGTGACGTAAAGGAACGTCGAGTCCGGTCGGGCCCAATCACGGGAAATAGCCTGGGACCACCGGTTGCCGTGGGCATTACTTTTGATTTCTTGTCTGAGGCCGAAATACCAATTTAATTTTTTTTCCCAAAAGCATGCTATTAGTATATTGGCCGTAGGCAACAGATGCTACGGCCAATGTTCTTATAGCATGCTTTTGGGAAAAAAATTAAAATTGGTACTTCGGCCTCAGACAAGAAACCAAAAGCGATTCCTACGGCAACCAGTGGTCTCAGGCTATTTACCGTGATTGGACCCGACCGGACTCGACGTTCCTTTACGTCACAGTTCGAACGAGATAGAACTAGATTTGGCCGTACCGTAGTCCAAACAAGGACATTGTACGGCCAAATCACGATGAATCTCGTTCTATCTCGTTCGAATCGTGACGTAAAGGAACGTCAAGTCCGGTCGGGCCCAATCACGGGAAATAGCCTGGGACCACCGGTTGCCGTGGGCATTACTTTTGATTTCTTGTCTGAGGCCGAAATACCAATTTTAATTTTTTTCCCAAAAGCATGCTATTAGTATATTGGCCGTAGGCAACAGATGCTACGGCCAATGTTCTTATAGCATGCTTTTGGGAAAAAAATTAAAATTGGTATTTTGGCCTCAGACAAGAAACCAAAAGCGATTCCTACGGCAACCAGTGGTCCCAGGCTATTTACCGTGATTGGACCCGACCGGACTGGACGTTCCTTTACGTCACAGTTCGAACGAGATAGAACGAGATCTGGCCGTTCCGTAGTCCAAACAAGGACATTGTACGGCCAAATCACGATGAATCTCGTTCTATCTCGTTCGAATCGTGACGTAAAGGAACATCCAGTCCGGTCGGGCCCAATCACGGGAAATAGCCTGGGACCACCGGTTGCCGTGGGCATTACTTTTGATTTCTTGTCTGAGGCCGAAATACCAATTTTAATTTTTTTCCCAAAAGCATGCTATTAGTATATTGGCCGTAGGCAACAGATGCTACGGCCAATGTTCGTATAGCATGCTTTTCTGGAAAAAAAAAATTAAAATTGGTACTTCGGCCTCAGACAAGAAACCAAAAGCGATTCCTACGGCAACCAGTGGTCTCAGGCTATTTACCGTGATTGGACCCGACCAGACTGGACGTTCCTTTACGTCACAGTTCGAACGAGATAGAACGAGATTTGGCCGTTCCGTAGTCCAAACAAGGACATTGTACGGCCAAATCACGATGAATCTCGTTCTATCTCGTTCGAATCGTGACGTAAAGGAACGTCCAGTCCGGTCGGGCCCAATCACGGGAAATAGCCTGGGACCACCGGTTGCCGTGGGCATTGCTTTTGATTTCTTGTCTGAGGCCGAAATACCAATTTTAATTCTTTTCCCAAAAGCATGCTATTAGTATATTGGCCGTAGGCAACAGATGCTACGGCCAATGTTCTTATAGCATGCCTTTGGGAAAAAAATTAAAATTGGTATTTCGGCCTCAGACAAGAAACCAAAAGCGATTCCTACGGCAACCAGTGGTCTCAGGCTATTTACCGTGATTGGACCCGACCGGACTCGACGTTCCTTTACGTCACAGTTCGAACGAGATAGAACGAGATTTGGCCGTTCCGTAGTCCAAAAAAGGACATTGTACGGCCAACTCACGATGAATCTCGTTCTATCTCGTTCGAATCGTGACGTAAAGGAACGTCCAGTCCGGTCGGGCCCAATCACGGGAAATAGCCTGGGACCACCGGTTGCCGTGGGCATTGCTTTTGATTTCTTGTCTGAGGCCGAAATACCAATTTTAATTTTTTTCCCAAAAGCATGCTATTAGTATATTGGCCGTAGGCAACAGATGCTACGGCCAATGTTCTTATAGCATGCCTTTGGGAAAAAAATTAAAATTGGTATTTCGGCCTCAGACAAGAAACCAAAAGCGATTCCTACGGCAACCAGTGGTCTCAGGCTATTTACCGTGATTGGACCCGACCGGACTCGACGTTTCTTTACGTCACAGTTCGAACGAGATAGAACGAGATTTGGCCGTTCCGTAGTCCAAACAAGGACATTGTACGGCCAAATCACGATGAATCTCGTTCTATCTCGTTCGAATCGTGACGTAAAGGAACGTCCAGTCCGGTCGGGCCCAATCACGGGAAATAGCCTGGGACCACCGGTTGCCGTGGGCATTACTTTTGATTTCTTGTCTGATGCCGAAATACCAATTTTAATTTTTTTCCCAAAAGCATGCTATTAGTATATTGGCCGTAGGCAACAGATGCTACGGCCAATGTTCTTATAGCATGCTTTTGGGAAAAAAATTAAAATTGGTATTTCGGCCTCAGACAAGAAACCAAAAGCGATTCCTACGGCAACCAGTGGTCTCAGGCTATTTACTGTGATTGGACCCGACCGGACTCGACGTTCCTTTACGTCACAGTTCGAACGAGATAGAACGAGATTTGGCCGTACCGTAGTCCAAACAAGGACATTGTACGGCCAAATCACGATGAATCTCGTTCTATCTCGTTCGAATCGTGACGTAAAGGAACGTCGAGTCCGGTCGGGCCCAATCACGGGAAATAGCCTGGGACCACCGGTTGCCGTGGGCATTACTTTTGATTTCTTGTCTGAGGCCGAAATACCAATTTAATTTTTTTTCCCAAAAGCATGCTATTAGTATATTGGCCGTAGGCAACAGATGCTACGGCCAATGTTCTTATAGCATGCTTTTGGGAAAAAAATTAAAATTGGTACTTCGGCCTCAGACAAGAAACCAAAAGCGATTCCTACGGCAACCAGTGGTCTCAGGCTATTTACCGTGATTGGACCCGACCGGACTCGACGTTCCTTTACGTCACAGTTCGAACGAGATAGAACTAGATTTGGCCGTACCGTAGTCCAAACAAGGACATTGTACGGCCAAATCACGATGAATCTCGTTCTATCTCGTTCGAATCGTGACGTAAAGGAACGTCAAGTCCGGTCGGGCCCAATCACGGGAAATAGCCTGGGACCACCGGTTGCCGTGGGCATTACTTTTGATTTCTTGTCTGAGGCCGAAATACCAATTTTAATTTTTTTCCCAAAAGCATGCTATTAGTATATTGGCCGTAGGCAACAGATGCTACGGCCAATGTTCTTATAGCATGCTTTTGGGAAAAAAATTAAAATTGGTATTTCGGCCTCAGACAAGAAACCAAAAGCGATTCCTACGGCAACCAGTGGTCTCAGGCTATTTACCGTGATTGGACCCGACCGGACTCGACGTTTCTTTACGTCACAGTTCGAACGAGATAGAACGAGATTTGGCCGTTCCGTAGTCCAAACAAGGACATTGTACGGCCAAATCACGATGAATCTCGTTCTATCTCGTTCGAATCGTGACGTAAAGGAACGTCCAGTCCGGTCGGGCCCAATCACGGGAAATAGCCTGGGACCACCGGTTGCCGTGGGCATTACTTTTGATTTCTTGTCTGATGCCGAAATACCAATTTTAATTTTTTTCCCAAAAGCATGCTATTAGTATATTGGCCGTAGGCAACAGATGCTACGGCCAATGTTCTTATAGCATGCTTTTGGGAAAAAAATTAAAATTGGTATTTCGGCCTCAGACAAGAAACCAAAAGCGATTCCTACGGCAACCAGTGGTCTCAGGCTATTTACTGTGATTGGACCCGACCGGACTCGACGTTCCTTTACGTCACAGTTCGAACGAGATAGAACGAGATTTGGCCGTACCGTAGTCCAAACAAGGACATTGTACGGCCAAATCACGATGAATCTCGTTCTATCTCGTTCGAATCGTGACGTAAAGGAACGTCGAGTCCGGTCGGGCCCAATCACGGGAAATAGCCTGGGACCACCGGTTGCCGTGGGCATTACTTTTGATTTCTTGTCTGAGGCCGAAATACCAATTTAATTTTTTTTCCCAAAAGCATGCTATTAGTATATTGGCCGTAGGCAACAGATGCTACGGCCAATGTTCTTATAGCATGCTTTTGGGAAAAAAATTAAAATTGGTACTTCGGCCTCAGACAAGAAACCAAAAGCGATTCCTACGGCAACCAGTGGTCTCAGGCTATTTACCGTGATTGGACCCGACCGGACTCGACGTTCCTTTACGTCACAGTTCGAACGAGATAGAACTAGATTTGGCCGTACCGTAGTCCAAACAAGGACATTGTACGGCCAAATCACGATGAATCTCGTTCTATCTCGTTCGAATCGTGACGTAAAGGAACGTCAAGTCCGGTCGGGCCCAATCACGGGAAATAGCCTGGGACCACCGGTTGCCGTGGGCATTACTTTTGATTTCTTGTCTGAGGCCGAAATACCAATTTTAATTTTTTTCCCAAAAGCATGCTATTAGTATATTGGCCGTAGGCAACAGATGCTACGGCCAATGTTCTTATAGCATGCTTTTGGGAAAAAAATTAAAATTGGTATTTTGGCCTCAGACAAGAAACCAAAAGCGATTCCTACGGCAACCAGTGGTCCCAGGCTATTTACCGTGATTGGACCCGACCGGACTGGACGTTCCTTTACGTCACAGTTCGAACGAGATAGAACGAGATCTGGCCGTTCCGTAGTCCAAACAAGGACATTGTACGGCCAAATCACGATGAATCTCGTTCTATCTCGTTCGAATCGTGACGTAAAGGAACATCCAGTCCGGTCGGGCCCAATCACGGGAAATAGCCTGGGACCACCGGTTGCCTCGGGCATTACTTTTGATTTCTTGTCTGAGGCCGAAATACCAATTTTAATTTTTTTCCCAAAAGCATGCTATTAGTATATTGGCCGTAGGCAACAGATGCTACGGCCAATGTTCGTATAGCATGCTTTTCTGGAAAAAAAAAATTAAAATTGGTACTTCGGCCTCAGACAAGAAACCAAAAGCGATTCCTACGGCAACCAGTGGTCTCAGGCTATTTACCGTGATTGGACCCGACCAGACTGGACGTTCCTTTACGTCACAGTTCGAACGAGATAGAACGAGATTTGGCCGTTCCGTAGTCCAAACAAGGACATTGTACGGCCAAATCACGATGAATCTCGTTCTATCTCGTTCGAATCGTGACGTAAAGGAACGTCCAGTCCGGTCGGGCCCAATCACGGGAAATAGCCTGGGACCACCGGTTGCCGTGGGCATTACTTTTGACATCTTGTCTGAGGCCGAAATACCAATTTTAATTTTTTTCCCAAAAGCATGCTATTAGTATATTGGCCGTAGGCAACAGATGCTACGGCCAATGTTCTTATAGCATGCTTTTGGGAAAAAATTAAAATTGGTATTTCGGCCTCAGACAAGAAACCAAAAGCGATTCCTACGGCAACCAGTAGTCTCAGGCTATTTACCGTGATTGGACCCGACCGAACTCGACGTTTCTTTACGTCACAGTTCGAACGAGATAGAACGAGATTTGGCCGTACCGTAGTCCAAACAAGGACATTGTACGGCCAAATCACGATGAATCTCGTTCTATCTCGTTCGAACCGTGACGTAAAGGAACGTCCAGTCCGGTCGGGCCCAATCACGGGAAATAGCCTGGGACCACCGGTTGCCGTGGGCATTACTTTTGATTTCTTGTCTGAGGCCGAAATACCAATTTTAATTTTTTTCCCAAAAGCATGCTATTAGTATATTGGCCGTAGGCAACAGATGCTACGGCCAATGTTCTTATAGCATGCTTTTGGGAAAAAAATTAAAATTGGTATTTCGGCCTCAGACAAGAAACCAAAAGCGATTCCTACGGCAACCAGTGGTCTCAGGCTATTTACCGTGATTGGACCCGACCGGACTCGACGTTCCTTTACGTCACAGTTCGAACGAGATAGAACGAGATTTGGCCGTTCCGTAGTCCAAACAAGGACATTGTACGGCCAAATCACGATGAATCTCGTTCTATCTCGTTCGAATCGTGACGTAAAGGAACGTCCAGTCCGGTCGGGCCCAATCACGGGAAATAGCCTGGGACCACCGGTTGCCGTGGGCATTGCTTTTGATTTCTTGTCTGAGGCCGAAATACCAATTTTAATTTTTTTCCCAAAAGCATGCTATTAGTATATTGGCCGTAGGCAACAGATGCTACGACCAATGTTCTTATAGCATGCTTTTGGGAAAAAAATTAAAATTGGTATTTCGGCCTCAGACAAGAAACCAAAAGCGATTCCTACGGCAACCAGTGGTCTCAGGCTATTTACCGTGATTGGACCCGACCGGACTCGACGTTCCTTTACGTCACAGTTCGAACGAGATAGAACTAGATTTGGCCGTACCGTAGTCCAAACAAGGACATTGTACGGCCAAATCACGATGAATCTCGTTCTATCTCGTTCGAATCGTGACGTAAAGGAACGTCCAGTCCGGTCGGGCCCAATCACGGGAAATAGCCTGGGACCACCGGTTGCCGTGGGCATTACTTTTGATTTCTTGTCTGATGCCGAAATACCAATTTTAATTTTTTTCCCAAAAGCATGCTATTAGTATATTGGCCGTAGGCAACAGATGCTACGGCCAATGTTCTTATAGCATGCTTTTGGGAAAAAAATTAAAATTGGTATTTCGGCCTCAGACAAGAAACCAAAAGCGATTCCTACGGCAACCAGTGGTCTCAGGCTATTTACTGTGATTGGACCCGACCGGACTCGACGTTCCTTTACGTCACAGTTCGAACGAGATAGAACGAGATTTGGCCGTACCGTAGTCCAAACAAGGACATTGTACGGCCAAATCACGATGAATCTCGTTCTATCTCGTTCGAATCGTGACGTAAAGGAACGTCGAGTCCGGTCGGGCCCAATCACGGGAAATAGCCTGGGACCACCGGTTGCCGTGGGCATTACTTTTGATTTCTTGTCTGAGGCCGAAATACCAATTTAATTTTTTTTCCCAAAAGCATGCTATTAGTATATTGGCCGTAGGCAACAGATGCTACGGCCAATGTTCTTATAGCATGCTTTTGGGAAAAAAATTAAAATTGGTACTTCGGCCTCAGACAAGAAACCAAAAGCGATTCCTACGGCAACCAGTGGTCTCAGGCTATTTACCGTGATTGGACCCGACCGGACTCGACGTTCCTTTACGTCACAGTTCGAACGAGATAGAACGAGATTTGGCCGTACCGTAGTCCAAACAAGGACATTGTACGGCCAAATCACGATGAATCTCGTTCTATCTCGTTCGAATCGTGACGTAAAGGAACGTCCAGTCCGGTCGGGCCCAATCACGGGAAATAGCCTGGGACCACCGGTTGCCGTGGGCATTACTTTTGATTTCTTGTCTGAGGCCGAAATACCAATTTTAATTTTTTTCCCAAAAGCATGCTATTAGTATATTGGCCGTAGGCAACAGATGCTACGGCCAATGTTCTTATAGCATGCTTTTGGGAAAAAAATTAAAATTGGTATTTTGGCCTCAGACAAGAAACCAAAAGCGATTCCTACGGCAACCAGTGGTCCCAGGCTATTTACCGTGATTGGACCCGACCGGACTGGACGTTCCTTTACGTCACAGTTCGAACGAGATAGAACGAGATCTGGCCGTTCCGTAGTCCAAACAAGGACATTGTACGGCCAAATCACGATGAATCTCGTTCTATCTCGTTCGAATCGTGACGTAAAGGAACGTCCAGTCCGGTCGGGCCCAATCACGGGAAATAGCCTGGGACCACCGGTTGCCGTGGGCATTACTTTTG
The DNA here is from genome assembly GCF_035083965.1 of Branchiostoma lanceolatum. Lineage (NCBI taxonomy): Eukaryota > Metazoa > Chordata > Leptocardii > Amphioxiformes > Branchiostomatidae > Branchiostoma > Branchiostoma lanceolatum. Next base: position 3,348,620 of record NC_089738.1, on the reverse strand, counting down.
ATTTCTTGTCTGAGGCCGAAATACCAATTTTAATTTTTTTCCCAAAAGCATGCTATTAGTATATTGGCCGTAGGCAACAGATGCTACGGCCAATGTTCGTATAGCATGCTTTTCTGGAAAAAAAAAATTAAAATTGGTACTTCGGCCTCAGACAAGAAACCAAAAGCGATTCCTACGGCAACCAGTGGTCTCAGGCTATTTACCGTGATTGGACCCGACCAGACTGGACGTTCCTTTACGTCACAGTTCGAACGAGATAGAACGAGATTTGGCCGTTCCGTAGTCCAAACAAGGACATTGTACGGCCAAATCACGATGAATCTCGTTCTATCTCGTTCGAATCCTGACGTAAAGGAACGTCCAGTCCGGTCGGGCCCAATCACGGGAAATAGCCTGGGACCACCGGTTGCCGTGGGCATTACTTTTGACATCTTGTCTGAGGCCGAAATACCAATTTTAATTTTTTTCCCAAAAGCATGCTATTAGTATATTGGCCGTAGGCAACAGATGCTACGGCCAATGTTCTTATAGCATGCTTTTGGGAAAAAAATTAAAATTGGTATTTCGGCCTCAGACAAGAAACCAAAAGCGATTCCTACGGCAACCAGTGGTCTCAGGCTATTTACCGTGATTGGACCTGACCGGACTCGACGTTCCTTTACGTCACAGTTCGAACGAGATAGAACGAGATTTGGCCGTTCCGTAGTCCAAACAAGGACATTGTACGGCCAAATCACGATGAATCTCGTTCTATCTCGTTCGAATCGTGACGTAAAGGAACGTCCAGTCCGGTCGGGCCCAATCACGGGAATAGCCTGGGACCACCGGTTGCCGTGGGCATTGCTTTTGATTTCTTGTCTGAGGCCGAAATACCAATTTTAATTTTTTTCCCAAAAGCATGCTATTAGTATATTGGCCGTAGGCAACAGATGCTACGACCAATGTTCTTATAGCATGCTTTGGGAAAAAAATTAAAATTGGTATTTCGGCCTCAGACAAGAAACCAAAAGCGATTCCTACGGCAACCAGTGGTCTCAGGCTATTTACCGTGATTGGACCCGACCGGACTCGACGTTCCTTTACGTCACAGTTCGAACGAGATAGAACGAGATTTGGCCGTTCCGTAGTCCAAACAAGGACATTGTACGGCCAAATCACGATGAATCTCGTTCTATCTCGTTCGAATCGTGACGTAAAGGAACGTCCAGTCCGGTCGGGCCCAATCACGGGAAATAGCCTGGGACCACCGGTTGCCGTGGGCATTACTTTTGATTTCTTGTCTGAGGCCGATATACCAATTTTAATTTTTTTCCTAAAAACATTCTATTAGTATATTGGCCGTAGGCAACAGATGCTACGGCCAATGTTCGTATAGCATGCTTTTTGGAAAAAAAAAATTAAAATTGGTACTTCGGCCTCAGACAAGAAACCAAAAGCGATTCCTACGGCAACCAGTGGTCTCAGGCTATTTACCGTGATTGGACCCGACCGGACTCGACGTTCCTTTACGTCACAGTTCGAACGAGATAGAACGAGATTTGGCCGTTCCGTAGTCCAAACAAGGACATTGTACGGCCAAATCACGATGAATCTCGTTCTATCTCGTTCGAATAGTGACGTAAAGGAACGTCCAGTCCGGTCGGGCCCAATCACGGGAAATAGCCTGGGACCACCGGTTGCCGTGGGCATTACTTTTGATTTCTTGTCTGAGGCCGAAATACCAATTTTAATTCTTTTCCCAAAAGCATGCTATTAGTATATTGGCCGTAGGCAACAGATGCTACGGCCAATGTTCTTATAGCATGCCTTTGGGAAAAAAATTAAAATTGGTATTTCGGCCTCAGACAAGAAACCAAAAGCGATTCCTACGGCAACCAGTGGTCTCAGGCTATTTACCGTGATTGGACCCGACCGGACTCGACGTTCCTTTACGTCACAGTTCGAACGAGATAGAACGAGATTTGGCCGTTCCGTAGTCCAAACAAGGACATTGTACGGCCAAATCACGATGAATCTCGTTCTATCTCGTTCGAATCGTGACGTAAAGGAACGTCCAGTCCGGTCGGGCCCAATCACGGGAAATAGCCTGGGACCACCGGTTGCCGTGGGCATTACTTTTGATTTCTTGTCTGAGGCCGAAATACCAATTTTAATTCTTTTCCCAAAAGCATGCTATTAGTATATTGGCCGTAGGCAACAGATGCTACGGCCAATGTTCTTATAGCATGCCTTTGGGAAAAAAATTAAAATTGGTATTTCGGCCTCAGACAAGAAACCAAAAGCGATTCCTACGGCAACCAGTGGTCTCAGGCTATTTACCGTGATTGGACCCGACCGGACTCGACGTTCCTTTACGTCACAGTTCGAACGAGATAGAACGAGATTTGGCCGTTCCGTAGTCCAAAAAAGGACATTGTACGGCCAAGTCACGATGAATCTCGTTCTATCTCGTTCGAATCGTGACGTAAAGGAACGTCCAGTCCGGTCGGGCCCAATCACGGGAAATAGCCTGGGACCACCGGTTGCCGTGGGCATTGCTTTTGATTTCTTGTCTGAGGCCGAAATACCAATTTTAATTTTTTTCCCAAAAGCATGCTATTAGTATATTGGCCGTAGGCAACAGATGCTACGGCCAATGTTCTTATAGCATGCTTTTGGGAAAAAAATTAAAATTGGTGCTTCGGCCTCAGACAAGAAACCAAAAGCGATTCCTAGGGCAACCAGTGGTCTCAGGCTATTTACCGTGATTGGACCCGACCGGACTCGACCTTTCTTTACGTCACAGTTCGAACGAGATAGAACGAGATTTGGCCGTTCCGTAGTCCAAACAAGGACATTGTACGGCCAAATCACGATGAATCTCGTTCTATCTCGTTCGAATCGTGACGTAAAGGAACGTCCAGTCCGGTCGGGCCCAATCACGGGAAATAGCCTGGGACCACCGGTTGCCGTGGGCATTACTTTTGATTTCTTGTCTGATGCCGAAATACCAATTTTAATTTTTTTCCCAAAAGCATGCTATTAGTATATTGGCCGTAGGCAACAGATGCTACGGCCAATGTTCTTATAGCATGCTTTTGGGAAAAAAATTAAAATTGGTATTTCGGCCTCAGACAAGAAACCAAAAGCGATTCCTACGGCAACCAGTGGTCTCAGGCTATTTACTGTGATTGGACCCGACCGGACTCGACGTTCCTTTACGTCACAGTTCGAACGAGATAGAACGAGATTTGGCCGTACCGTAGTCCAAACAAGGACATTGTACGGCCAAATCACGATGAATCTCGTTCTATCTCGTTCGAATCGTGACGTAAAGGAACGTCGAGTCCGGTCGGGCCCAATCACGGGAAATAGCCTGGGACCACCGGTTGCCGTGGGCATTACTTTTGATTTCTTGTCTGAGGCCGAAATACCAATTTAATTTTTTTTCCCAAAAGCATGCTATTAGTATATTGGCCGTAGGCAACAGATGCTACGGCCAATGTTCTTATAGCATGCTTTTGGGAAAAAAATTAAAATTGGTACTTCGGCCTCAGACAAGAAACCAAAAGCGATTCCTACGGCAACCAGTGGTCTCAGGCTATTTACCGTGATTGGACCCGACCGGACTCGACGTTCCTTTACGTCACAGTTCGAACGAGATAGAACTAGATTTGGCCGTACCGTAGTCCAAACAAGGACATTGTACGGCCAAATCACGATGAATCTCGTTCTATCTCGTTCGAATCGTGACGTAAAGGAACGTCAAGTCCGGTCGGGCCCAATCACGGGAAATAGCCTGGGACCACCGGTTGCCGTGGGCATTACTTTTGATTTCTTGTCTGAGGCCGAAATACCAATTTTAATTCTTTTCCCAAAAGCATGCTATTAGTATATTGGCCGTAGGCAACAGATGCTACGGCCAATGTTCTTATAGCATGCTTTTGGGAAAAAAATTAAAATTGGTATTTTGGCCTCAGACAAGAAACCAAAAGCGATTCCTACGGCAACCAGTGGTCCCAGGCTATTTACCGTGATTGGACCCGACCGGACTGGACGTTCCTTTACGTCACAGTTCGAACGAGATAGAACGAGATCTGGCCGTTCCGTAGTCCAAACAAGGACATTGTACGGCCAAATCAGGTTGAATCTCGTTCTATCTCGTTCGAATCGTGACGTAAAGGAACGTCGAGTCCGGTCGGGCCCAATCACGGGAAATAGCCTGGGACCACCGGTTGCCGTGGGCATTACTTTTGATTTCTTGTCTGAGGCCGAAATACCAATTTTAATTTTTTTCCCAAAAGCATGCTATTAGTATATTGGCCGTAGGCAACAGATGCTACGGCCAATGTTCGTATAGCATGCTTTTCTGGGAAAAAAAAAATTAAAATTGGTACTTCGGCCTCAGACAAGAAACCAAAAGCGATTCCTACGGCAACCAGTGGTCTCAGGCTATTTACCGTGATTGGACCCGACCAGACTGGACGTTCCTTTACGTCACAGTTCGAACGAGATAGAACGAGATTTGGCCGTTCCGTAGTCCAAACAAGGACATTGTACGGCCAAATCACGATGAATCTCGTTCTATCTCGTTCGAATCGTGACGTAAAGGAACGTCCAGTCCGGTCGGGCCCAATCACGGGAAATAGCCTGGGACCACCGGTTGCCGTGGGCATTACTTTTGACATCTTGTCTGAGGCCGAAATACCAATTTTAATTTTTTTCCCAAAAGCATGCTATTAGTATATTGGCCGTAGGCAACAGATGCTACGGCCAATGTTCTTATAGCATGCTTTTGGGAAAAAAATTAAAATTGGTATTTCGGCCTCAGACAAGAAACCAAAAGCGATTCCTACGGCAACCAGTAGTCTCAGGCTATTTACCGTGATTGGACCCGACCGAACTCGACGTTTCTTTACGTCACAGTTCGAACGAGATAGAACGAGATTTGGCCGTACCGTAGTCCAAACAAGGACATTGTACGGCCAAATCACGATGAATCTCGTTCTATCTCGTTCGAACCGTGACGTAAAGGAACGTCCAGTCCGGTCGGGCCCAATCACGGGAAATAGCCTGGGACCACCGGTTGCCGTGGGCATTACTTTTGATTTCTTGTCTGAGGCCGATATACCAATTTTAATTTTTTTCCTAAAAACATTCTATTAGTATATTGGCCGTAGGCAACAGATGCTACGGCCAATGTTCGTATAGCATGCTTTTTGGAAAAAAAAAATTAAAATTGGTACTTCGGCCTCAGACAAGAAACCAAAAGCGATTCCTACGGCAACCAGTGGTCTCAGGCTATTTACCGTGATTGGACCCGACCGGACTCGACGTTCCTTTACGTCACAGTTCGAACGAGATAGAACGAGATTTGGCCGTTCCGTAGTCCAAACAAGGACATTGTACGGCCAAATCACGATGAATCTCGTTCTATCTCGTTCGAATCGTGACGTAAAGGAACGTCCAGTCCGGTCGGGCCCAATCACGGGAAATAGCCTGGGACCACCGGTTGCCGTGGGCATTACTTTTGATTTCTTGTCTGATGCCGAAATACCAATTTTAATTTTTTTCCCAAAAGCATGCTATTAGTATATTGGCCGTAGGCAACAGATGCTACGGCCAATGTTCTTATAGCATGCTTTTGGGAAAAAAATTAAAATTGGTATTTCGGCCTCAGACAAGAAACCAAAAGCGATTCCTACGGCAACCAGTGGTCTCAGGCTATTTACTGTGATTGGACCCGACCGGACTCGACGTTCCTTTACGTCACAGTTCGAACGAGATAGAACGAGATTTGGCCGTACCGTAGTCCAAACAAGGACATTGTACGGCCAAATCACGATGAATCTCGTTCTATCTCGTTCGAATCGTGACGTAAAGGAACGTCGAGTCCGGTCGGGCCCAATCACGGGAAATAGCCTGGGACCACCGGTTGCCGTGGGCATTACTTTTGATTTCTTGTCTGAGGCCGAAATACCAATTTAATTTTTTTTCCCAAAAGCATGCTATTAGTATATTGGCCGTAGGCAACAGATGCTACGGCCAATGTTCTTATAGCATGCTTTTGGGAAAAAAATTAAAATTGGTACTTCGGCCTCAGACAAGAAACCAAAAGCGATTCCTACGGCAACCAGTGGTCTCAGGCTATTTACCGTGATTGGACCCGACCGGACTCGACGTTCCTTTACGTCACAGTTCGAACGAGATAGAACTAGATTTGGCCGTACCGTAGTCCAAACAAGGACATTGTACGGCCAAATCACGATGAATCTCGTTCTATCTCGTTCGAATCGTGACGTAAAGGAACGTCAAGTCCGGTCGGGCCCAATCACGGGAAATAGCCTGGGACCACCGGTTGCCGTGGGCATTACTTTTGATTTCTTGTCTGAGGCCGAAATACCAATTTTAATTTTTTTCCCAAAAGCATGCTATTAGTATATTGGCCGTAGGCAACAGATGCTACGGCCAATGTTCTTATAGCATGCTTTTGGGAAAAAAATTAAAATTGGTATTTTGGCCTCAGACAAGAAACCAAAAGCGATTCCTACGGCAACCAGTGGTCCCAGGCTATTTACCGTGATTGGACCCGACCGGACTGGACGTTCCTTTACGTCACAGTTCGAACGAGATAGAACGAGATCTGGCCGTTCCGTAGTCCAAACAAGGACATTGTACGGCCAAATCACGATGAATCTCGTTCTATCTCGTTCGAATCGTGACGTAAAGGAACGTCCAGTCCGGTCGGGCCCAATCACGGGAAATAGCCTGGGACCACCGGTTGCCGTGGGCATTACTTTTGATTTCTTGTCTGAGGCCGAAATACCAATTTTAATTTTTTTCCCAAAAGCATGCTATTAGTATATTGGCCGTAGGCAACAGATGCTACGGCCAATGTTCGTATAGCATGCTTTTCTGGAAAAAAAAAATTAAAATTGGTACTTCTGCCTCAGACAAGAAACCAAAAGCGATTCCTACGGCAACCAGTGGTCTCAGGCTATTTACCGTGATTGGACCCGACCAGACTGGACGTTCCTTTACGTCACAGTTCGAACGAGATAGAACGAGATTTGGCCGTTCCGTAGTCCAAACAAGGACATTGTACGGCCAAATCACGATGAATCTCGTTCTATCTCGTTCGAATCGTGACGTAAAGGAACGTCCAGTCCGGTCGGGCCCAATCACGGGAAATAGCCTGGGACCACCGGTTGCCGTGGGCATTACTTTTGACATCTTGTCTGAGGCCGAAATACCAATTTTAATTTTTTTCCCAAAAGCATGCTATTAGTATATTGGCCGTAGGCAACAGATGCTACGGCCAATGTTCTTATAGCATGCTTTTGGGAAAAAAATTAAAATTGGTATTTCGGCCTCAGACAAGAAACCAAAAGCGATTCCTACGGCAACCAGTAGTCTCAGGCTATTTACCGTGATTGGACCCGACCGAACTCGACGTTTCTTTACGTCACAGTTCGAACGAGATAGAACGAGATTTGGCCGTACCGTAGTCCAAACAAGGACATTGTACGGCCAAATCACGATGAATCTCGTTCTATCTCGTTCGAACCGTGACGTAAAGGAACGTCCAGTCCGGTCGGGCCCAATCACGGGAAATAGCCTGGGACCACCGGTTGCCGTGGGCATTACTTTTGATTTCTTGTCTGAGGCCGAAATACCAATTTTAATTTTTTTCCCAAAAGCATGCTATTAGTATATTGGCCGTAGGCAACAGATGCTACGGCCAATGTTCTTATAGCATGCTTTTGGGAAAAAAATTAAAATTGGTATTTCGGCCTCAGACAAGAAACCAAAAGCGATTCCTACGGCAACCAGTGGTCTCAGGCTATTTACCGTGATTGGACCCGACCGGACTCGACGTTCCTTTACGTCACAGTTCGAACGAGATAGAACGAGATTTGGCCGTTCCGTAGTCCAAACAAGGACATTGTACGGCCAAATCACGATGAATCTCGTTCTATCTCGTTCGAATCGTGACGTAAAGGAACGTCCAGTCCGGTCGGGCCCAATCACGGGAAATAGCCTGGGACCACCGGTTGCCGTGGGCATTGCTTTTGATTTCTTGTCTGAGGCCGAAATACCAATTTTAATTTTTTTCCCAAAAGCATGCTATTAGTATATTGGCCGTAGGCAACAGATGCTACGACCAATGTTCTTATAGCATGCTTTTGGGAAAAAAATTAAAATTGGTATTTCGGCCTCAGACAAGAAACCAAAAGCGATTCCTACGGCAACCAGTGGTCTCAGGCTATTTACCGTGATTGGACCCGACCGGACTCGACGTTCCTTTACGTCACAGTTCGAACGAGATAGAACGAGATTTGGCCGTTCCGTAGTCCAAACAAGGACATTGTACGGCCAAATCACGATGAATCTCGTTCTATCTCGTTCGAATCGTGACGTAAAGGAACGTCCAGTCCGGTCGGGCCCAATCACGGGAAATAGCCTGGGACCACCGGTTGCCGTGGGCATTACTTTTGATTTCTTGTCTGAGGCCGATATACCAATTTTAATTTTTTTCCTAAAAACATTCTATTAGTATATTGGCCGTAGGCAACAGATGCTACGGCCAATGTTCGTATAGCATGCTTTTTGGAAAAAAAAAATTAAAATTGGTACTTCGGCCTCAGACAAGAAACCAAAAGCGATTCCTACGGCAACCAGTGGTCTCAGGCTATTTACCGTGATTGGACCCGACCGGACTCGACGTTCCTTTACGTCACAGTTCGAACGAGATAGAACGAGATTTGGCCGTTCCGTAGTCCAAACAAGGACATTGTACGGCCAAATCACGATGAATCTCGTTCTATCTCGTTCGAATCGTGACGTAAAGGAACGTCCAGTCCGGTCGGGCCCAATCACGGGAAATAGCCTAGGACCACCGGTTGCCGTGGGCATTACTTTTGATTTCTTGTCTGAGGGTGAAAAACCAATTTTAATTTTTTTCCCAAAAGCATGCTATTAGTATATTGGCCGTAGGCAACAGATGCTACGGCCAATGTTCTTATAGCATGCCTTTGGGAAAAAAATTAAAATTGGTATTTCGGCCTCAGACAAGAAACCAAAAGCGATTCCTACGGCAACCAGTGGTCTCAGGCTATTTACCGTGATTGGACCCGACCGGACTCGACGTTCCTTTACGTCACAGTTCGAACGAGATAGAACGAGATTTGGCCGTTCCGTAGTCCAAACAAGGACATTGTACGGCCAAATCACGATGAATCTCGTTCTATCTCGTTCGAATCGTGACGTAAAGGAACGTCCAGTCCGGTCGGGCCCAATCACGGGAAATAGCCTGGGACCACCGGTTGCCGTGGGCATTACTATTGATTTCTTGTCTGAGGCCGAAATACCAATTTTAATTCTTTTCCCAAAAGCATGCTATTAGTATATTGGCCGTAGGCAACAGATGCTACGACCAATGTTCTTATAGCATGCTTTTGGGGAAAAAAATTAAAATTGGTATTTCGGCCTCAGACAAGAAACCAAAAGCGATTCCTACGGCAACCAGTGGTCTCAGGCTATTTACCGTGATTGGACCCGACCGGACTCGACGTTCCTTTACGTCACAGTTCGAACGAGATAGAACGAGATTTGGCCGTTCCGTAGTCCAAACAAGGACATTGTACGGCCAAATCACGATGAATCTCGTTCTATCTCGTTCGAATCGTGACGTAAAGGAACGTCCAGTCCGGTCGGGCCCAATCACGGGAAATAGCCTGGGACCACCGGTTGCCGTGGGCATTACTTTTGATTTCTTGTCTGAGGCCGAAATACCAATTTTAATTCTTTTCCCAAAAGCATGCTATTAGTATATTGGCCGTAGGCAACAGATGCTACGGCCAATGTTCTTATAGCATGCCTTTGGGAAAAAAATTAAAATTGGTATTTCGGCCTCAGACAAGAAACCAAAAGCGATTCCTACGGCAACCAGTGGTCTCAGGCTATTTACCGTGATTGGACCCGACCGGACTCGACGTTCCTTTACGTCACAGTTCGAACGAGATAGAACGAGATTTGGCCGTTCCGTAGTCCAAACAAGGACATTGTACGGCCAAATCACGATGAATCTCGTTCTATCTCGTTCGAATCGTGACGTAAAGGAACGTCCAGTCCGGTCGGGCCCAATCACGGGAAATAGCCTGGGACCACCGGTTGCCGTGGGCATTACTTTTGATTTCTTGTCTGAGGCCGATATACCAATTTTAATTTTTTTCCCAAAAGCATGCTATTAGTATATTGGCCGTAGGCAACAGATGCTACGACCAATGTTCTTATAGCATGCTTTTGGGAAAAAAATTAAAATTGGTATTTCGGCCTCAGACAAGAAACCAAAAGCGATTCCTACGGCAACCAGTGGTTTCAGGCTATTTACCGTGATTGGACCCGACCGGACTCGACGTTCCTTTACGTCACAGTTCGAACGAGATAGAACGAGATTTGGCCGTTCCGTAGTCCAAACAAGGACATTGTACTGCCAAATCACGATGAATCTCGTTCTATCTCGTTCGAATCGTGACGTAAAGGAACGTCCAGTCCGGTCGGGCCCAATCACGGGAAATAGCCTGGGACCACCGTTGCCGTGGACATTACTTTTGATTTCTTGTCTGAGGCCGAAATACCAATTTTAATTTTTTTCCCAAAAGCATGCTATTAGTATATTGGCCGTAGGCAACAGATGCTACGGCAAATTTTCTTATAGCATGCTTTTGGGAAAAAAATTAAAATTGGTATTTCGGCCTCAGACAAGAAACCAAAAGCTATTCCTACGGCAACCAGTGGTCTCAGGCTATTTACCGTGATTGGACCCGACCGGACTCGACGTTCCTTTACGTCACAGTTCGAACGAGATAGAACGAGATTTGGCCGTTCCGTAGTCCAAACAAGGACATTGTACGGCCAAATCACGATGAATCTCGTTCTATCTCGTTCGAATCGTGACGTAAAGGAACGTCCAGTCCGGTCGGGCCCAATCTTGGGAAATAGCCTGGGACCACCGGTTGCCGTGGGCATTACTTTTGGTTTCTTGTCTGATGCCGAAATACCAATTTTGATTTTTTTCCCAAAAGCATGCTATTAGTATATTGGCCTTAGGCAACAGATGCTACGGCCAATGTTCTTATAGCATGCCTTTGGAAAAAAAATTAAAATTGGTATTTCGGCCTCAGACAAGAAACCAAAAGCGATTCCTACGGCAACCAGTGGTCTCAGGCTATTTACCGTGATTGGACCCGACCGGACTCGACGTTTCTTTACGTCACAGTTCGAACGAGATAGAACGAGATTTGGCCGTACCGTAGTCCAAACAAGGACATTGTACGGCCAAATCACGATGAATCTCGTTCTATCTCGTTCGAATCGTGACGTAAAGGAACGTCCAGTCCGGTCGGGCCCAATCTTGGGAAATAGCCTGGGACCACCGGTTGCCGTGGGCATTACTTTTGGTTTCTTGTCTGAGGCCGAAATACCAATTTTGATTTTTTTCCCAAAAGCATGCTATTAGTATATTGGCCGTAGGCAACAGATGCTACGGCCAATGTTCTTATAGCATGCCTTTGGAAAAAAAATTAAAATTGGTATTTCGGCCTCAGACAAGAAACCAAAAGCGATTCCTACGGCAACCAGTGGTCTCAGGCTATTTACCGTGATTGGACCCGACCGGACTCGACGTTTCTTTACGTCACAGTTCGAACGAGATAGAACGAGATTTGGCCGTACCGTAGTCCAAACAAGGACATTGTACGGCCAAATCACGATGAATCTCGTTCTATCTCGTTCGAATCGTGACGTAAAGGAACGTCCAGTCCGGTCGGGCCCAATCACGGGAAATAGCCTGGGACCAGCGGGTGCCGTGGGCATTACTTTTGATTTCTTGTCTGAGGCCGAAATACCAATTTTAATTTTTTTCCCAAAAGCATGCTATTAGTATATTGGCCGTAGGCAACAGATGCTACGGCCAATGTTCTTATAGCATGCTTTTGGGAAAAAAATTAAAATTGGTATTTCGGCCTCAGACAAGAAACCAAAAGCGATTCCTACGGCAACCAGTGGTCTCAGGCTATTTACCGTAATTGGACCCGACCGGACTCGACGTTCCTTTACGTCACAGTTCGAACGAGATAGAACGAGATTTGGCCGTTCCGTAGTCCAAACAAGGACATTGTACGGCCAAATCACGATGAATCTCGTTCTATCTCGTTCGAATCGTGACGTAAAGGAACGTCCAGTCCGGTCGGGCCCAATCACGGGAAATAGCCTGGGACCACCGGTTGCCGTGGGCATTACTTTTGATTTCTTGTCTGAGGCCGAAATACCAATTTTAATTCTTTTCCCAAAAGCATGCTATTAGTATATTGGCCGTAGGCAACAGATGCTACGGCCAATGTTCTTATAGCATGCCTTTGGGAAAAAAATTAAAATTGGTATTTCGGCCTCAGACAAGAAACCAAAAGCGATTCCTACGGCAACAAGTGGTCTCAGGCTATTTACCGTGATTGGACCCGACCGGACTCGACGTTCCTTTACGTCACAGTTCGAACGAGATAGAACGAGATTTGGCCGTTCCGTAGTCCAAACAAGGACATTGTACGGCCAAATCACGATGAATCTCGTTCTATCTCGTTCGAATCGTGACGTAAAGGAACGTCCAGTCCGGTCGGGCCCAATCACGGGAAATAGCCTGGGACCACCGGTTGCCGTGGGCATTACTTTTGACATCTTGTCTGAGGCCGAAATACCAATTTTAATTTTTTTTCCCAAAAGCATGCTATTAGTATATTGGCCGTAGGCAACAGATGCTACGGCCAATGTTCTTATAGCATGCCTTTGGGAAAAAAATTAAAATTGGTATTTCGGCCTCAGACAAGAAACCAAAAGCGATTCCTACGGCAACCAGTGGTCTCAGGCTATTTACCGTGATTGGACCCGACCGGACTCGACGTTCCTTAGCGTCACAGTTCGAACGAGATAGAACGAGATTTGGCCGTTCCGTAGTCCAAACAAGGACATTGTACGGCCAAATCACGATGAATCTCGTTCTATCTCGTTCGAATCGTGACGTAAAGGAACGTCCAGTCCGGTCGGGCCCAATCACGGGAAATAGCCTGGGACCAGCGGGTGCCGTGGGCATTACTTTTGATTTCTTGTCTGAGGCCGAAATACCAATTTTAATTTTTTTCCCAAAAGCATGCTATTAGTATATTGGCCGTAGGCAACAGATGCTACGGCCAATGTTCTTATAGCATGCTTTTGGGAAAAAAATTAAAATTGGTATTTCGGCCTCAGACAAGAAACCAAAAGCGATTCCTACGGCAACCAGTGGTCTCAGGCTATTTACCGTAATTGGACCCGACCGGACTCGACGTTCCTTTACGTCACAGTTCGAACGAGATAGAACGAGATTTGGCCGTTCCGTAGTCCAAACAAGGACATTGTACGGCCAAATCACGATGAATCTCGTTCTATCTCGTTCGAATCGTGACGTAAAGGAACGTCCAGTCCGGTCGGGCCCAATCACGGGAAATAGCCTGGGACCACCGGTTGCCGTGGGCATTACTTTTGATTTCTTGTCTGAGGCCGAAATACCAATTTTAATTCTTTTCCCAAAAGCATGCTATTAGTATTTTGGCCGTAGGCAACAGATGCTACGGCCAATGTTCTTATAGCATGCCTTTGGGAAAAAAATTAAAATTGGTATTTCGGCCTCAGACAAGAAACCAAAAGCGATTCCTACGGCAACAAGTGGTCTCAGGCTATTTACCGTGATTGGACCCGACCGGACTCGACGTTCCTTTACGTCACAGTTCGAACGAGATAGAACGAGATTTGGCCGTTCCGTAGTCCAAACAAGGACATTGTACGGCCAAATCACGATGAATCTCGTTCTATCTCGTTCGAATCGTGACGTAAAGGAACGTCCAGTCCGGTCGGGCCCAATCACGGGAAATAGCCTGGGACCACCGGTTGCCGTGGGCATTACTTTTGACATCTTGTCTGAGGCCGAAATACCAATTTTAATTTTTTTTCCCAAAAGCATGCTATTAGTATATTGGCCGTAGGCAACAGATGCTACGGCCAATGTTCTTATAGCATGCCTTTGGGAAAAAAATTAAAATTGGTATTTCGGCCTCAGACAAGAAACCAAAAGCGATTCCTACGGCAACCAGTGGTCTCAGGCTATTTACCGTGATTGGACCCGACCGGACTCGACGTTCCTTTACGTCACAGTTCGAACGAGATAGAACGAGATTTGGCCGTTCCGTAGTCCAAACAAGGACATTGTACGGCCAAATCACGATGAATCTCGTTCTATCTCGTTCGAATCGTGACGTAAAAGAACGTCCAGTCCGGTCGGGCCCAATCACGGGTAATAGCCTGGGACCACCGGTTGCCGTGGGCATTACTTTTGATTTCTTGTCTGAGGCCGATATATCAATTTTAATTTTTTTCCCAAAAGCATGCTATTAGTATATTGGCCGTAGGCAACAGATGCTACGACTAATGTTCTTATAGCATGCTTTTGGGAAAAAAATTAAAATTGGTATTTCGGCCTCAGACAAGAAACCAAAAGCGATTCCTACGGCAACCAGTGGTTTCAGGCTATTTACCGTGATTGGACCCGACCGGACTCGACGTTTCTTTACGTCACAGTTCGAACGAGATAGAACGAGATTTGGCCGTTCCGTAGTCCAAACAAGGACATTGTACGGCCAAATCACGATGAATCTCGTTCTATCTCGTTCGAATCGTGACGTAAAGGAACGTCCAGTCCGGTCGGGCCCAATCACGGGAAATAGCCTGGGACCACTGGTTGCCGTGGGCATTGCTTTTGATTTCTTGTCTGAGGCCGAAATACCAATTTTAATTTTTTTCCCAAAAGCATGCTATTAGTATATTGGCCGTAAGCAACAGATGCTACGACCAATGTTCTTATAGCATGCTTTTGGGAAAAAAATTAAAATTGGTATTTCGGCCTCAGACAAGAAACCAAAAGCGATTCCTACGGCAACCGGTGGTCTCAGGCTATTTACCGTGATTGGACCCGACCGGACTCGACGTTCCTTTACGTCACAGTTCGAACGAGATAGAACGAGATTTGGCCGTTCCGTAGTCCAAACAAGGACATTGTACGGCCAAATCACGATGAATCTCGTTCTATCTCGTTCGAATCGTGACGTAAAGGAACGTCGAGTCCGGTCGGGCCCAATCACGGGAAATAGCCTGGGACCACCGGTTGCCGTGGGCATTACTTTTGACATCTTGTCTGAGGCCGAAATACCAATTTTAATTTTTTTCCCAAAAGCATGCTATTAGTATATTGGCCGTAGGCAACAGATGCTACGGCCAATGTTCTTATAGCATGCCTTTGGGAAAAAAATTAAAATTGGTATTTCGGCCTCAGACAAGAAACCAAAAGCGATTCCTACGGCAACCAGTGGTCTCAGGCTATTTACCGTGATTGGACCCGACCGGACTCGACGTTTCTTTACGTCACAGTTCGAACAAGATAGAACGAGATTTGGCCGTACCGTAGTCCAAACAAGGACATTGTACGGCCAAGTCACGATGAATCTCGTTCTATCTCGTTCGAATCGTGACGTAAAGGAACGTCCAGTCCGGTCGGGCCCAATCACGGGAAATAGCCTGGGACCACCGGTTGCCGTGGGCATTACTTTTGATTTCTTGTCTGAGGCCGAAATACCAATTTTAATTTTTTCCCAAAAGCATGCTATTAGTATATTGGCCGTAGGCAACAGATGCTACGGCCAATGTTCTTATAGCATGCTTTTGGGAAAAAAATTAAAATTGGTATTTCGGCCTCAGACAAGAAACCAAAAGCGATTCCTACGGCAACCAGTGGTCTCAGGCTATTTACCGTGATTGGACCCGACCGGACTCGACGTTCCTTTACGTCACAGTTCGAACGAGATAGAACGAGATTTGGCCGTTCCGTAGTCCAAACAAGGACATTGTACGGCCAAATCACGATGAATCTCGTTCTATCTCGTTCGAATCGTGACGTAAAGGAACGTCCAGTCCGGTCGGGCCCAATCACGGGAAATAGCCTGGGACCACTGGTTGCCGTGGGCATTACTTTTGGTTTCTTGTCTGAGGCCGAAATACCAATTTTAATGTTTTTCCCAAAAGCATGCTATTAGTATATTGGCCGTAGGCAACAGATGCTACGGCCAATGTTCTTATAGCATGCTTTTGGGAAAAAAATTAAAATTGGTATTTCGGCCTCAGACAAGGAACCAAAAGCGATTCCTACGGCAACCAGTGGTCTCAGGCTATTTACCGTGATTGGACCCGACCTGACTCGACGTTTCTTTACGTCACAGTTCGAACGAGATAGAACAAGATTTGGCCGTACCGTAGTCCAAACAAGGACATTGTACGGTCCAAATCACGATGAATCTCGTTCTATCTCGTTCGAATCGTGACGTAAAGGAACGTCCAGTCCGGTCGGGCCCAATCACGGGAAATAGCCTGGGACCACCGGTTGCCGTGGGCATTACTTTTGATTTCTTGTCTGAGGCCGAAATACCAATTTTAATTTTTTTCCCAAAAGCATGCTATTAGTATATTGGCCGTAGGCAACAGATGCTACGGCCAATGTTCTTATAGCATGCTTTTGGGAAAAAAATTAAAATTGGTATTTCGGCCTCAGACAAGAAACCAAAAGCGATTCCTACGGCAACCAGTGGTCTCAGGCTATTTACTGTGATTGGACCCGACCGGACTCGACGTTCCTTTACGTCACAGTTCGAACGAGATAGAACGAGATTTGGCCGTACCGTAGTCCAAACAAGGACATTGTACGGCCAAATCACGATGAATCTCGTTCTATCTCGTTCGAATCGTGACGTAAAGGAACGTCGAGTCCGGTCGGGCCCAATCACGGGAAATAGCCTGGGACCACCGGTTGCCGTGGGCATTACTTTTGATTTCTTGTCTGAGGCCGAAATACCAATTTTAATTTTTTTCCCAAAAGCATGCTATTAGTATATTGGCCGTAGGCAACAGATGCTACGGCCAATGTTCTTATAGCATGCTTTTGGGAAAAAAATTAAAATTGGTATTTTGGCCTCAGACAAGAAACCAAAAGCGATTCCTACGGCAACCAGTGGTCCCAGGCTATTTACCGTGATTGGACCCGACCGGACTGGACGTTCCTTTACGTCACAGTTCGAACGAGATAGAACGAGATTTGGCCGTTCCGTAGTCCAAACAAGGACATTGTACGGCCAAATCACGATGAATCTCGTTCTATCTCGTTCGAATCGTGACGTAAAGGAACGTCGAGTCCGGTCGGGCCCAATCACGGGAAATAGCCTGGGACCACCGGTTGCCGTGGGCATTACTTTTGATTTCTTGTCTGAGGCCGAAATACCCATTTTAATTTTTTTCCCAAAAGCATGCTATTAGTATATTGGCCGTAGGCAACAGATGCTACGGCCAATGTTCTTATAGCATGCTTTTGGGAACAAAATTAAAATTGGTACTTCGGCCTCAGACAAGAAACCAAAAGCGATTCCTACGGCAACCAGTGGTTTCAGGCTATTTACCGTGATTGGACCCGACCGGACTCGACGTTCCTTTACGTCACAGTTCGAACGAGATAGAACTAGATTTGGCCGTACCGTAGTCCAAACAAGGACATTGTACGGCCAAATCACGATGAATCTCGTTCTATCTCGTTCGAATCGTGACGTAAAGGAACGTCGAGTCCGGTCGGGCCCAATCACGGGAAATAGCCTGGGACCACCGGTTGCCGTGGGCATTACTTTTGATTTCTTGTCTGAGGCCGAAATACCAATTTTAATTTTTTTCCCAAAAGCATGCTATTAGTATATTGGCCGTAGGCAACAGATGCTACGGCCAATGTTCTTATAGCATGCTTTTGGGAAAAAAATTAAAATTGGTATTTTGGCCTCAGACAAGAAACCAAAAGCGATTCCTACGGCAACCAGTGGTCCCAGGCTATTTACCGTGATTGGACCCGACCGGACTGGACGTTCCTTTACGTCACAGTTCGAACGAGATAGAACGAGATTTGGCCGTTCCGTAGTCCAAACAAGGACATTGTACGGCCAAGTCACGATGAATCTCGTTCTATCTCGTTCGAATCGTGACGTAAAGGAACGTCCAGTCCGGTCGGGCCCAATCACGGGAAATAGCCTGGGACCACCGGTTGCCGTGGGCATTACTTTTGATTTCTTGTCTGAGGCCGAAATACCAATTTTAATTTTTTCCCAAAAGCATGCTATTAGTATATTGGCCGTAGGCAACAGATGCTACGGCCAATGTTCTTATAGCATGCTTTTGGGAAAAAAATTAAAATTGGTATTTCGGCCTCAGACAAGAAACCAAAAGCGATTCCTACGGCAACCAGTGGTCTCAGGCTATTTACCGTGATTGGACCCGACCTGACTCGACGTTTCTTTACGTCACAGTTCGAACGAGATAGAACAAGATTTGGCCGTACCGTAGTCCAAACAAGGACATTGTACGGTCCAAATCACGATGAATCTCGTTCTATCTCGTTCGAATCGTGACGTAAAGGAACGTCCAGTCCGGTCGGGCCCAATCACGGGAAATAGCCTGGGACCACCGGTTGCCGTGGGCATTACTTTTGATTTCTTGTCTGAGGCCGAAATACCAATTTTAATTTTTTTCCCAAAAGCATGCTATTAGTATATTGGCCGTAGGCAACGGTCCCCCGAAAGTGCGAAATGGAACGAAATGGAACGAAATGGAACGAAATGGAACGAAATGGAACGAAATGGAACGAAATGGAACGAAATGGAACGAAATGGAACGAAATGGAACGAAATGGAACGAAATGGAACGAAATGGAACGAAATGGAACGAAATGGAACGAAATGGAACGAAATGGAAGAACGAAAACAACATATGTAACATTATGAAATGAAATACCAGTAGATAGCGAATTATAAGGAGTAGACCGGAACAGGAAGCATTTCAAATACAGAAGTGAGTGGTAAATACATAATATAACGTGTTTTATTTCTTGAATCTATGTGATAAGATTAAATACAACGTTTTTGTCGCTTTTGTGTGGCTAGATTCTTTCATGGAGGCGCCGCGTGCAAAGAGATCCGCCGCTCTTCCTTGTGTACCAACGATCTGCAATTGAACTGCTGCAAATAGCAGGGAAAACAAGCAAACGGAGCTGAGTATCGAAGTTAGGACTAGATTATATAGTCGGTGGTAACATTGCATCTCATTATTCACCAAGAGGGCATGAGGCAAGCGTTATTTTATTATTCATACAGCGTGTTTGGAGCTGTTCTCCCCCAAATGGGGCCCCGCATACAAATAAACCGCCATTGTTGCCAGCGCGACGGAACTGTGGGTGTGCGCAACCAACAGGTTGAATCAAACTCCGACTTTCCAGTTATTTACATACGGTTTTAGTCCATAACTAGTATGTAGTAGCATATGCCTATCTCCGCAGCAACGATTTTTATACAACCAATTGTTCGGCTCAAAGTCAGACCCCTATCGGAGAATGGACCCCTCCGTTAATGACATGCAAATGAAGCTCTGCGCTGCGTCACCAATTTCACACATTTCACACTCCATTCAAACACGGACGTGGAGCCCTCTGGAGACATTTCTGCTTCCTTGTTCACGACAAAACAAAGGGAGGGTGTGAACGAGCAGCACATGTATTTCACGGTTCACACAACACGCCAACACGCTAGCTGTATAGATAATAAGATTACGCTTGCCTCATGCCCTCTTGGAGATGCAATGTTACCACCAACTTCTGTATAATCTGGTCCTAACTTCGATACTCATTTCCGTTTGCTTGTTTTCCTTGCTATTTGCAGAAGTTCAATTGCAGATCGTTGGTACACAAGGAAGAGCGGCGGATCTCTTTGCACGCGGCGCCTCCATTTTCAGGAAAGAATCTAGCCACACAAACGCGACAAAAACGTTGTATTTAATCTTATCACATAGATTCAAGAAATAAAACACGTTATATTATTATTTACCACTCACTTCTGTATTTGAAATGCTTCCTGTTCCGGTCTACTCATTTTAATTCGCTATCAACTGGTATTTCATTTCATAATGTTACATATGTTGTTTTCGTTCTTCCATTTCGTTCCATTTCGTTCCATTTCGTTCCATTTCGTTCCATTTCGTTCCATTTCGTTCCATTTCGTTCCATTTCGTTCCATTTCGTTCCATTTCGTTCCATTTCGTTCCATTTCGTTCCATTTCGTTCCATTTCGTTCCATTTCGTTCCATTTCGTTCCATTTCGTTCCATTTCGCACTTTCGGGGGACCCGTAGGCAACAGATGCTACGGCCAATGTTCTTATAGCATGCTTTTGGGAAAAAAATTAAAATTGGTATTTCGGCCTCAGACAAGAAACCAAAAGCGATTCCTACGGCAACCAGTGGTCTCAGGCTATTTACTGTGATTGGACCCGACCGGACTCGACGTTCCTTTACGTCACAGTTCGAACGAGATAGAACTAGATTTGGCCGTACCGTAGTCCAAACAAGGACATTGTACGGCCAAATCACGATGAATCTCGTTCTATCTCGTTCGAATCGTGACGTAAAGGAACGTCGAGTCCGGTCGGGCCCAATCACGGGAAATAGCCTGGGACCACCGGTTGCCGTGGGCATTACTTTTGATTTCTTGTCTGAGGCCGAAATACCAATTTTAATTTTTTTCCCAAAAGCATGCTATTAGTATATTGGCCGTAGGCAACAGATGCTACGGCCAATGTTCTTATAGCATGCTTTTGGGAAAAAAATTAAAATTGGTATTTTGGCCTCAGACAAGAAACCAAAAGCGATTCCTACGGCAACCAGTGGTCCCAGGCTATTTACCGTGATTGGACCCGACCGGACTGGACGTTCCTTTACGTCACAGTTCGAACGAGATAGAACGAGATTTGGCCGTTCCGTAGTCCAAACAAGGACATTGTACGGCCAAATCACGATGAATCTCGTTCTATCTCGTTCGAATCGTGACGTAAAGGAACGTCCAGTCCGGTCGGGCCCAATCACGGGAAATAGCCTTGGACCACCGGTTGCCGTGGGCATTACTTTTGATTTCTTGTCTGAGGCCGAAATACCCATTTTAATTTTTTTCCCAAAAGCATGCTATTAGTATATTGGCCGTAGGCAACAGATGCTACGGCCAATGTTCTTATAGCATGCTTTTGGGAACAAAATTAAAATTGGTACTTCGGCCTCAGACAAGAAACCAAAAGCGATTCCTACGGCAACCAGTGGTTTCAGGCTATTTACCGTGATTGGACCCGACCGGACTCGACGTTCCTTTACGTCACAGTTCGAACGAGATAGAACTAGATTTGGCCGTACCGTAGTCCAAACAAGGACATTGTACGGCCAAATCACGATGAATCTCGTTCTATCTCGTTCGAATCGTGACGTAAAGGAACGTCGAGTCCGGTCGGGCCCAATCACGGGAAATAGCCTGGGACCACCGGTTGCCGTGGGCATTACTTTTGATTTCTTGTCTGAGGCCGAAATACCAATTTTAATTTTTTTCCCAAAAGCATGCTATTAGTATATTGGCCGTAGTCAACAGATGCTACGGCCAATGTTCTTATAGCATGCTTTTGGGAAAAAATTAAAATTGGTATTTTGGCCTCAGACAAGAAACCAAAAGCGATTCCTACGGCAACCAGTGGTCTCAGGCTATTTACCGTGATTGGACCCGACCGGACTCGACGTTTCTTTACGTCACAGTTCGAACGAGATAGAACGAGATTTGGCCGTTCCGTAGTCCAAACAAGGACATTGTACGGCCAAATCACGATGAATCTCGTTCTATCTCGTTCGAATCGTGACGTAAAGGAACGTCCAGTCCGGTCGGGCCCAATCACGGGAAATAGCCTGGGACCACCGGTTGCCGTGGGCATTACTTTTGATTTCTTGTCTGATGCCGAAATACCAATTTTAATTTTTTTCCCAAAAGCATGCTATTAGTATATTGGCCGTAGGCAACAGATGCTACGGCCAATGTTTGTATAGCATGCTTTTGGGAAAAAATTAAAATTGGTATTTCGGCCTCAGACAAGAAACCAAAAGCGATTCCTACGGCAACCAGTGGTCCCAGGCTATTTACCGTGATTGGACCCGACCGGACTGGACGTTCCTTTACGTCACAGTTCGAACGAGATAGAACGAGATTTGGCCGTTCCGTAGTCCAAACAAGGACATTGTACGGCCAAATCACGATGAATCTCGTTCTATCTCGTTCGAATCGTGACGTAAAGGAACGTCCAGTCCGGTCGGGCCCAATCACGGGAAATAGCCTGGGACCACCGGTTGCCGTGGGCATTACTTTTGATTTCTTGTCTGATGCCGAAATACCAATTTTAACTTTTTTCCCAAAAGCATGCTATTAGTATATTGGCCGTAGGCAACAGATGCTACGGCCAATGTTCTTATAGCATGCTTTTGGGAAAAAAATTAAAATTGGTATTTTGGCCTCAGACAAGAAACCAAAAGCGATTCCTACGGCAACCAGTGGTCCCAGGCTATTTACCGTGATTGGACCCGACCGGACTGGACGTTCCTTTACGTCACAGTTCGAACGAGATAGAACGAGATTTGGCCGTTCCGTAGTCCAAACAAGGACATTGTACGGCCAAATCACGATGAATCTCGTTCTATCTCGTTCGAATCGTGACGTAAAGGAACGTCCAGTCCGGTCGGGCCCAATCACGGGAAATAGCCTGGGACCACCGGTTGCCGTGGGCATTACTTTTGATTTCTTGTCTGATGCCGAAATACCAATTTTAATTTTTTTCCCAAAAGCATGCTATTAGTATATTGGCCGTAGGCAACAGATGCTACGGCCAATGTTCGTATAGCATGCTTTTGGGAAAAAAATTAAAATTGGTATTTCGGCCTCAGACAAGAAACAAAAAGCGATTCCTACGGCAACCAGTGGTCTCAGGCTATTTACTGTGATTGGACCCGACCGGACTCGACGTTCCTTTACGTCACAGTTCGAACGAGATAGAACTAGATTTGGCCGTACCGTAGTCCAAACAAGGACATTGTACGGCCAAATCACGATGAATCTCGTTCTATCTCGTTCGAATCGTGACGTAAAGGAACGTCGAGTCCGGTCGGGCCCAATCACGGGAAATAGCCTGGGACCACCGGTTTCCGTGGGCATTACTTTTGATTTCTTGTCTGAGGCCGAAATACCAATTTTATTTTTTTTTTCCCAAAAGCATGCTATTAGTATATTGGCCGTAGGCAACAGATGCTACGGCCAATGTTCTTATAGCATGCTTTTGGGAAAAAAATTAAAATTGGTACTTCGGCCTCAGACAAGAAACCAAAAGCGATTCCTACGGCAACCAGTGGTCTCAGGCTATTAACTGTGATTGGACCCGACCGGACTCGACGTTCCTTTACGTCACAGTTCGAACGAGATAGAACGAGATTTGGCCGTTCCGTAGTCCAAACAAGGACATTGTACGGCCAAGTCACGAT
Source organism: Branchiostoma lanceolatum (assembly GCF_035083965.1). Classification (NCBI taxonomy): domain Eukaryota; kingdom Metazoa; phylum Chordata; class Leptocardii; order Amphioxiformes; family Branchiostomatidae; genus Branchiostoma; species Branchiostoma lanceolatum. The sequence goes on along the minus strand of NC_089738.1, from coordinate 3,325,095 downwards.
GAATCTCGTTCTATCTCGTTCGAATCGTGACGTAAAGGAACGTCCAGTCCGGTCGGGCCCAATCACGGGAAATAGCCTGGGACCACCGGTTGCCGTGGGCATTACTTTTGATTTCTTGTCTGAGGCCGAAATACCAATTTTAATTTTTTTCCCAAAAGCATGCTATTAGTATATTGGCCGTAGGCAACATATTGGCCGTAGGCAACAGATGCTACGGCCAATGTTCTTATAGCATGCTTTTGGGAAAAAAAATTAAAATTGGTATTTTGGCCTCAGACAAGAAACCAAAAGCGATTCCCACGGCAACCAGTGGTCCCAGGCTATTTACCGTGATTGGACCCGACCGGACTCGACGTTCCTTTACGTCACAGTTCGAACGAGATAGAACGAGATTTGGCCTTTCCGTAGTCCAAACAAGGACATTGTACGGCCAAATCACGATGAATCTCGTTCTATCTCGTTCGAATCGTGACGTAAAGGAACGTCCAGTCCGGTCGGGCCCAATCACGGGAAATAGCCTGGGACCACCGGTTGCCGTGGGCATTGCTTTTGATTTCTTGTCTGAGGCCGAAATACCAATTTTAATTTTTTCCCAAAAGCATGCTATTAGTATATTGGCCGTAGGCAACAGATGCTACGGCCAATGTTCGTATAGCATGCTTTTGGGAAAAAAATTAAATTGGTACTTTGGCCTCAGACAAGAAACCAAAAGCGATTCCTACGGCAACCAGTGGTCTCAGGCTATTTACCGTGATTGGACCCGACCGGACTCGACGTTCCTTTACGTCACAGTTCGAACGAGATAGAACGAGATTTGGCCGTTCCGTAGTCCAAACAAGGACATTGTACGGCCAAGTCACGATGAATCTCGTTCTATCTCGTTCGAATCGTGACGTAAAGGAACGTCCAGTCCGGTCGGGCCCAATCACGGGAAATAGCCTGGGACCACCGGTTGCCGTGGGCATTACTTTTGAGTTCTTGTCTGAGGCCGAAATACCAATTTTAATTTTTTTCCCAAGAGCATGCTATTAGTATATTGGCCGTAGGCAACATATTGGCCGTAGGCAACAGATGCTACGGCCAATGTTCTTATAGCATGCTTTTGGGAAAAAAATTAAAATTGGTATTTTGGCCTCAGACAAGAAACCAAAAGCGATTCCCACGGCAACCAGTGGTCCCAGGCTATTTACCGTGATTGGACCCGACCGGACTCGACGTTTCTTTACGTCACAGTTCGAACGAGATAGAACGAGATTTGGCCGTTCCGTAGTCCAAACAAGGACATTGTACGGCCAAATCACGATGAATCTCGTTCTATCTCGTTCGAATCGTGACGTAAAGGAACGTCCAGTCCGGTATGGCCCAATCACGGGAAAAAGCCTGGGACCACCGGTTGCCGTGGGCATTGCTTTTGATTTCTTGTCTGAGGCCGAAATACCAATTTTAATTTTTTTCCCAAAAGCATGCCATTAGTATATTGGCCGTAGGCAACAGATGCTACGGCCAATGTTCTTATAGCATGCTTTTGGGAAAAAAATTAAAATTGGTACTTCGGCCTCAGACAAGAAACCAAAAGCGATTCCTACGGCAACCAGTGGTCTCAGGCTATTTACTGTGATTGGACCCGACCGGACTCGACGTTCCTTTACGTCACAGTTCGAACGAGATAGAACTAGATTTGGCCGTACCGTAGTCCAAACAAGGACATTGTACGGCCAAATCACGATGAATCTAGTTCTATCTCGTTCGAATCGTGACGTAAAGGAACGTCGAGTCCGGTCGGGCCCAATCACGGGAAATAGCCTGGGACCACCGGTTGCCGTGGGCATTACTTTTGATTTCTTGTCTGAGGCCGAAATACCAATTTTAATTTTTTTCCCAAAAGCATGCTATTAGTATATTGGCCGTAGGCAACAGATGCTACGGCCAATGTTCTTATAGCATGCTTTTGGGAAAAAAATTAAAATTGGTACTTCGGCCTCAGACAAGAAACCAAAAGCGATTCCTACGGCAACCAGTGGTCTCAGGCTATTTACTGTGATTGGACCCGACCGGACTCGACGTTCCTTTACGTCACAGTTCGAACGAGATAGAACGAGATTTGGCCGTTCCGTAGTCCAAACAAGGACATTGTACGGCCAAGTCACGATGAATCTCGTTCTATCTCGTTCGAATCGTGACGTAAAGGAACGTCCAGTCCGGTCGGGCCCAATCACGGGAAATAGCCTGGGACCACCGGTTGCCGTGGGCATTACTTTTGATTTCTTGTCTGAGGCCGAAATATCCATTTTAATTTTTTTCCCAAAAGCATGCTATTAGTATATTGGCCGTAGGCAACAGATGCTACGGCCAATGTTCTTATAGCATGCTTTTGGGAACAAAATTAAAATTGGTACTTCGGCCTCAGACAAGAAACCAAAAGCGATTCCTACGGCAACCAGTGGTCTCAGGCTATTTACCGTAATTGGACCCGACCGGACTCGACGTTCCTTTACGTCACAGTTCGAACGAGATAGAACTAGATTTGGCCGTACCGTAGTCCAAACAAGGACATTGTACGGCCAAGTCACGATGAATCTCGTTCTATCTCGTTCGAATCGTGACGTAAAGGAACGTCGAGTCCGGTCGGGCCCAATCACGGGAAATAGCCTGGGACCACCGGTTGCCGTGGGCATTACTTTTGATTTCTTGTCTGAGGCCGAAATACCCATTTTAATTTTTTTCCCAAAAGCATGCTATTAGTATATTGGCCGTAGGCAACAGATGCTACGGCCAATGTTCTTATAGCATGCTTTTGGGAACAAAATTAAAATTGGTACTTCGGCCTCAGACAAGAAACCAAAAGCGATTCCTACGGCAACCAGTGGTCTCAGGCTATTTACCGTGATTGGACCCGACCGGACTCGACGTTTCTTTACGTCACAGTTCGAACGAGATAGAACGAGATTTGGCCGTTCCGTAGTCCAAACAAGGACATTGTACGGCCAAATCACGATGAATCTCGTTCTATCTCGTTCGAATCGTGACGTAAAGGAACGTCCAGTCCGGTCGGGCCCAATCACGGGAAATAGCCTGGGACCACCGGTTGCCGTGGGCATTACTTTTGATTTCTTGTCTGATGCCGAAATACCAATTTTAATTTTTTTCCCAAAAGCATGCTATTAGTATATTGGCCGTAGGCAACAGATGCTACGGCCAATGTTTGTATAGCATGCTTTTGGGAAAAAATCAAAATTGGTATTTCGGCCTCAGACAAGAAACCAAAAGCGATTCCTACGGCAACCAGTGGTCTCAGACTATTTACTGTGATTGGACCCGACCGGACTCGACGTTCCTTTACGTCACAGTTCGAACGAGATAGAACTAGATTTGGCCGTACCGTAGTCCAAACAAGGACATTGTACGGCCAAGTCACGATGAATCTCGTTCTATCTCGTTCGAATCGTGACGTAAGGAACGTCCAGTCCGGTCGGGCCCAATCACGGGAAATAGCCTGGGACCACCGGTTGCCGTGGGCATTACTTTTGATTTCTTGTCTGAGGCCGAAATACCAATTTTAATTTTTTTCCCAAAAGCATGCTATTAGTATTTTGGCCGTAGGCAACATATTGGCCGTAGGCAACAGATGCTACGGCCAATGTTCTTATAGCTTGCTTTTGGGAAAAAAATTAAAATTGGTATTTTGGCCTCAGACAAGAAACCAAAAGCGATTCCCACGGCAACCAGTGGTCCCAGGCTATTTACCGTGATTGGACCCGACCGGACTGGACGTTCCTTTACGTCACAGTTCGAACGAGATAGAACGAGATTTGGCCGTTCCGTAGTCCAAACAAGGACATTGTACGGCCAAATCACGATGAATCTCGTTCTATCTCGTTCGAATCGTGACGTAAAGGAACGTCCAGTCCGGTCGTGCCCAATCACGGGAAATAGCCTGGGACCACCGGTTGCCGTGGGCATTACTTTTGATTTCTTATCTGAGGCCGAAATACCAATTTTAATTTTTTTCCCAAAAGCATGCTATTAGTATATTGGCCGTAGGCAACAGATGCTACGGCCAATGTTCTTATAGCATGCTTTTGGGAAAAAAAAATTAAAATTGGTATTTCGGCCTCAGACAAGAAACCAAAAGCGATTCCTACGGCAACCAGTGGTCTCAGGCTATTTACCGTGATTGGACCCGACCGGACTCGACGTTCCTTTACGTCACAGTTCGAACGAGATAGAACGAGATTTGGCCGTTCCGTAGTCCAAACAAGGACATTGTATGGCCAAATCACGATGAATCTCGTTCTATCTCGTTCGAATCGTGACGTAAAGGAACGTCCAGTCCGGTCGGGCCCAATCACGGGAAATAGCCTGGGACCACCGGTTGCCGTGGGCATTACTTTTGATTTCTTGTCTGAAGCCGAAATACCAATTTTAATTTTTTTCCCAAAAGCATGCTATTAGTATGTTGGCCGTAGGCAACAGATGCTACGGCCAATGTTCTTATTGGGAAAAAAAAATTAAAATTGGTACTTCGGCCTCAGACAAGAAACCAAAAGCGATTCCTACGGCAACCAGTGGTCTCAGGCTATTTACCGTGATTTGACCCGACCGGACTCGACGTTTCTTTACGTCACAGTTCGAACGAGATAGAACGAGATTTGGCCGTACCGTAGTCCAAACAAGGACATTGTACGGCCAAATCACGATGAATCTCGTTCTATCTCGTTCGAATCGTGACGTAAAGGAACGTCGAGTCCGGTCGGGCCCAATCACGGGAAATAGCCTGGGACCACCGGTTGCCGTGGGCATTACTTTTGATTTCTTGTCTGAGGCCGAAATACCAATTTAAATTTTTTTCCCAAAAGCATGCTATAAGAACATTGGCCGTAGGCAACAGATGCTACGGCCAATGTTCGTATAGCATGCTTTTTGGAAAAAAAATTAAAATTGGTACTTCGGCCTCAGACAAGAAACCAAAAGCGATTCCTACGGCAACCAGTGGTCTCAGGCTATTTACTGTGATTGGACCCGACCGGACTCGACGTTCCTTTACGTCACAGTTCGAACGAGATAGAACTAGATTTGGCCGTACCGTAGTACAAACAAGGACATTGTACGGCCAAATCACGATGAATCTCGTTCTATCTCGTTCGAATCGTGACGTAAAGGAACGTCGAGTCCGGTCGGGCCCTATCACGGGAAATAGCCTGGGACCACCGGTTGCCGTGGGCATTACTTTTGATTTCTTGTCTGAGGCCGAAATACCAATTTTAATTTTTTTCCCAAAAGCATGCTATTAGTATATTGGCCGTAGGCAACAGATGCTACGGCCAATGTTCTTATAGCATGCTTTTGGGAAAAAAATTAAAATTGGTATTTCGGCCTCAGACAAGAAACCAAAAGCGATTCCTACGGCAACCAGTGGTCTCAGGCTATTTACCGTGATTGGACCCGACCGGACTCGACGTTTCTTTACGTCACAGTTCGAACGAGATGGAACGAGATTTGGCCGTTCCGTAGTCCAAACAAGGACATTGTACGGCCAAATCACGATGAATCTCGTTCTATCTCGTTCGAATCGTGACGTAAAGGAACGTCCAGTCCGGTCGGGCCCAATCACGGGAAATAGCCTGGGACCACCGGTTGCCGTGGGCATTACTTTTGATTTCTTGTCTGAGGCCGAAATACCAATTTTAATTTTTTTTCCAAAAGCATGCTATTAGTATATTGGCCGTAGGCAACAGATGCTACGGCCAATGTTCTTATAGCATGCTTTTGGGAAAAAAATTAAAATTGGTACTTCGGCCTCAGACAAGAAACCAAAAGCGATTCCTACGGCAACCAGTGGTCTCAGGCTATTTACCGTGATTGGACCCGACCGGACTCGACGTTTCTTTACGTCACAGTTCGAACGAGATAGAACGAGATTTGGCCGTTCCGTAGTCCAAACAAGGACATTGTACGGCCAAATCACGATGAATCTCGTTCTATCTCGTTCGAATCGTGACGTAAAGGAACGTCCAGTCCGGTCGGGCCCAATCACGGGAAATAGCCTGGGACCACCGGTTGCCGTGGGCATTACTTTTGACATCTTGTCTGAGGCCGAAATACCAATTTTAATTTTTTTCCCAAAAGCATGCTATTAGTATATTGGCCGTAGGCAACAGATGCTACGGCCAATGTTCTTATAGCATGCCTTTGGGAAAAAAATTAAAATTGGTACTTCGGCCTCAGACAAGAAACCAAAAGCGATTCCTACGGCAACCAGTGGTCTCAGGCTATTTACCGTGATTGGACCCGACCGGACTCGACGTTTCTTTACGTCACAGTTCGAACGAGATAGAACGAGATTTGGCCGTACCGTAGTCCAAACAAGGACATTGTACGGCCAAATCACGATGAATCTCGTTCTATCTCGTTCGAATCGTGACGTAAAGGAACGTCCAGTCCGGTCGGGCCCAATCACGGGAAATAGCCTGGGACCACCGGTTGCCGTGGGCATTACTTTTGATTTCTTGTCTGAGGCTGAAATACCAATTTTAATTTTTTTCCCAAAAGCATGCTATTAGTATATTGGCCGTAGGCAACAGATGCTACGGCCAATGTTCTTATAGCATGCTTTTGGGAAAAAAATTAAAATTGGTATTTCGGCCTCAGACAAGAAACCAAAAGCGATTCCTACGGCAACCAGTGGTCTCAGGCTATTTACCGTGATTGGACCCGACCGGACTCGACGTTCCTTTACGTCACAGTTCGAACGAGATAGAACGAGATTTGGCCGTTCCGTAGTCCAAACAAGGACATTGTACGGCCAAATCACGATGAATCTCGTTCTATCTCGTTCGAATCGTGACGTAAAGGAACGTCCAGTCCGGTCGGGCCCAATCACGGGAAATAGCCTGGGACCACCGGTTGCCGTGGGCATTACTTTTGATTTCTTGTCTGAGGCCGAAATACCAATTTTAATTTTTTTCCCAAAAGCATGCCATTAGTATATTGGCCGTAGGCAACAGATGCTACGGCCAATGTTCTTATAGCATGCTTTTGGGAAAAAAATCAAAATTGGTACTTCGGCCTCAGACAAGAAACCAAAAGCGATTCCTACGGCAACCAGTGGTCTCAGGCTATTTACCGTGATTGGACCCGACCGGACTCGACGTTCCTTTACGTCACAGTTCGAACGAGATAGAACGAGATTTGGCCGTTCCGTAGTCCAATCACGGGAAATAGCCTGGGACCACCGGTTGCCGTGGGCATTACTTTTGATTTCTTGTCTGAGGCCGAAATACCAATTTTAATTTTTTTCCCAAAAGCATGCTATTAGTATATTGGCCGTAGGCAACAGATGCTACGGCCAATGTTCTTATAGCATGCTTTTGGGAAAAAAATTGAAATTGGTAATTCGGCCTCAGACAAGAAACCAAAAGCGATTCCTACGGCAACCAGTGGTCTCAGGCTATTTACCGTGATTGGACCCGACCGGACTCGACGTTCCTTTACGTCACAGTTCGAACGAGATAGAACGAGATTTGGCCGTTCCGTAGTCCAAACAAGGACATTGTACGGCCAAGTCACGATGGATCTCTTTCTATCTCGTTCGAATCGTGACGTAAAGGAACGTCCAGTCCGGTCGGGCCCAATCACGGGAAATAGCCTGGGACCACCGGTTGCCGTGGGCATTACTTTTGATTTCTTGTCTGAGGCCGAAATACCAATTTTAATTTTTTTCCCAAAAGCATGCTATTAGTATATTGGCCGTAGGCAACAGATGCTACGGCCAATGTTCTTATAGCATGCTTTTGGGAAAAAAATTAAACTTGGTACTTCGGCCTCAGACAAGAAACCAAAAGCGATTCCTACGGCAACCAGTGGTCTCAGGCTATTTACCGTGATTGGACCCGACCGGACTCGACGTTTCTTTACGTCACAGTTCGAACGAGATAGAACGAGATTTGGCCGTTCCGTAGTCCAAACAAGGACATTGTACGGCCAAATCACGATGAATCTCGTTCTATCTCGTTCGAATCGTGACGTAAAGGAACGTCCAGTCCGGTCGGGCCCAATCACGGGAAATAGCCTGGGACCACCGGTTGCCGTGGGCATTACTTTTGACATCTTGTCTGAGGCCGAAATACCAATTTTAATTTTTTTCCCAAAAGCATGCTATTAGTATATTGGCCGTAGGCAACAGATGCTACGGCCAATGTTCTTATAGCATGCTTTTGGGAAAAAAATTAAAATTGGTATTTCGGCCTCAGACAAGAAACCAAAAGCGATTCCTACGGCAACCAGTGGTCTCAGGCTATTTACCGTGATTGGACCCGATCGGACTCGACGTTTCTTTACGTCACAGTTCGAACGAGATAGAACGAGATTTGGCCGTTCCGTAGTCCAAACAAGGACATTGTACGGCCAAATCACGATGAATCTCGTTCTATCTCGTTCGAATCGTGACGTAAAGGAACGTCCAGTCCGGTCGGGCCCAATCACGGGAAATAGCCTGGGACCACCGGTTGCCGTGGGCATTACTTTTGACATCTTGTCTGAGGCCGAAATACCAATTTTAATTTTTTTCCCAAAAGCATGCTATTAGTATATTGGCCGTAGGCAACAGATGCTACGGCCAATGTTCTTATAGCATGCTTTTGGGAAAAAAATTAAAATTGGTATTTCGGCCTCAGACAAGAAACCAAAAGCGATTCCTACGGCAACCAGTGGTCTCAGGCTATTTACCGTGATTGGACCCGACCGGACTCGACGTTTCTTTACGTCACAGTTCGAACGAGATAGAACGAGATTTGGCCGTTCCGTAGTCCAAACAAGGACATTGTACGGCCAAATCACGATGAATCTCGTTCTATCTCGTTCGAATCGTGACGTAAAGGAACGTCCAGTCCGGTCGGGCCCAATCACGGGAAATAGCCTGGGACCACCGGTTGCCGTGGGCATTACTTTTGACATCTTGTCTGAGGCCGAAATACCAATTTTAATTTTTTTCCCAAAAGCATGCTATTAGTATATTGGCCGTAGGCAACAGATGCTACGGCCAATGTTCTTATAGCATGCTTTTGGGAAAAAAATTAAAATTGGTATTTCGGCCTCAGACAAGAAACCAAAAGCTCAGAGCGAAAGCGAGGCAAGCCACGGCAGTCACGCTTTGTGAGAGCTCCTGAAATCGTGAGATTTTTGGCAGCATTATTCACTGTTTTCGAAAGCGATTGTTTATATTTCGTGCAGAGTGAGTTGGAGAGGCTTCAAACAACATATTGACAAGTTTTTGGTCGCTTTGAGACATCGGACAAGAGTCAAAACACCCAGACGCTTGGAACAACAACATGGGAGAAGAAGACAAGATGGCGACCTACGCGTCTGTTACCACCACGACGACGCGACCGGCAGATTCCACCATGCCGATGGTCAAGCCGGTGTACATGAAGTACAGCGAGGCCACAACGAGAGGTGAGAGGTGGCTTAGTACGAGAGAGATCTGTGGGGCAGCCGAGAAGATCGCCGGCTACGAAACAATGGAGGGAGCCCAGTTAGTGGGAGGGCTATGGCGGCTCTATGCCAAGTCAAGGGCGGCACGGACAGCCCTCCTCGCTGAAGGGCTCACTCTTAGAGGGCGAAAGATCCCTCTATATGACCACAACCCCTTCATCGTTGATGGTCAGGGAGAGAACACCACCCCCACGACAAGAGTAACCATCAAGGGGATTCCTTTGTCCGCCGACGACCGCGACATCGTGAAATCCCTGGAACGCTTCGGGTGCAAGCTCCGAAGCGCCGTCATGTACGAGAAGGACCGGGACGAAGACAAGAAGCTGACCAGATGGAAGAACGGCAACAGGTTCGTGTTCATAGAAATACCGGCCGAACCTTTGCCCGCCAAGATGACTTTTTGTAACTTTAGAGGTGTTGTGAAACACCGGGAGCAACACTACAGGAAACCGGAAGACATGACCTGCGGGAAATGTCTGCTCAAGGGGCACTACAGCAAGATCTGCCCCAACGACATCGTGTGCAGGGACTGCGGCATGTCAGGGCACCCTGACTGTCAGTTCCTCACAGCTCAACACCGAGAAGCCGAGATACCATCTCCATCGGCTGAAGATGTCATCGAGCGGAGTTTCCGGCTGTACGTGGAGAAGGAGCCAGCTGCCACAACATCGCCTGGCACTTCCGGCAACAACGAGGGTTGCCATAACAACAGCACCACTGAGGTCAACCAGACCACTTCCGGGGCACCAGCTGAGCAGCATGGCAGCCCGAAGTCAACACCGCCGACAAGTGTCAACAAGAAGGGCCGCAGACGATCTAGGCCCACCACCCGGCAACATAAGGAGGGACCCAGCGCTAGTGAGCAAGACGATGCGCTGACGAGGATGATGAAGGAGGCGAGGAGGCGTGCGGTTCCAGCCAGCACACCGAGGAAGAGAGGGCTGAGTCCGACCAACGATTCCAGCCCCCCCACATCGCAGAAGAAGGCCCGTGGAACAGCTGTGGACAACAACACCTGATCACGCGCGCGAGCCTGACGTCTGCACTCTCGCCGATGACGAACTTGGATCGGAACGGACTTATGATTTATCGGACTTTCGGACTTATGGATTTGACGCTAAGGACTTTTCTGTGTTCTGGTATGGAGCTCATGTCCAACGGACAAAAAATGTACAAAAACTGGATAATCTCTGGTGAGTATGGCTGATCTTCATTGTTTATCGTTAAATGTTAAAGGAATTAGAGATAAAGTTAAAAGAAAGACTATTTTTAGATATTGTAAAGATCAAAAAGCGGATGTAATATTTTTACAGGAAACACATATAACTCCGGAGGTAAAGACTGAATTTGATTTAGATTGGGGAGAGAAGGGTTTCCACTCCTGTGGAACCAGTAAAAGTAGAGGAGTATCTATTTATTTCGGTCTAAAATGTAATGTTGAAAATATAGAAGTATTTGGTGATAATGGAGAAGGTAGGAAAATTCTGATAAATTGCCAAATTGGAGACTTAGACTTAACATTAGTTAACATTTATGCCCCAAATAAAGTAACTGAGAGAAATACCTTTCTAACTAACCTTACTAAATGGATAGATGATAATAGACAGCTTAGCAATAATACTACTAGAGAGGTAATTGCTGGAGGAGATTATAATGCAGTCTTCCATAGTGATAAAGATAAAAAGGGAGGGACAATGATTAATGTAGAGCAGTCATCAGTAGCTTTAAGAAAGTTCTGTTCTTCTTTAGACCTTTGTGATATTTGGCGGGAAAAGAATAAAGAGCTTAGCCAGTTTACTTATAGGGATAACTTCCATAAAGTATCATGCAGATTAGACTATTGGTTTATTTCAAAATCTTTGCTGAAGTCAGTCAGAAAATGTGATATTAGACCTAGTGTAAAGACAGACCATAATGCAATTTTCCTTAAATTACATAACACAGAAAAGGATAGAGGCCCAAACTATTGGAAACTAAACACTGAAATTCTTAAAGAAGAACAATATTGTAATGAGATTAAAGATCTAATTCATAACACGATAACAGAAGAAGCTGACTTACCCCACTGTTTGCTTTTGGAATTGTGCTATGTTAGGATCAGAGAATTCTCCATTTCTTACTGTAAGAAGAGAGCATTGAAAAGCAGACAGAAAGAAAATGATTTGACCACCACAATAACAACACTAACTAAAGTTATAGAGAATGAAGATAGTGAGGTAGCTCTATTAGCTAAACATAAACTAGAAAGGGCAAAAATGCAGCTAGACAAATTATATGAAACCAGGGCCAAAGGAGCCTACATAAGGTCTAGAGCAAAATGGATTAAGGAAGGGGAGAAATGCACAACATTTTTTCTTAACCTAGAAAGGAAAAACTTAACCAAATCTAACATTGATATGCTAAAGCAGGGAGACAAGGACATCTTTAATCAACATGAAATTTTAGCTGAAGCTGTAAAATTCTATAAAGACTTATATAGCAAAGATGATATTCAGCCTGATAATGTAGATAATTATCTATCAGATATAACCTTAGATAATATACTTACAGATTATGAGAAACATGATATAGATAAACCAATAACCTTAAAAGAATGTGAGCAAGCTTTAAATGAAATGAAAAATAACAAAGCTCCAGGACCTAATGGACTTCCTTCTGAATTCTTTAAACATTTTTGGAATCTATTAGGACCCCTAGTGCACAAATCCTTTTTAGAGGGTTACCAAAACAAAAAATTGGCTTATTCACAAAGAACGGCTCTTCTGAAATTACTACATAAGAAAAATGAACTACATCTTTTGAAGAATTGGAGACCTATAAGCCTTCTAAATTGTGACTACAAAATTTTAGCCTTTACCCTAGCTAATAGAGTGAAAAAGGTACTTCCAAAACTTATAAACCAAAGTCAAACAGCATATATTAAAGGAAGATTCATTGGACAGAATATAAGAATCATAAATGACATAATATTTTATGCAAAACGTGAAAAAAAGACTGGAGCTTTATTATTCTTAGATTTGAGAAGGCCTTTGATTCTGTAAATAGAGATTTTATGTACAAAACCCTTCACAAATTTAACTTTGGCCCAGCATTTATAGATTGGATAAAAGTACTATATACGGATACGTGCTGCAATATATTGAATAATGGCTGGATATCAGAACCCATAGAATTAAGCCGAGGTATAAGACAGGGTTGCCCATTATCATGTTTGCTGTTTATATTAGTGACAGAAATTATGGCCACTAAGATAAGAAAATCTAAAGAAATAAATGGTATTTTAGTTCCGCATAATGAGGGTAGTGAAGAAATAAAGATAAGCCAGGTAGCTGATGACACAACATTAATTCTAGCAAATGAACATTCAATAGTAAATGCTGTAGAAATTATAACTGAATTTAGTAAAGTAGCAGGAACTAAACTTAATAAAACTAAAACCCAGGCTATTTGGATAGGTGTGTGGGAGAAAAAAGATAAAGAGATTCTAGATCTAGATTGGACAAAAGAACCAATTAAAGCACTTGGGATGTACTTTGGCCACAACCCAAGTGTATGTGAGCTCTTAAATTGGGAGAAGAAAATAGAGAAGCTAAAGAATACCCTTAATTTGTGGAGAGGCAGAAAACTAACCCTTTATGGTAAAGTAATAGTTATTAAACAACTTGCATTGTCCCAACTAATTTATAATTTCATTAATATTAATACCCCAGAATGGGCAATAAAGGAGATAGAAAAAGCATTGTGGAGCTTTCTTTGGAATGGTAAACCAGATAAAATCTCTAGAAATTGTATAATTGGTGATTATTGTGATGGTGGCATAAAAATGGTAAATGTTAGATGTCAGATTCAAGGTCTATTGGCTTCATGGGTCAGGAGATTTTGTAATGGACATATGGCCCATTGGAAATTGATACCAAATTTCTACCTGAAAGATTTTGGAGAAGGTGATTTGATTTTTAAAATGAATTTCTCAAATAGAGATCATTGTCCAGATATATCTACTATACCTATATTCTATAGAGCTGTTGTCCTTGCCTGGCACCAAGCAGGTGGCGGGGTAAATAAGCAGCCACAAACATTAGAGGAAATTCTAAATGAAGTAATTTGGGGAAATCATAATATAGTTTTAAAGAGAAAAACTTTGTTTTATAAGAACTGGGTAAAAGTAGGCCTTGTACAGATAAAAGATATTTTTCCGGATGGTAAATTCATATTAGCAAGGACATTATTGGAGAAATTAGAAAACACTAAAAACTTTTTGGCTGAACAAAATAATCTTCTTAAAGCAATACCAAAAGAATGGAAAGCAAAATTAATTCAATACTCTAACCAACTAAGTGAATTTGAACCTAACTCAACACAAATTGGATTACTTCATGACAAATTTGTACCTGTAGAAAAGGCAACATCTAAAACCATTTATAGTCACTTGAATAATCAGATATTTAGAGAAAGAAAAAGTATTGATATTTGGGGAGAATTGTTGAATGTTATTATTTTAAATAAAAATCTAGTGTGGAAAAATATAACTGTAGACATTAAAGAAAATAAGCTAAGAGAATTTAACTTCAAACTTTTGCACCAAATTCTACCCTGTAAATCTAAACTGAATAAATGGAAAATAAAAGATCAGAAAGGTGAAGTATACAGCCCTACTTGTGAGATATGTAATGTAGAGGAGACATATGTACACATGTTTATAGAATGTAAAAGACTTGAAAATTTTTGGCAGAAGATAGAGAATGTACTGTCTCAGAAGGTGAGTAGGATAAAGGTTGACAAGTTGATGGTTTTTCTAGGCTACAGATATGGGTCAAAGGTCAATAATTTTGTAAACAATGTTGTAACCTTAGCCAAATTTGCGATTTTTAGATCATGGGTAAAATATAAAGACAATGAATTGGATTTTATGAGAGATGACATTTTTGCTACTTTCCTCTGGGACCTTAGAAATGACACGCATGTATGGAATTGTATTTATTGAATGTAAAGCTGTAAAGTGATCATGATTGTAACTGTGATTGTTGTGTTGGTTAAATCTTTGTTTTTGAGTCTGTTACTCGCTTGGTGTGAGTGTTATTTGTGGAAATGTCAATCAACTGATGTTTTTGTGTATGTAGATCTGGTGTAAGTTGTTTATTGTACCCAAGAATGTTATTGTGCTCTTGTATGTGTAGGGATGATGTCTTTTGTAAACCTGGCGTTGTCTATATTAGAATGTTGTAATCTCTTTGTTTTGTAAGGCTGGTGTTGTAACAGTAAGTATTGTAGCCTGATTTTGTAAATTTGTAACGTTTGTTTTTTAATGTATTTCGTTGTTGTGATTCATGATATTTGTGTATTTGTACTGATGCTCAATGTTTCTGTTGTTTGTTTATATACGCTTGTTCTCACTTTTCTTTTTCTATATGATGTAGTTGTTTGATATAATGCCAACGTACTTTTTGTTTTATTTTCTTTTGTGCCTGTATAATGGTTATTATGATTTGAATGTGTAAAGTGTGTAATGTTTTACATGTTGTTATGTTTCATATATAAATGTATTTTGTGAACTTTTGTAAAATTTGTACTTAAAGGAAATGATTTTGTCTTATATTCAAAACACAGGGAAGGAAAACCCTGCACAGAAACCCAGGGATGACATCCCTGCACAAAAGTCCTAGGGAAGAAACCCTAGCACAGAAAATCCAGGGGGGATGAAACACCCCTGTCAAAAAAGTCCTAGGGAGCACACCCTAGCCAAAAAAGCCAATGGGAATGACCCCTGTAGATATATGTAACTAGGGAGCACACCCTAGCGAAAAAAAGCCAGTGGGAATGGCCCCTGCAACAATATGTAACTGTGTTTATTTGTGGAATTGTAAATGTGTATGTTGTTATGTTATGTACTTATGGATGTTCGAATAAAATAAAAAATAAAAATGACTGAAAAGACAGCAAAAAAAAAAAAAAAAAAAAAAACCAAAAGCGATTCCTACGGCAACCAGTGGTCTCAGGCTATTTACCGTCATTGGACCCGACCGGACTCGACGTTTCTTTACGTCACAGTTCGAACGAGATTTGGCCGTACCGTAGTCCAAACAAGGACATTGTACGGTCCAAATCACGATGAATCTCGTTCTATCTCGTTCGAATCGTGACGTAAAGGAACGTCGAGTCCGGTCGGGCCCAATCACGGGAAATAGCCTGGGACCACCGGTTGCCGTGGGCATTACTTTTGATTTCTTGTCTGAGGCCGAAATACCAATTTTAATTTTTTTCCCAAAAGCATGCTATTAGTATATTGGCCGTAGGCAACAGATGCTACGGCCAATGTTCTTATAGCATGCCTTTGGGAAAAAAATTAAAATTGGTATTTCGGCCTCAGACAAGAAACAAAAAGCGATTCCTACGGCAACCAGTGGTCTCAGGCTATTTACCGTGATTGGACCCGACCGGACTCGACGTTCCTTTACGTCACAGTTCGAACGAGATAGAACGAGATTTGGCCGTTCCGTAGTCCAAACAAGGACATTGTACGGCCAAATCACGATGAATCTCGTTCTATCTCGTTCGAATCGTGACGTAAAGGAACGTCCAGTCCGGTCGGGCCCAATCACGGGAAATAGCCTGGGACCACCGGTTGCCGTGGGCATTACTTTTGATTTCTTGTCTGAGGCCGAAATACCAATTTTATTTTTTTTCCCAAAAGCATGCTATTAGTATATTGGCCGTAGGCAACAGATGCTACGGCCAATGTTCTTATAGCATGCTTTTGGGAAAAAAATTAAAATTGGTACTTCGGCCTCAGACAAGATACCAAAAGCGATTCCTACGGCAACCAGTGGTCTCAGGCTATTTACCGTGATTGGACCCGACCGGACTCGACGTTCCTTTACGTCACAGTTCGAACGAGATAGAACGAGATTTGGCCGTTCCGTAGTCCAAACAAGGACATTGTACGGCCAAATCACGATGAATCTCGTTTTATCTCGTTCGAATCGTGACGTAAAGGAACGTCCAGTCCGGTCGGGCCCAATCACGGGAAATAGCCTGGGACCACCGGTTACCGTGGGCATTACTTTTCTGTATCTGTATCTGTATCTATATAGCCGGTATAACCGCCATCAGGCGTAACACACCAGCTTCGCAGGCACGCGGCGCGGCAGCAGCTGGTCATATTACACCGAACGGTCTGTTACACCTAGTCTTTGCATATCTGACTGCAACCGTTCTTTAAAGCTACTTAGTGATGAAGCTCCTACAGTACTTGATGACAACGAGTTCCATTCTACTATGGTTCTCGGGAAATACGAATTTTTGAACACGTCAATCCTTGGCTGATAACTCTGGTACTTAAAAGCATGACTATTTCTGGTCCTCTTCTGAGCTCGCATTAGATACTTATCAGTCGGTACGTCCACAAGTTTATTAGTCATCTTGTACATCATGCAAAGTCTGGACATTGTTCTCCTGTCCTCAAGTGACATCCATTGCAGGTCTGCTTTCATTTTTGTTACACTGGCGCCCCTTTCATAGTTGTTCGTGCAGAATCTGGCAGCTTGGTTCTGCACCCTCTCGAGTTTATCTATATCCTTCTTTGTGTATGGATCCCAAACTGTTGCAGCATATTCAAGGTTTGGTCTTACTAGAGACGTGTATGCAAGTGATTTTACCTTTGCTGGGCATGCCCACAAATTACGCTTGATCACTCCCAATGTCTGTTTAGCCTTAGTTGTTACTTTGTTGATATGGGTGTTCCACTTTAGCCCCGTTGTTAATGTAACGCCTAGGTACGGGTGGCTCTTTGCTGTTGCTAGAGCCTGTCCACAGAACTGGTAGGTGGTTACAATTGGGTTTCGTTTGTTTGTTATATGCATGATGTAACATTTTTCCGGATTAAACTGCATTAGCCATCTGCTTTGCCATTCTTCGAGTGTGTTCAAATCTTCTTGCAAAAGCTGTGAATCACTCTGTGTGGACAACTCTATATATAACAGGCAGTCATCGGCAAATAACCTAACATTTGAATCAAGCTGGTCTGGTAAGTCATTTATGTACAGGAGGAAGAGTAACGGTCCCAGAACAGTTCCCTGTGGTACGCCTGACGCAACTCTAACTGGAGCTGAGGCCTTGCCTTCTACCACTACCGTCTGTTCCCTATTGGTCAAGAAAGCCTTCAACCAATTTAGTGTGGTGCCTTGAATTCCGTAGTGCTCCAGTTTAGTGATGAGTCTGCTATGTGGGACTTTATCGAAAGCTTTAGTAAAATCAAGAATTGCTAGATCTACCTGTTTTTTACTGTTCAGTGCGCCAGCTATGTCATGAGCTGTCAATATAAGCTGTGTTTCTGTGGATCGCTTTGCTCTGAATCCATGTTGGTAGTCAGTCAATATGTTGAAACTTTCTAAGTGTTTCATGACATGACTATGGATAATGTGTTCAAGTAGTTTGCAGGATATACAGGTCAGTGATACAGGTCGGTAGTTGCCGGGGACAGCTCTATCTCCCTTTTTAAAAATGGCACATATATTTGCATCCCTCCAGTCTTTGGGAATTTCTCCTGTGTCTAACGAGTGTTGGAAAATATTGGTTAACACAGGTGCTATTTCGGTGGCTGTCATTTTGAGGAACCAAGGAGGTATTTGGTCTGGACCAGATGCTTTAGATGGATTGAGACCTTGGAGCATTTTTTCGACACCATTAGGGGAAATCACTATGTGTTCCATGGGAGGGGTACAGGGCTGTCCGAGAGTTGGCATGTTTGTTGTGTCTTCCTCTGTGAACACACTTTTAAACTGTGAACTGAGTGCCTCTGCTTTTTTCTCGCTATCACTGACAATGGAATTACCAATCTTTAGAGGGGCTACGCCGACAAGGTCTCTTCTTAGGCCTTTTATGTATGACCAGAATGTTTTGGGTTTGTCAATTATAGCTTCCCCCAGTATGTCTGCCACATATTTTGAATGTGCTGCTCTTATGCTTTTCTGTACGCCCTTCTTAACTCTCTTGTATTTGTTCATGTCTTCCTCTCGCCCTGTTCTCTTAGCTTTGTTGTAAAGACGTTTTGACATCTTGTCTGAGGCCGAAATACCAATTTTAATTTTTTTCCCAAAAGCATGCTATTAGTATATTGGCCGTAGGCAACAGATGCTACGGCCAATGTTCTTATAGCATGCTTTTGGGAAAAAAATTAAAATTGGTACTTCGGCCTCAGACAAGATACCAAAAGCGATTCCTACGGCAACCAGTGGTCTCAGGCTATTTACCGTGATTGGACCCGACCGGACTCGACGTTCCTTTACGTCACAGTTCGAACGAGATAGAACGAGATTTGGCCGTACCATAGTCCAAACAAGGACATTGTACGGCCAAATCACGATGAATCTCGTTCTATCTCGTTCGAATCGTGACGTAAAGGAACGTCCAGTCCGGTCGGGCCCAATCACGGGAAATAGCCTGGGACCACCGGTTACCGTGGGCATTACTTTTCTGTATCTGTATCTGTATCTATATAGCCGGTATAACCGCCATCAGGCGTAACACACCAGCTTCGCAGGCACGCGGCGCGGCAGCAGCTGGTCATATTACACCGAACGGTCTGTTACACCTAGTCTTTGCATATCTGACTGCAACCGTTCTTTAAAGCTACTTAGTGATGAAGCTCCTACAGTACTTGATGACAACGAGTTCCATTCTACTATGGTTCTCGGGAAATACGAATTTTTGAACACGTCAATCCTTGGCTGATAACTCTGGTACTTAAAAGCATGACTATTTCTGGTCCTCTTCTGAGCTCGCATTAGATACTTATCAGTCGGTACGTCCACAAGTTTATTAGTCATCTTGTACATCATGCAAAGTCTGGACATTGTTCTCCTGTCCTCAAGTGACATCCATTGCAGGTCTGCTTTCATTTTTGTTACACTGGCGCCCCTTTCATAGTTGTTCGTGCAGAATCTGGCAGCTTGGTTCTGCACCCTCTCGAGTTTATCTATATCCTTCTTTGTGTATGGATCCCAAACTGTTGCAGCATATTCAAGGTTTGGTCTTACTAGAGACGTGTATGCAAGTGATTTTACCTTTGCTGGGCATGCCCACAAATTACGCTTGATCACTCCCAATGTCTGTTTAGCCTTAGTTGTTACTTTGTTGATATGGGTGTTCCACTTTAGCCCCGTTGTTAATGTAACGCCTAGGTACGGGTGGCTCTTTGCTGTTGCTAGAGCCTGTCCACAGAACTGGTAGGTGGTTACAATTGGGTTTCGTTTGTTTGTTATATGCATGATGTAATATTTTTCCGGATTAAACTGCATTAGCCATCTGCTTTGCCATTCTTCGAGTGTGTTCAAATCTTCTTGCAAAAGCTGTGAATCACTCTGTGTGGACAACTCTATATATAACAGGCAGTCATCGGCAAATAACCTAACATTTGAATCAAGCTGGTCTGGTAAGTCATTTATGTACAGGAGGAAGAGTAACGGTCCCAGAACAGTTCCCTGTGGTACGCCTGACGCAACTCTAACTGGAGCTGAGGCCTTGCCTTCTACCACTACCGTCTGTTCCCTATTGGTCAAGAAAGCCTTCAACCAATTTAGTGTGGTGCCTTGAATTCCGTAGTGCTCCAGTTTAGTGATGAGTCTGCTATGTGGGACTTTATCGAAAGCTTTAGTAAAATCAAGAATTGCTAGATCTACCTGTTTTTTACTGTTCAGTGCGCCAGCTATGTCATGAGCTGTCAATATAAGCTGTGTTTCTGTGGATCGCTTTGCTCTGAATCCATGTTGGTAGTCAGTCAATATGTTGAAACTTTCTAAGTGTTTCATGACATGACTATGGATAATGTGTTCAAGTAGTTTGCAGGATATACAGGTCAGTGATACAGGTCGGTAGTTGCCGGGGACAGCTCTATCTCCCTTTTTAAAAATGGCACATATATTTGCATCCCTCCAGTCTTTGGGAATTTCTCCTGTGTCTAACGAGTGTTGGAAAATATTGGTTAACACAGGTGCTATTTCGGTGGCTGTCATTTTGAGGAACCAAGGAGGTATTTGGTCTGGACCAGATGCTTTAGATGGATTGAGACCTTGGAGCATTTTTTCGACACCATTAGGGGAAATCACTATGTGTTCCATGGGAGGGGTACAGGGCTGTCCGAGAGTTGGCATGTTTGTTGTGTCTTCCTCTGTGAACACACTTTTAAACTGTGAACTGAGTGCCTCTGCTTTTTTCTCGCTATCACTGACAATGGAATTACCAATCTTTAGAGGGGCTACGCCGACAAGGTCTCTTCTTAGGCCTTTTATGTATGACCAGAATGTTTTGGGTTTGTCAATTATAGCTTCCCCCAGTATGTCTGCCACATATTTTGAATGTGCTGCTCTTATGCTTTTCTGTACGCCCTTCTTAACTCTCTTGTATTTGTTCATGTCTTCCTCTCGCCCTGTTCTCTTAGCTTTGTTGTAAAGACGTTTTGACATCTTGTCTGAGGCCGAAATACCAATTTTAATTTTTTTCCCAAAAGCATGCTATTAGTATATTGGCCGTAGGCAACAGATGCTACGGCCAATGTTCTTATAGCATGCTTTTGGGAAAAAAATTAAAATTGGTATTTCGGCCTCAGACAAGAAACCAAAAGCGATTCCTACGGCAACCAGTGGTCTCAGGCTATTTACCGTGATTGGACCCGACCGGACTCGACGTTTCTTTACGTCACAGTTCGAACGAGATAGAACGAGATTTGGCCGTACCGTAGTCCAAACAAGGACATTGTACGGCCAAATCACGATGAATCTCGTTCTATCTCGTTCGAATCGTGACGTAAAGGAACGTCCAGTCCGGTCGGGCCCAATCACGGGAAATAGCCTGGGACCACCGGTTGCCGTGGGCATTACTTTTGATTTCTTGTCTGAGGCCGAAATACCAATTTTAATTTTTTTCCCAAAAGCATGCTATTAGTATATTGGCCGTAGGCAACAGATGCTACGGCCAATGTTCTTATAGCATGCTTTTGGGAAAAAAATTAAAATTGGTACTTCGGCCTCAGAAAAGAAACCAAAAGCGATTCCTACGTCAACCAGTGGTCTCAGGCTATTTATCGTGATTGGACCCGACCGGACTCGACGTTCCTTTACGTCACAGTTCGAACGAGATGGAACGAGATTTGGCCGTACCGTAGTCCAAACAAGGACATTGTACGGCCAAATCACGATGAATCTCGTTCTATCTCGTTCGAATCGTGACGTAAAGGAACGTCGAGTCCGGTCGGGCCCAATCACGGGAAATAGCCTGGGACCACCGGTGCCGTGGGCATTACTTTTGATTTTTTGTCTGAGGCCGAAATACCAATTTTAATTTTTTTCCCAAAAGCATGCTATTAGTATATTGGCCGTACGCAACAGATGCTACGGCCAATGTTCGTATAGCATGCTTTTGGGAAAAAAAAATTAGAATTGGTACTTCGGCCTCAGACAAGAAACCAAAAGCGATTCCTACGGCAACCAGTGGTCTCAGGCTATTTACCGTGATTGGACCCGACCGGACTCGACGTTCCTTTACGTCACAGTTCGAACGAAATAGAACGAGATTTGGCCGTACCGTAGTCCAAACAAGGACATTGTACGGCCAAATCACGATGAATCTCGTTCTATCTCGTTCGAATCGTGATGTAAAGGAACGTCCAGTCCGGTCGGGCCCAATCACGGGAAATAGCCTGGGACCACCGGTTGCCGTGGGCATTACTTTTGATTTCTTGTCTGAGGCCGAAATACCAATTTTAATTTTTTTCCCAAAAGCATGCTATTAGTATATTGGCCGTAGGCAACAGATGCTACGGCCAATGTTCTTATAGCTTGCTTTTGGGAAAAAAATTAAAATTGGTATTTCGGCCTCAGACAAGAAACCAAAAGCGATTCCTACGGCAACCAGTGGTCTCAGGCTATTTACCGTGATTGGATCCGACCGGACTCGACGTTTCTTTACGTCACAGTTCGAACGAGATAGAACGAGATTTGGCCGTTCCGTAGTCCAAACAAGGACATTGTACGGCCAAATCACGATGAATCTCGTTCTATCTCGTTCGAATCGTGACGTAAAGGAACATCCTGTCCGGTCGGGCCCAATCACGGGAAATAGCCTGGGACCACCGGTTGCCGTGGGCATTACTTTTGATTTCTTGTCTGAGGCCGAAATACCAATTTTAATTTTTTTCCCAAAAGCACGCTATTAGTATATTGGCCGTAGGCAACAGATGCTACGGCCAATGTTCTTATAGCATGCTTTTGGGAAAAAAATTAAAATTGGTATTTCGGCCTCAGACAAGAAACCAAAAGCGATTCCTACGGCAACCAGTGGTCTCAGGCTATTTACCGTGATTGGACCCGACCGGACTCGACGTTCCTTTACGTCACAGTTCGAACGAGATAGAACGAGATTTGGCCGTACCGTAGTCCAAACAATGACATTGTACGGCCAAATCACGATGAATCTCGTTCTATCTCGTTCGAATCGTGACATAAAGGAACGTCCAGTCCGGTCGGGCCCAATCACGGGAAATAGCCTGGGACCACCGGTTGCCGTGGGCATTACTTTTGATTTTTTGTCTGAGGCCGAAATACCAATTTTAATTTTTTTCCCAAAAGCATGCTATTAGTATATTGGCCGTAGGCAACAGATGCTACGGCCAATGTTCTTATAGCATGCTTTTGGGAAAAAAAATTAAAATTGGTACTTCGGCCTCAGACAAGAAACCAAAAGCGATTCCTACGGCAACCAGTGGTCTCAGGCTATTTACCGTGATTAGACCCGACCGGACTCGACGTTCCTTTACGTCACAGTTCGAACGAGATAGAACGAGATTTGGCCGTACCGTAGTCCAAACAAGGACATTGTACGGCCAAATCACGATGAATCTCGTTCTATCTCGTTCGAATCGTGACGTAAAGGAACGTCCAGTCCATTCGGGCCCAATCACGGGAAATAGCCTGGGACCACCGGTTGCCGTGGGCATTACTTTTGATTTCTTGTCTGAGGCCGAAATACCAATTTTAATTTTTTTCCCAAAAGCATGCTATTAGTATATTGGCCGTAGGCAACGGATGCTACGGCCAATGTTCTTATAGCATGCTTTTGGAAAAAAAATTAAAATTGGTATTTCGGCCTCAGACAAGAAACCAAAAGCGATTCCTACGGCAACCAGTGGTCTCAGGCTATTTACCGTGACTGGACCCGACCGGACTCGACGTTCCTTTACGTCACAGTTCGAACGAGATAGAACGAGATTTGGCCGTACCGTAGTCCAAACAAGGACATTGTACGGCCAAATCACGATGAATCTCGTTCTATCTCGTTCGAATCGTGATGTAAAGGAACGTCCAGTCCGGTCGGGCCCAATCACGGGAAATAGTCTGGGACCACCGGTTGCCGTGGGCATTACTTTTGATTTCTTGTCTGAGGCCGAAATACCAATTTTAATTTTTTTCCCAAAAGCATGCTATTAGTATATTGGCCGTAGGCAACAGATGCTACGGCCAATGTTCTTATAGCATGCTTTTGGGAAAAAAATTAAAATTGGTATTTCGGCCTCAGACAAGAAACCAAAAGCGATTCCTACGGCAACCAGTGGTCTCAGGCTATTTACCGTGATTGGACCCGACCGGACTCGACGTTCCTTTACGTCACAGTTCGAACGAGATAGAACGAGATTTGGCCGTTCCGTAGTCCAAACAAGGACATTGTACGGCCAAATCACGTTGAATCTCGTTCTATCTCGTTCGAACCGTGACGTAAAGGAACGTCCAGTCCGGTCGGGCCCAATCACGGCAAACAGCCTTGGACCACCGGTTGCCGTAGGCATTACTTTTGATTTCATGTCTGAGGCCGAAATACCAATTTCAATTTTTTTCCCAAAAGCATGCTATAAGTACATAGGCCGTAGCATCTGTCGCCTATGGCCAATATACTTATAGCATGCTTTTGGAAAAAAAATTGAAATTGGTATTTCGGCCTCAGACAAGAAACCAAAAGCGATTCCTACGGCAACCAGTGGTCTCAGGCTATTTACCGTGATTGGACCCGACCGGACTCGACGTTCCTTTACGTCACAGTTCGAACGAGATAGAACGAGATTTGGCCGTTCCGTAGTCCAAACAAGGACATTGTATGGCCAAATCACGATGAATCTCGTTCTATCTCGTTCGAATCGTGACGTAAAGGAACATCCAGTCCGGTCGGGCCCAATCACGGGAAATAGCCTGGGACCACCGGTTTCCGTGGGCATTACTTTTGATTTCTTGTCTGAGGCCGAAATACCAATTTTAATTTTTTTCCCAAAAGCATGCTATTAGTATATTGGCCGTAGGCAACAGATGCTACGGCCAATGTTCTTATAGCATGCTTTTGGAAAAAAAATTAAAATTGGTATTTCGGCCTCAGACAAGAAACCAAAAGCGATTCCTACGGCAACCAGTGGTCTCAGGCTATTTACCGTGATTGGACCCGACCGGACTCGACGTTCCTTTACGTCACAGTTCAAACGAGATAGAACGAGATTTGGCCGTACCGTAGTCCAAACAAGGACATTGTACGGCCAAATCACGATGAATCTCGTTCTATCTCGTTCGAATCGTGACGTAAAGGAACGTCCAGTCCGGTCGGGCCCAATCACGGGAAATAGTCTGGGACCACCGGTTGCCGTGGGCATTACTTTTGATTTCTTGTCTGAGGCCGAAATACCAATTTTAATTTTTTTCCCAAAAGCATGCTATTAGTATATTGGCCGTAGGCAACAGATGCTACGGCCAATGTTCTTATAGCATGCTTTTGGGAAAAAAAATTAAAATTGGTATTTCGGCCTCAGGCAAGAAACCAAAAGTGATTCCTAGGGCAACCAGTGGTCTCAGGCTATTTATCGTGATTGGACCCGACCGGACTCGACGTTCCTTTACGTCACAGTTCGAACGAGATAGAAGGAGATTTGGCCGTACCGTAGTCCAAACAAGGACATTGTACGGCCAAATCACGATGAATCTCGTTCTATCTCGTTCGAATCGTGACGTAAGGAACGTCCAGTCCGGTCGGGCCCAATCACGGGAAATAGCCTGGGACCACCGGTTGCCGTGGGCATTACTTTTGATTTCTTGTCTGAGGCCGAAATACCAATTTTAATATTTTCCCAAAAGCATGCTATTAGTATATTGGCCGTAGGCAACAGATGCTACGGCCAATGTTCTTATAGCATGCTTTTGGGAAAAAAAATTAAAATTGGTATTTCGGCCTCAGACAAGAAACCAAAAGCGATTCCTAGGGCAACCAGTGGTCTCAGGCTATTTATCGTGATTGGACCTGACCGGACTCGACGTTCCTTTACGTCACAGTTCGAACGAGATAGAACGAGATTTGGCCGTACCGTAGTCCAAACAAGGACATTGTACGGCCAAATCACGATGAATCTCGTTCTATCTCGTTCGAATCGTGACGTAAAGGAACGTCCAGTCCGGTCGGGCCCAATCACGGGAAATAGCCTGGGACCACCGGTTGCCGTGGGCATTACTTTTGATTTCTTGTCTGAGGCCGAAATACCAATTTTAATTTTTTCCCAAAAGCATGCTATTAGTATATTGGCCGTAGGCAACAGATGCTACGGCCAATGTTCTTATAGCATGCTTTTGGGAAAAAAAATAAAATTGGTATTTCGGCCTCAGACAAGAAACCAAAAGCGATTCCTACGGCAACCAGTGGTCTCAGGCTATTTATCGTGATTGGACCCGACCGGACTCGACGTTCCTTTACGTCACAGTTCGAACGAGATAGAACTAGATTTGGCCGTACCGTAGTCCAAACAAGGACATTGTACGGCCAAATCACGATGAATCTCGTTCTATCTCGTTCGAATCGTGACGTAAAGGAACGTCGAGTCCGGTCGGGCCCAATCACGGGAAATAGCCTTGGACCACCGGTTGCCGTGGGCATTACTTTTGATTTCTTGTCTGAGGCCGAAATACCAATTTTAATTTTTTTTCCCAAAAGCATGCTATTAGTATATTGGCCGTAGGCAACAGATGCTACGGCCAATGTTCTTATAGCATGCTTTTGGGAAAAAAATTAAAATTGGTATTTCGGCCTCAG
Source organism: Branchiostoma lanceolatum (assembly GCF_035083965.1). Classification (NCBI taxonomy): domain Eukaryota; kingdom Metazoa; phylum Chordata; class Leptocardii; order Amphioxiformes; family Branchiostomatidae; genus Branchiostoma; species Branchiostoma lanceolatum. Next base: position 3,298,503 of record NC_089738.1, on the reverse strand, counting down.
ACAAGAAACCAAAAGCGATTCCTACGGCAACCAGTGGTCTCAGGCTATTTACCGTGATTGGACCCGACCGGACTCGACGTTCCTTTACGTCACAGTTCGAACGAGATAGAACGAGATTTGGCCGTACCGTAGTCCAAACAAGGACATTGTACGGCCAAATCACGATGAATCTCGTTCTATCTCATTCGAATCGTGACGTAAAGGAACGTCCAGTCCGGTCAGGCCCAATCACGGGAAATAGCCTGGGACCACCGGTTGCCGTGGGCATTACTTTTGATTTCTTGTCTGAGGCCGAAATACCAATTTTAATTTTTTTCCCAAAAGCATGCTATTAGTATATTGGCCGTAGGCAACAGATGCTACGGCCAATGTTCTTATAGCATGCTTTTGGGAAAAAAATTAAAATTGGTATTTCGGCCTCAGACAAGAAACCAAAAGCGATTCCTACGCCAACCAGTGGTCTCAGGCTATTTATCGTGATTGGGCCCGACCGGACTCGACGTTCCTTTACGTCACAGTTCGAACGAGATAGAACGAGATTTGGCCGTACCGTAGTCCAAACAAGGACATTGTACGGCCAAATCACGTTGAATCTCGTTCTATCTCGTTCGAACCGTGACGTAAAGGAACGTCCAGTCCGGTCGGGCCCAATCACGGCAAACAGCCTTGGACCACCGGTTGCCGTAGGCATTACTTTTGATTTCATGTCTGAGGCCGAAATACCAATTTCAATTTTTTTCCCAAAAGCATGCTATAAGTACATAGGCCGTAGCATCTGTCGCTTATGGCCAATATACTTATAGCATGCTTTTGGGAAAAAAATTGAAATTGGTTTTTCGGCCTCAGACAAGAAATCAAAAGTGATGCCTACGGCAACCAGTGGTCTCAGGCTATTTACCGTGATTGGGCCCGACCGGACTCGACGTTCCTTTACGTCACAGTTCGAACGAGATAGAACGAGATTTGGCCATACCGTAGTCCAAACAAGGACATTGTACGGCCAAATCACGTTGAATCTCGTTCTATCTCGTTCGAACCGTGACGTAAAGGAACGTCCAGTCCGGTCGGGCCCAATCACGGCAAACAGCCTTGGACCACCGGTTACCGTAGGCATTACTTTTGATTTCATGTCTGAGGCCGAAATACCAATTTCAATTTTTTTCCCAAAAGCATGCTATAAGTACATAGGCCGTAGCATCTGTCGCCTATGGCCAATACACTTATAGCATGCTTTTGGAAAAAAAATTAAAATTGGTATTTCGGCCTCAGACAAGAAATCAAAAGTGATGCCTACGGCAACCAGTGGTCTCAGGCTATTTACCGTGATTGGGCCCGACCGGACTCGACGTTCCTTTACGTCACAGTTCGAACGAGATAGAACGAGATTTGGCCATACCGTAGTCCAAACAAGGACATTGTACGGCCAAATCACGTTGAATCTCGTTCTATCTCGTTCGAACCGTGACGTAAAGGAACGTCGAGTCCGGTCGGGCCCAATCACGGCAAACAGCCTTGGACCACCGGTTGCCGTAGGCATTACTTTTGATTTCATGTCTGAGGCCGAAATACCAATTTCAATTTTTTTCCCAAAAGCATGCTATAAGTACATAGGCCGTAGCATCTGTCGCCTATGGCCAATATACTTATAGCATGCTTTTGGAAAAAAAATTGAAATTGGTATTTCGGCCTCAGACAAGAAATCAAAAGTGATGCCTACGGCAACCAGTGGTCTCAGGCTATTTACCGTGATTTTGCCCGACCGGACTCGACGTTCCTTTACGTCACAGTTCGAACGAGATAGAACGAGATTTGGCCATACCGTAGTCCAAACAAGGACATTGTACGGCCAAATCACGTTGAATCTCGTTCTATCTCGTTCGAACCGTGACGTAAAGGAACGTCCAGTCCGGTCGGGCCCAATCACGGCAAACAGCCTTGGACCACCGGTTGCCGTAGGCATTACTTTTGATTTCATGTCTGAGGCCGAAATACCAATTTCAATTTTTTTCCCAAAAGCATGCTATAAGTACATAGGCCGTAGCATCTGTCGCCTATGGCCAATATACTTATAGCATGCTTTTGGAAAAAAAATTGAAATTGGTATTTCGGCCTCAGACAAGAAATCAAAAGTGATGCCTACGGCAACCAGTGGTCTCAGGCTATTTACCGTGATTGGGCCCGACCGGACTCGACGTTCCTTTACGTCACAGTTCGAACGAGATAGAACGAGATTTGGCCATACCGTAGTCCAAACAAGGACATTGTACGGCCAAATCACGTTGAATCTCGTTCTATCTCGTTCGAACCGTGACGTAAAGGAACGTCCAGTCCGGTCGGGCCCAATCACGGCAAACAGCCTTGGACCACCGGTTGCCGTAGGCATTACTTTTGATTTCATGTCTGAGGCCGAAATACCAATTTCAATTTTTTTCCCAAAAGCATGCTATAAGTACATAGGCCGTAGCATCTGTCGCCTATGGCCAATATACTTATAGCATGCTTTTGGAAAAAAATTGAAATTGGTATTTCGGCCTCAGACAAGAAATCAAAAGTGATGCCTACGGCAACCAGTGGTCTCAGGCTATTTACCGTGATTGGGCCCGACCGGACTCGACGTTCCTTTACGTCACAGTTCGAACGAGATAGAACGAGATTTGGCCATACCGTAGTCCAAACAAGGACATTGTACGGCCAAATCACGTTGAATCTCGTTCTATCTCGTTCGAACCGTGACGTAAAGGAACGTCCAGTCCGGTCGGGCCCAATCACGGCAAACAGCCTTGGACCACCGGTTGCCGTAGGCATTACTTTTGATTTCATGTCTGAGGGCGAAATACCAATTTCAATTTTTTACCCAAAAGCATGCTATAAGTACATAGGCCGTAGCATCTGTCGCCTATGGCCAATATACTTATAGCATGCTTTTGGAAAAAAAATTGAAATTGGTATTTCGGCCTCAGACAAGAAATCAAAAGTGATGCCTACGGCAACCAGTGGTCTCAGGCTATTTACCGTGATTGGGCCCGACCGGACTCGACGTTCCTTTACGTCACAGTTCGAACGAGATAGAACGAGATTTGGCCATAGCGTAGTCCAAACAAGGACATTGTACGGCCAAATCACGTTGAATCTCGTTCTATCTCGTTCGAACCGTGACGTAAAGGAACGTCCAGTCCGGTCGGGCCCAATCACGGCAAACAGCCTTGGACCACCGGTTGCCGTAGGCATTACTTTTGATTTCATGTCTGAGGCCGAAATACCAATTTCAATTTTTTTCCCAAAAGCATGCTATAAGTACATAGGCCGTAGCATCTGTCGCCTATGGCCAATATACTTATAGCATGCTTTTGGAAAAAAAATTAAAATTGGTATTTCGGCCTCAGACAAGAAATCAAAAGTGATGCCTACGGCAACCAGTGGTCTCAGGCTATTTACCGTGATTGGGCCCGACCGGACTCGACGTTCCTTTACGTCACAGTTCGAACGAGATAGAACGAGATTTGGCCATACCGTAGTCCAAAGAAGGACATTGTACGGCCAAATCACGTTGAATCTCGTTCTATCTCGTTCGAACCGTGACGTAAAGGAACGTCCAGTCCGGTCGGGCCCAATCACGGCAAACAGCCTTGGACCACCGGTTGCCGTAGGCATTACTTTTGATTTCATGTCTGAGGCCGAAATACCAATTTCAATTTTTTTTTCCCAAAAGCATGCTATAAGTACATAGGCCGTAGCATCTGTCGCCTATGGCCAATATACTTATAGCATGCTTTTGGAAAAAAAATTGAAATTGGTATTTCGGCCTCAGACAAGAAATCAAAAGTGATGCCTACGGCAACCAGTGGTCTCAGGCTATTTACCGTGATTGGGCCCGACCGGACTCGACGTTCCTTTACGTCACAGTTCGAACGAGATAGAACGAGATTTGGCCATAGCGTAGTCCAAACAAGGACATTGTACGGCCAAATCACGTTGAATCTCGTTCTATCTCGTTCGAACCGTGACGTAAAGGAACGTCCAGTCCGGTCGGGCCCAATCACGGCAAACAGCCTTGGACCACCGGTTGCCGTAGGCATTACTTTTGATTTCATGTCTGAGGCCGAAATACCAATTTCAATTTTTTTCCCAAAAGCATGCTATAAGTACATAGGCCGTAGCATCTGTCGCCTATGGCCAATATACTTATAGCATGCTTTTGGAAAAAAAATTAAAATTGGTATTTCGGCCTCAGACAAGAAATCAAAAGTGATGCCTACGGCAACCAGTGGTCTCAGGCTATTTACCGTGATTGGGCCCGACCGGACTCGACGTTCCTTTACGTCACAGTTCGAACGAGATAGAACGAGATTTGGCCATACCGTAGTCCAAAGAAGGACATTGTACGGCCAAATCACGTTGAATCTCGTTCTATCTCGTTCGAACCGTGACGTAAAGGAACGTCCAGTCCGGTCGGGCCCAATCACGGCAAACAGCCTTGGACCACCGGTTGCCGTAGGCATTACTTTTGATTTCATGTCTGAGGCCGAAATACCAATTTCAATTTTTTTTTCCCAAAAGCATGCTATAAGTACATAGGCCGTAGCATCTGTCGCCTATGGCCAATATACTTATAGCATGCTTTTGGAAAAAAAATTGAAATTGGTATTTCGGCCTCAGACAAGAAATCAAAAGTGATGCCTACGGCAACCAGTGGTCTCAGGCTATTTACCGTGATTGGGCCCGACCGGACTCGACGTTCCTTTACGTCACAGTTCGAACGAGATAGAACGAGATTTGGCCATACCGTAGTCCAAACAAGGACATTGTACGGCCAAATCACGTTGAATCTCGTTCTATCTCGTTCGAACCGTGACGTAAAGGAACGTCCAGTCCGGTCGGGCCCAATCACGGCAAACAGCCTTGGACCACCGGTTGCCGTAGGCATTACTTTTGATTTCATGTCTGAGGCCGAAATACCAATTTCAATTTTTTTCCCAAAAGCATGCTATAAGTACATAGGCCGTAGCATCTGTCGCCTATGGCCAATATACTTATAGCCTGCCTTTGGAAAAAAAATTGAAATTGGTATTTCGGCCTCAGACAAGAAATCAAAAGTGATGCCTACGGCAACCAGTGGTCTCAGGCTATTTACCGTGATTGGGCCCGACCGGACTCGACGTTCCTTTACGTCACAGTTCGAACGAGATAGAACGAGATTTGGCCATACCGTAGTCCAACCAAGGACATTGTACGGCCAAATCACGTTGAATCTCGTTCTATCTCGTTCGAACCGTGACGTAAAGGAACGTCCAGTCCGGTCGGGCCCAATCACGGCAAACAGCCTTGGACCACCGGTTGCCGTAGGCATCACTTTTGATTTCATGTCTGAGGCCGAAATACCAATTTCAATTTTTTTCCCAAAAGCATGCTATAAGTACATAGGCCGTAGCATCTGTCGCCTATGGCCAATATACTTATAGCATGCTTTTGGAAAAAAAATTGAAATTGGTATTTCGGCCTCAGACAAGAAATCAAAAGTGATGCCTACGGCAACCAGTAGTCTCAGGCTATTTACCGTGATTGGGCCCGACCGGACTCGACGTTCCTTTACGTCACAGTTCGAACGAGATAGAACGAGATTTGGCCATACCGTAGTCCAAACAAGGACATTGTACGGCCAAATCACGTTGAATCTCGTTCTATCTCGTTCGAACCGTGACGTAAAGGAACGTCCAGTCCGGTCGGGCCCAATCACGGCAAACAGCCTTGGACCACCGGTTGCCGTAGGCATTACTTTTGATTTCATGTCTGAGGCCGAAATACCAATTTCAATTTTTTTCCCAAAAGCATGCTATAAGTACATAGGCCGTAGCATCTGTCGCCTATGGCCAATATACTTATAGCATGCTTTTGGAAAAAAAAATTGAAATTGGTATTTCGGCCTCAGACAAGAAATCAAAAGTGATGCCTACGGCAACCAGTGGTCTCAGGCTATTTACCGTGATTGGGCCCGACCGGACTCGACGTTCCTTTACGTCACAGTTCGAACGAGATAGAACCAGATTTGGCCATACCGTAGTCCAAACAAGGACATTGTACGGCCAAATCACGTTGAATCTCGTTCTATCTCGTTCGAACCGTGACGTAAAGGAACGTCCAGTCCGGTCGGGCCCAATCACGGCAAACAGCCTTGGACCACCGGTTGCCGTAGGCATTACTTTTGATTTCATGTCTGTGGCCGAAATACCAATTTCAATTTTTTTCCCAAAAGCATGCTATAAGTACATAGGCCGTAGCATCTGTCGCCTATGGCCAATATACTTATAGCATGCTTTTGGAAAAAAAATTAAAATTGGTATTTCGGCCTCAGACAAGAAATCAAAAGTGATGCCTACGGCAACCAGTGGTCTCAGGCTATTTACCGTGATTGGGCCCGGCCGGACTCGACGTTCCTTTACGTCACAGTTCGAACGAGATAGAACGAGATTTGGCCATACCGTAGTCCAAACAAGGACATTGTACGGCCAAATCACGTTGAATCTCGTTCTATCTCGTTCGAACCGTGACGTAAAGGAACGTCGAGTCCGGTCGGGCCCAATCACGGCAAACAGCCTTGGACCACCGGTTGCCGTAGGCATTACTTTTGATTTCATGTCTGAGGCCGAAATACCAATTTCAATTTTTTTCCCAAAAGCATGCTATAAGTACATAGGCCGTAGCATCTGTCGCCTATGGCCAATATACTTATAGCATGCTTTTGGAAAAAAAATTAAAATTGGTATTTCGGCCTCAGACAAGAAATCAAAAGTGATGCCTACGGCAACCAGTGGTCTCAGGCTATTTACCGTGATTGGGCCCGACCGGACTCGACGTTCCTTTACGTCACAGTTCGAACGAGATAGAACGAGATTTGGCCATACCGTAGTCCAAACAAGGACATTGTACGGCCAAATCAGGTTGAATCTCGTTCTATCTCGTTCGAACCGT